>NC_091081.1:64143181-64446212 GCF_032405125.1 Capricornis sumatraensis | reverse complement strand
TGGCGGAGTGAAAGATCATGGGCACTGGAGTCAGAAGTGGGTTCAGACTTCAGTGAATAGGTTATGTGCAAACCCCAAAGTATGTCTGTGCTGGCATAGGACCTCACTATGAGGCTTAAAAGCACTGCTGGTAATGCTTTCAAGAAGGGCTAAAAGATACAAACAGCTACTTTACCTACTCAGCATAAAGATTAACTCAGATAATACCAAGTTCTAAAGTGCAAGGTTGGAATCACTCTAGTGTTTTGGAACTTTGGGAAAGAGAATAAAGTTGCTCTGTGTTATAGAGGTATTTTCTGTTCTCTATCCAAGGCATCTCAGAAATAAGCTTTTGCATTAGTCATTGTTAAACTTTCCATTGTTGAAAGTTAAGTCGCTCCGTCATGTCTAACTCTTTGTGACCCCATGGACTGTAGCCCACCAGGCTCCTCTGTCCATGGGATACTCCAGGCAAGAATACTGGAGTGGGTTGCCATTTCCTTCTCCAGGGGATCTTCCCAACCTAGGGATCGAACCCAGGTCTCCTGCATTGCAGGCAGACGCTTTAACCTCTGAGCCACCATAATCACATTGCAAAGGTGAATGATTTCAAGTGTTTCTAATCAGGAAAGATCTTTGGCTTTATCACCCTAAAACTACTTCTATGTAGGAGTTTGTATGTGTTATAATGGGGGATAGATATGAAGAAAGCAGGGGAAAAGTTAAAGATGACCAATTTTTGACTGTCTTCCACGAGTTATTTCAAAATCTGTATTAACCTCATGTACTGCTGTGTTCAGTAGCTCAGTCATGTCCAACTCTGCAACCCCATGGACTGTAGCCCTGCCAGACTCCTCTGTCCATGGCATTTTCCAGGCAAGAATACTGGAGCGGGTTGCCGTTTCCTACTCTAGGGGATCTTTCCGACCCAGGCATTGAACCTGGGTCTCCTGTACTAGCAGGATTCTTTACTGCACAGATGCACCTGGGAAGCGTATTAACCACATACTTACTTCCCTGGTGGCTCAGACAGTAAAGCGTCTGCCTACAATGTGGAAGACTCAGTTTCAATCCCTGGATTGGGAAGATCTCCTGGAGAAGGAAAAGGCAACCCACTCTAGTATTCTTGCCTGGAAAATCCCATGGACTGAGAAGCCTGGCTACAGTCCATGGGGTCGCAAAGAGTCAGACACAACTGAGTGACTTCACACTTTCCTTTACCAAATAATTAAAAAAATTTAGAGAAAGAAAAAAATGTCACAACTAATTCTGTCATTATGTATAAATTAACAAAGTTCAATTGAATGTGTTTATCAGGACCAATGTTTGTGATCAGAGTGCCCACATGGGTGCACACTAATTACATGTGTATAAGCTGCTGATACTTTCAAGCTGTTCCTCTGAAGACTGTCGATATATTCTCTAAACATTGTACTATTTCAGCTACATTATGAGTTAAACTATATTTTTAGGCTAATTTAAATATGTAACCATTGTTTTAAACATCATTTCAATTGCCTGAAAGTGGCTTCAACAAACTGCTTGGCTCTTTATCAATTAAATGACATTATTATGTCATTTAAACTATGGTCTAGACCAATGACTTCAAACTTAACTGTGCATTGGAATCAAATACAGAATTTGTCAAAAATGCCATTCCTGAGCAAAGAGATTCAGAATTGGTAGGTCTGGATTGGGGCCAAGGCACTCTGGGTAATTTTGACACAAACAGATTGTGGAAGCGATGGTTTTATGCTTCAGAAAACGCTTCCTCTACCTTTCTGGAAAAAATATAAAGTGCCAGATGTGGTCTTCTTTCAGAAACTATTCAGAACTTTTACAGAATTTGAGTATGTCATTCAATCCATATCTAAGGCATATCCTTAGTCTTTGCTTACATATTTGATCAAAGACCAATCTTTAATTAGTGTATGTTTGTCAGATAACATTTGCTTTATTGATATTTTTGAGATATTGAAATGTTCTGACTCTCTAACCCCAAATTTTCCAAAGTATATGCTTTGGGATATTTGACATTTCAAAGCAAGATAATTTTCCAACTGGCAGAATTCTCTGACCTTTAACATACACAACAGTGAAAATCTCCAATAGTGATGGGCATAGTTTACAATATTTCCTAAATTTATTGGACCAAAAACATCCATCTTTCACAGAACACTGATTAATATCTGGGAAATGTCTCTACAATCCAAGCACCCAGGACTTGTTTTCCTTTACAGGCTGCATATCCTCCCACTAGTAACACACTGTACACCAGAGCAGTTGAGGTAACACTAAAATCTCTTTAGTTGGTGGAGTCACTTTCTCCTTGGCACTGAACAAAATAAAAACAGATTCCCCACTAGACAGCACTATGACCTGTCCTGTTAACGTCTAAGTATGTCCCTTCCTCCCCTCACCCCATCCTCCAGCTCACAGGTGTCTTATTCATCTCTTCTCTATCAACATTATGTGAGTGTCACAAGTACCACATAGTAAGAAGCACAAAACAATGATAAATGTAATATCCCTTTTGATATTCAGGTTGATAACCGATTGAGTAGGATATCATGGATCTGAAGCATAAATCTGGGAGAAAAACAAGCTGATCCACAGGTCTATTATGAGCTCAGAATTTATCTAGTCAATGTATCGATTTCTAGATAGGAAAATTAAAGCCTAGAGAGTTTTAAAGTCTGCCCCCAAAAGTTATTCAACTAATTGATGTGATTGTGCGATTAGTCATAAGGAAAGCAAAGTGCAGACCTAAAGTCACTAATGTTCAGGACCAGAGAGACTAATCAGTATGTCGGTTGATTGAGAAGCATTTAGCTGAGCTATAGTTCAGTTTAATGGGTTTCATCTTTCCAGTTACAGGGGAGTTTCAGTTCTACCTTCTGAGTAGCATCTTGACTAGGACACTGGTTTTCTAAAGTCTTTTCAGCTATTGACTTACTCTGCCTTAGAACGGTCACCTTCCCAGGTGGTCTGTTTTATAAGATTTTAGCTTGATTTCTAGTTTCACTCTGAGAAAGAAACAAACTGTAGCTTTGAAACAAATGCTAAATTTTCTGGAAGAAATGGTAGGAGACCAGAGGAATTTAGGGGAGAGAGGAATCCACAGAGACTGAAGGGTTCATGAATAGATGCATAGGGATGCTCAAACTTAGGTCAGACCCTGGAAAGAGAGGAGGGTTTAGAGGAGTAAGTGAATTAAGGGAAAAATAATTGTTTGCGGTAAAATGATTAGTACTTTCTTCTGACCCAAGTTGGAAATGGATATATTTATTTCTTACTGCTTTTTCTGATATTTTTCTTTTTTATTGTAAGGTTTTGTTTTGTTTTCCCTGGAATAATCTCATTATTCAGTTCAGTTCAGTCACTCAGCTGTGTTCAAATCTTTGCAACCCCATGGACTGCAGAACGCCAGGCTTCCCTGTCCATCACCAATTCCCAGAGATTTCTCAAACTCATGTCCATTGAGTTGGTGATGCTATCCAATCATCTCATCCTCTGCCATCCCCATCTCCTCTTGCCTTCAACCTTTCCCAGCATCAGGGTCTTTTCCAATGAGTCAGTTCCTCACATCAGGTGGCCAAACTACTGGAGCTTTAGCTTCAGCATCAGTCCCACCAATGAATATTTAGGACAGATTTCCTTTAGGACAGACTGGTTGTATCTCCTTGCAGTCAAAAGGATTCTCAAGAGTCTTCTCCAACACCACAGTTCAAAAGCATAGTTCTTCAGTGCTCAGCTTTCTTTATGGTCCAACTCTCACATCGACACATAACTACTGGGAAAACCACAGCTTTGACTAGATGGACCTTTGTCGGCAGAGTAAGGCCTCTGCTTTTTAATATGCTATCTAGGTTGCTCATAGCTTTTCTTCCAAGGAGCAAGCGTCTTTTAATTTCATGGCTGCAGTCACCATCTGCAGTGATTTTGGAGCCCAATAAAATAAAATCTATCACTGTTTTCATTGTTTCCCCATCAATTTGCCATGAAGTGATGGGACTGGATGCCATGATCTTAGTTTTTTGAATGTTGAGGGTTTTTTTTTAATATTTATTTTTATTTATTTGGCTTCTCAGGGTCTTAGTTGTGGCATGTGGGATCTAGTTCCCCAACCAGGGATCAAACCCAGGGCCCCAGCACTGAGAGCTCAGAGTCTTAGCCACTGGACTACCAGGGGAGTCCTGAATGTTGAGCTGTAAGCCAGCTTTTTAACTCTTTTCTTCCACTTTCATCAAAAGGGTCTTCAGTTCCTCTTCACTTTCTGCCATAAAGGTGGTGTCATCTGCATATCTGAGGTTATTTATATTTCTCCCAGCAATCTTGATTCCAACTTGTGCTTCATCCAGCCCGACATTTTGCACACTCTGCATATAAGTTAAATAAGGAGGGAGACAATATACAGCCTTGATGTACTCCTTTCCTGCTTTGGAACCAGTCTGTTGTGCCATGTCCAGTTCTAACTCTTGCTTCTTGACCTGCATACAGATTTCTCAAGAGGCAGGTCAGGTGGTCTGGTATGCCTATCTATTTAAGAATTTTCCACAGTTTCTTGTGATCCATGATCCACACAGTCAAAGGCTTTGGCATAGTCAATAAAGCAGAAGTAGATGTTTTTCTGGAACTCTCTTGCTTTTTCAATGATCCAACAGATGTTGGCAATTTGATTTCTGGTTCCTCTACCTTTTCTAAGTCTAGTTTGAACATCTGGAAATTCACAGTTCACGTACTGTTGAAACCTGGCTTGGAGAATTTTGAGCATTACTTTGCTACAGTGTGAGATGAGTGCAATTGTGTGATAGTTTGAACATTCTTTGGCAATGCCTTTCTTTGGGATTGGAATGAAAACTGACCTTTTCCAGTCTTGGGGCCACTGCTGAGTTTTCCAAATTTTCTGCCATGTTGAGTGCAGCACTTTCATAGCATCATCTTTTAGGATTTGAAATAACTCAACTGGAATTCCATCACCTCCACAAGCTTTGTTTGTGGTGATGCTTCCTAAGACCCAATTGACTTCGCATTCCAGGATGTCTGGCTCTAGGTGAGTGATCATACTGTCATGATTATCTGGGTCATGAAGATCTTTTTTGTATAGTTCTTCTGTGTATTCTTGCCACCTCTTCTTAATATCTGCTGCTTCTGTTGATTCCATACCGTTTCTTCCTTTACTGTGCCCATCTTTGAATGAAATGTCCCCTTGGTGTCTCTAATTTTCTTGAAGAGATCTCTAGCCTTTCCCATTATATTGTTTTCCTCTATTTGCACTGATCACTGAGGAAGACTTTCTTATCTCTTCTTGCTAATCTCATTATTAGGCTCAGTTTTTTTTTTCTTTTTAGGAAAGCTTTCTTTATAGTTATAGCTAAGAAACTGCTAGTAGTTTAAACACATAAAACTGATTTTTCTTCCTGTGTCTGACACTGTCACCTAATGACCCCATTTCCTAAAATTGTAATGACAGCCTTTCTTATGAGATGATTGGTCTAATCTCTCCTCCACACAATCACACACAGCACTTTAGTCCAGCAAAATTTTAATGGATGTGTAAAAACTAAGCTCTCTCATGTTACAAAGTTATGGATTATGTACATGTTTGTCTCCAACTTCTTGGATTTTTTTTTTTTAGAAATCATTTTTGAAGGGTAGATTGATGCATCTGAATGTTAAACTTCTATACAAAATAAGAGAATATGAGAGCAGAAAAAGACCTCAGCAAGTGTGACAGTTAAAAAAAAAAAAAAAACTGTTCTCATTGTTAGAAAAACTAAAGGGGGAGAAGATACTGAACATAGAAAAAGAGATCCACTGGCCTCACTCAAGTGTTTCTATCTTTCCCAAAAGAAACACGATATGGTTTTCTGGTTGATACTCACATTGAGAGCTATGCTAAGCATACATTAAAGGTCACAGGTGAGAGTAAGACCTGTCTTTCCTCCAGTTGATCACAAAGTTGTTTTCTGGACAGTGTTTATTTGATTTACATGATATTAGTGTGCACAGGTTGGCTCTGTTTAGTTCCATTATTACCAAGATTCACTAAACACTTGCCATGGACCAAACCCTACACGGGGTTCTAGGCCAGACATGATCAACAGTACAGTCTCCTGCCTTTAATGGATGATCCTCTAACCCAGGACAGCAGTCCTCACATGAGCGCCTTCCACAAACTGAAGACTAGGGTGAAGGGATGGGCAGACCAACACAAGCCATCCCTGCACTACAGAAATCACTCAAAGCCAGGCCTGGTTGGGGAGGGACACCAGAGTTTATCAGTTTAAAGGTAATGTTATGCCATAGGCCATAATTGGGTTGCTGGTCGGGCACCACTCACCCCCACCCTCTCCCCCGTCTCAGACCATGTCTCTAATCTGAACTGACTCACTGGGCAAAGATAGATGAAACCAGCTGTTAGGAATGAGGTCATTTTTTTCTTTTTTCAAAAGAAGTTTCTTTTTATTTCTCTAGGTTTCCCTGGCATCAAAATTCCACATGGGAGTGGAGTGATTTAGAACAAGTAGACAAATCCTGGATCCAAGCCTTGGCTCTGCCAGTGCTAATTACATAACTTTGGGCTTCTCTGGGCTTTCTATTCTTAATCTATAAAATTAACCAGTTGTCTGGCTGCTCTTTGAAGTTCCTTCTAAACCTAAAATTCTTTGATGCCATTAGAGTTACCAGATTTAGCAAGTGTGAAAATACAAGCCACCCAAGGAACATTAAATTTCAGAGACACCATTATTTTTTAGTAGAAGAGTGTTCCATGTCCTATATTTCACCTGGAAACCCTAATTCCATGATATATTTGCCTCTCCAAGATGAAAGCAAAAATTCCAACAAAGGAGAAACGCCTGTTCTTGTGGAAGAGGTTGTCAAAATTGTTAACATTCTCAAGCAGATTTACATCAGGAAATGTAGGCTCCATTGGGTGGCTTGACCTCTCTATTCAGATTAGACAGGGCAGCTATAACAGGTAGCTGAGGATGAGGAAGCTGCTCCACCTTGACCCTACTGTTGGCAAAGATACGTTCAGTGGTACATGTGTGTAAGCCTCAGGGTCCAGCTCCTGCCTGCAACCCTCAACCCTGTGGATACTGAAAGATCTACAGGTATCCCTGTGGATACCAAAGATCCAGTCATCTCTGGAAGGCTAACTGAGAGGTTGAGCTCAAAAGACAAAAGGAAGAACAATGGGGAAAGAAAAGAAAGAATCTAAGGCTCACTATCAAATAATCATGAACAGATGAGTTTTTAAACATAACACAAACTCCGGCTGGGAACAGAAAATGAAACTGCCGACAGAGATTAAGGCCTAGGTGGGAGAAGGGAAGATCCGGGGAGGCTAAACTTGTAACCAAAGAGACACAAAAAGGCCTGGGGAAAATTGTCTTGGGTCCCTTTTCTCTATATATTCACTTTATTCTCTGATAGGAAATATGATCAGAGTCATTCCCACACAAACTGCATGAAATGGGCTCACACACAGAAACAAGACAATTGGTTTCCCTCCCCAAAAAGAAAGAGGCACTAAAGGAACAAAACCAAAAACATGGGCAGACTAAACTGTCAAGTTTCTCTGCTTTGGGCTGGCATTTTTTACAGCTCCAGGTATTAATGCCGGCTGTTTCACAGTAGTCAGATATAGGCTGGTTTGCTGCTGCTTCTTTTTTTTTTTTAATAATTAACATGGGGAAGTGGATGATTTACTCTTCCATAAAGTCAGTGGTTTTTTATTCTTCTGAATATTTTCAGAATGTTCACAATCCCCTGGAATATTTAGAATATAAGGGGAAGTAACTAAGAACAAATTCTTGGGATGGAAATTTGGGGACCACTCTTATAGTCTTATAGACTTCCCTGGTAGCTCAGACGGTAAAGTGTCTGTCTACAATGCAGGAGACCTGGGTTCGATCCCTGGGTCAGGAAGATCCCCTGGAGAAGGCAGTGGCACCCCACTCCAGGACTGTTGCCTGGAAAATCCCATGGACAGAGGAGCCTGGTAGGCTACAGTCCATGGGGTCGCAAAGAGTCGGACACGACTGAGCGACTTCACTTTCACTTATAGTCAACATTTATTGAGAATCTACCACGAGCCTAACACTGTACCATACATTTTTATAAACTTCTCAATTAATCACTTATTTTGCAAAGTAGGTGTCATTCCTTTTCCAAGGGAAAAAAAAAAATTACATCTGCATCTCAGGTTAAGTGACTTGTCCAAGGCTGGATAGCAGCTAACAAGTAGATGTGGGTTCAATCCCTGGGTTGGAAAGATCCTGTGAAGAAGGGCATGGCAACCCACTCCACTATTCTTGCCTTAAGAACCCCATGGATAGAGGAGCCTGGCAGTCTATAGTCCATAGGGTCACAAAGAGTCGGACATGACCAAAGCAACTTAGCACAACAAGTAGACCACCTGAGATTCCAGCCCTTATCATCTGACTTCAAGTTCAACTCTTAATTTTTAAAATGTCTTTATGGTTTTTGTTTTCTTTTAAGGCAAAGAAGCCAACCTGCTAATGCAAAATCTGAACAAGTTGCAAACTCCTGAGGAAAAGTTTGATTTTTTATTCAAGAAATATGCTGAATTGGTAAGATCTTTGATTAGCCCTTTTGCCAGAAAGATTTAAGCTCTGGTTAGAGCTGAGAAAAGGAGGTTGTTAGCTTTTCAGGTACATCATTATAGACGAAGGCTGGTTCCCTCAGGCAAGTCAAAATCAGAATTCACAAAGGCAGAGTTTTCAAAAAGGAAAGAAAGAAGCAGAAAAACTGAAGAATAAAAGCAAAAGGAAGAAAGAGAACAGAGTTGGAATCACTCCACCTTCAATTATGTGCATAATTTGAGAGATGGAACAGCAAATCAGAGATAATTTGTGAAAAGTTGTGAAAATTTAAAAGTTCTTCTTGGCTTTGCAATGAAACAGAAGTACACTAGAAATAAGTAAATTTTCAACCGGTTCTTAAGCACAGGTTTTTTGAGGGAATGGTCTTCTCAAGTAAGGCAGAGGTTGACTGAATTCCACCCCTCAGTTTGTGAAACATTCTCATTTATTCCTGATGAATGCATTCATTCATTTATTCTCCATGATCTACATTCTTCTCCTGTCCCACACAATGGCAAAGCACTTGACGTGGATTTTGTTTCCAGTTATAGATCCTCCACATGCAGTCTCCCTCTCAACAAGTTAGGGCCAGTGGCAGGAAGAGAAGCCACTCCCAGACTTCAGAGAACCCGTGAAGTGGACGGTCTCTTCACCACTACTCTTACAACAGTCCACTTGGAAGAAAGAAAAGGGCTCAGCAAAGCCAGCACCACTAGTTTCAGTGTGGCCTCACAAAAACTGACTAAAGGAGTTGCATCTGAGGCCCACGCACCAGCCCTGGGGTGTACAAGACCCACTGTGGGGATGTGGCATCCTCTCAAGTGAGGCTGGGCAATATGCCACCTCACTCTCATTTCTGCCTCTTTCCCTCATTTGTTTTCACTTACTTATTTCTTTCAGAGAAGCAGTGACAGCCCCCCACCCCCAACCAACAAAACAATTCCTCCTGGCAGTAGGTTGGACTGCCCCTGAAGGCAGATTTACCTCACATCAAAAAACCTTAAGAGTCAGGGCCTCTCACTTGCATAGGCCCCTCTGAAGCCCTGAAGATAATTCTTTTTTTTCTCATCTTCTTCTTTTTTTAAAGAAGGTCTCTAAAACTGAGACCCACAAACCACTCAGGTCACTGGTTGCATCATATCCCTATTGATGGAGTAGAGTTTATGAGTGGCTTGTTTACCTTCTTTTTCACTCTGATTTTAGTCCTGTGATCCTGCGTAGTCTTTGCTTTCTTCCTTGTACATTCATGTACACCGGGAAGCTGAATTGTCATACAGCAGACCCAAAGAAAGAGCCTTCCAGGTGGCGCTACTGGTAAAGAACCCACCTGCCAATGCAGAAGACATAAGAGACTCAGGTTCAATCCTTGGGTCAGCAAGATCCCCTGGAGCAGGGCACAGCAATCCACTCCAGTATTCTTGCCTGGAGAATCCAATGGACAGAAGAGCCTGGCAGGCTACAGTCCATAGGGTCACAAAGAGTCAGACACAACTGAAGCCACAGCACAGCACATCACAGCACAGCCTCAAAGAAATTCTGAAACCCTGAATGACTAGTGACTGTTTAACTCTGCCGACAATGCTTTTAAATTAGTTTTAATCACATAAACCACATCACAATGATATAAGGAAAATGCTGAATACACAAGTAAAAATATCTCTAATCCTACAGTCTAAAACATGAACGCTGACTTATCTTCCTTTTCAGTTCTACTATACAAAGATACCTTTTGTATAGCTACCATCATTAGGTGCACAGAATTTAGTATCTGTTTTTTTGGCTCATGTGACAATCATTTTCACATGTGTTCTTCATAATTATATTTTGTCAAAGCTATGAAATTTTCCATTAATTGACTTTATTCTAGTGGTTCTCTAGTTTGGGGACATTTATATTCCTTCCACTGTTTGTATTACCAAATATTGGTGCAGTGAACATCATCATGCATGAGCTTTGTTCCTTCTCTTTTATGATCCTTGGGAAAAGTTCCAGAATTGGGATTACTAAATCAAGCAGTATAAATGCTTTTAATGGCCATATTGTTTTCCAAAAGAATGGTATAAATTTCTAAAGCAAGTATATCAATTTTATTGCAACTTGTTTAATATTGCCTGTTAACCACTCATGAACAATTTCAGTGCCATAAAACAATAGGTGTCGAAAATAATATTTTCCCCCCAAATCTGACCCCATCCTCACTGGTCTGTCCTTGCTCTTTTCAATAATTACTACATTGATTTCCCTTTAATTTACCCTTCAATTTACTTATTGACACCAAGACCTTTCATATTTAGTTTCTAGTATCATGTCCCATACTTAGATGAACTGGGCATCTTCCAGACTACTACTCTTTATGTTGCTGTAGCCTCACAGCAGTACATCAGAAAAGAATCACTTATCCAGTCTGCCCAAGATCTTTCTTATGAGCCAGGGCTGTTCACCCGGGTCTCCAAGAATTCCCAAACCCACTCACCCTACTAGCCAAGCAGTCAATCCCACAGAGGTTATTTTTTCCAGAAATTCTACTCAGCTCAGTCTTACTATATTTTTGCATTTGTATCATATCCCATAATAAACTTTTAAACTCAAAAGATCATTCTAGAAAAAATAAATAGGAGAAAATTGACCTCAAAATCCTATTATATATCCTTTTAAGAAAGTAAAAATTATGAAGAATTTCAATCTTTTACTTGGAGACTAAAAGCTATTTCCCTACTCACTGATTCAGAAATTAATATAGAGAGTTTCTGGAATTTAAGTGTTAACATAGAATAAATTGTTAAATTCAAAAGCTGTGAATCACATTGCTACTCAAGTTCACTCACCCTTACAGATTCTAAATCCTGTAATATCAACAACTGTATTTTATTAATAAATAAGTTCATAAATAAATAAGGATACCTCATGACTAAATTAAGAAATGAACTGGAAGAAATATTTTTTTAAAATTTCCTCAATTTATAAGTAGTTACAACATCACAAACTACTTGGCATTAATTTCACTTTTTTAACTTAATAATAAAAAAAAGAGAGAACAAGAGAAACTGCAGATAAAAATCCTATATGCCTGTTAGAACTGGACAGAAGGCATACATCTAAATGTATTATTAAATCACAGAGCCAGCATTTGACTGAAGTTGACTCAGTTGTAATGTTTGCTTTCATCCATTAAGAAACACCATATGCAATCACATAAACTTGAAGTAGTTGAACAAAATTAGTCACACTCTTAAAAAAAATTGTTGGAAAGTTAAGGGGTTTTATTTAGAGCAAAGCAAGATAGACCTAGCTATCTGTCAAATGTGTATGATCCTTCAGTAAAACTAAAACATTTAAATGGTCAGTGAGCAAGCACAAATCATCTCTTCCAACTTATGCAACATAAGCAAA
The DNA here is from genome assembly GCF_032405125.1 of Capricornis sumatraensis. NCBI lineage: Eukaryota > Metazoa > Chordata > Mammalia > Artiodactyla > Bovidae > Capricornis > Capricornis sumatraensis. The sequence continues at coordinate 64,434,231 of NC_091081.1, read as the reverse complement.
GTATCCTTCTCCTTATGCTCAGATAAATCTACATGGGGCAGTGTTCCCCCAAAGAGGGAAAGTCTTGCCAACCATGGGACAACATGCAATGTCTCTGGAGATATTTTGGATATCACAGTTGGGGATGTTACTGGTCTCTAGTTGGTAGGGGTCATCTGCTAAATAGCCTACAATGCACAGGACAACCCCCACAACAAAGAACTGTCACCAAATGTCAATGGTGCTAAGGCAGAGAAACCCTGACAAATTGTTTAATCTTCCAAAGGAAAAGTCTAAACTAAAATGGCAATAGCAGTAATAATAACATATAAATTTCAAGAAAGAACAACAGTTCATTTAAAGTCCACACACAAGGACAAGAAGTTTCATCCATATCTAATAACTATGGTGCAAAATGAAGTGAGCATGATAAATATATAATAAAATATCACTGACTTTCCAATTGAACCTCAAGAAAGATACCAATTTCAGTTAATATTTATAGTAATATGGATAATATGGACCTAGTTTTTCCTGATGCTAACACTCACTAATAAGTAAAAACATACATAAGTATGAAGATAGAATATCATGAATGAATATCCCCAGCTTAATCTGGCAAAGGTTTATCATGGACATTTCAGTGTAATGGGAGGGAGGGAGGGAGGAAAGGATTAAAATAAGATGTGAACTGAAGAAAGTGTGACAATCGTGTTCATCTAGCTCAGAAAGAACAAATGCTTTTTCAAGATAAGAAATTAAGATAACTAAGACACATATCAGGGCTTACAGTGTGTGTGTATGTACCCATTTGTATCTGGCTCTGAGAGGCATCAAGGGCATCTGCAGTCCAAAGAACCCACAAGCTTCCAGGCCTTTTCCTCCTCATTAGCCAACAAGATAACTATCACAGTGAGTACCCACCTGGCTTACACGTCATTCAGATTCTAAGGGAACTCAGTCCAGTGGAGGAAACGGCTCTGAGAAAAAGGCTCCAGCTTTCTCATGGTCACACTGTCAGATCCCAGTCCTACTTCTAGTATGCAGTCTCTGGAGGCTTAATTTATATCAACAAATATCTATGGGATTCTAGTTGGAATGGGGGAGGCTGAACCCACACTTCCCCATTCCAACTAGAATTCCATAAATACTTGTTGCCAATTTACCAAACAAAAATACAGAATGCCCAGTTACCTTTGCATTTCAAGTAAACCAACAGCAAATGGCAATACTTTGAATTACTTTTACTAAAAACTTTTTCCCTATTTATTTGAAATTGAAATTCAGCTGGGTGTCCTACATTTTATCTGGCAACCCCTAGCTCAGAACTTTAGCATCCTGAGACAGAAAATCCAGGGGTCCACTGGTTTCATTTTCCATGTTGCCCTCAATACTTTAGCTGTGGCTGCTGTGAGAGGAGGCCCCACCTGTGCTCAGCAGAAACAAGTGTCATGATTTATTCACCATAAGCACGGAGGTTGTGGGGGATGGGCAGAGAGCAAGGCTTGTTACAGATACTTCCCTTGTGTGCTGTTGAGTTGTGCAGTGGCTATTTCGGAAACTTTGGTGACAGATCATCAATCCTGAAATAGTCGAGGAGCACATGTTCCTCTCCCCCTTTCTCATAACCCACACACTTCACCTTCTGTTTACTAGCTGCTTTTCACTTTCCTACTTTTAAAAAACCAATACAGTATTATAAAGTAAAATAAAGTAAGAAACAGTGAAAAAAAAATATTTGCTAAAGCTTGTTTTGAGAAAGAACTGTGAAAATTTAAATGTAAACCAAGAAGACACACCACTGACCATTTTCCTAAGGCAAGGCATTATCATGAATTCTGAAATATGCCTTTCTATACTGACTGGCTTCATTAGACTCAAGAAAGATAAAACTGTTTCTAGACTACTGAAAAGAAGATCAAAGTAAAAGAGATCAATAATAATAATGATAAAGGAAAAACCTATAAATGTTATGTTTTTAAATCATATCTACAAGTATTGCCATGGTAACACTCATGAAGTTCATTTGACTCCAGAGGGGACACTGATGATAGCAGCAACTTTTCCAAACAACCAGAGGGTGGTCTTTAGGCATTTGCTCTTCTGCTCCTATCAACTCAACAGAGATTCCTGCCATTTTCTTTCACATTTGCACCCCCACATCTAGCTGGATGAACATCGCACTGAGCAAAGGAAGTTAAAACTCCTACAAAAGAAACAGGCACAGATCCAAAAAGAAAAGGACCAGCTACAAAGTGAACACAGCAGAGCTATCCTCGCAAGAAGCAAACTGGAGAGTCTGTGCCGGGAGCTGCAGAGACACAACAAGACACTGAAGGTATGTGTCACCAAGGCCCCAAATAACACACTTTCTTGCATGCTTTGTAGGCACAGGCTTCTGCCATTCCTGGTGTGAGTTTTAGAATCAGAGAGATTTGGGTTCAAATATTAGTCCTGCCACTTGCTCACTTGTGACCTGCAATAAATTATTTTACCACCCAAGCCTGTGACCTCATCCATAAAATGGGGATTATACCAATGTCACTGTGTGGTCAGGAAAAAATTAAATGAGACCACATATGTAAGGTTCTCATGTAGTACTCAGTGAATACTAGAACTTTGGTAAACTGTGTGTTATTCCTCTTTATGTTGAGTTTGTTCTGTTTTTTAAGGTAGGACTTAGTTCCACTCTTTAAAATACAAATTTATAAAATACAACATTTTTTTGTCTGAAAATGAAATCTGCGTGACATGAAACAAGTTGACACAAAGCTAACTGACAAAAAAAGGGAAGATTGAGAGCTAAAATGTCAATAGTCATCTGAAAAAAGAAGTTACTCGAAAAAAACACTGAAGCTCTCTAAGCTTAATCATTCAATCTAAAAATAATAGACTGATCACTTCAGTCAGTTTGCATGGGCTTCATTAATCACAGTGTAAGCCTCTAGCAGTGTGGTTAATTTGATTACACACAGACACTAGCTCCATTCAATGAAGCAAGATGCAGAGTTCTCCAAGATAGTACTGCATGCAGCCACAATCCCCTTTCCAGCTGAAGATCCTAAAGCTTTTGACAAATGGGAATTAGACAGCAATATTCCTGTGATATAGTTATTATCACCAGTGTTTAAAAGGAGATACTTTAAGAAACAGAGAGATTAATATCATTGCTGAGTTTGTACAATGGAATTAGGAAGAAAAACAGAATTGGATAATGAATGGCTCCTCATATTCCAAAATTAGGGGTTTTTGAAGTAGAAAAAGAATATTATTCATTTTGATATCAGTTTTCAGAGGTGCTATCTCCCTGCCTCCAGTCTTGCTTTCTCTAATCCATCTGCCACAATGATCCTTCTAAAATACCAATCTAGCCATCTTCCTGCGTAAACATTTCAGTGGCTCTTCATTATCCTTAGTGTGGTGTATGAGGTCCTACATGGCCCTTGATTACCTCTCTGACTTTAGCTCTTACCATATCTCCACTGCTTACTCTGCTTTGGTCACTAAAAGCTTCAGTTCAGTTCAGTTCAGTCGCTCAGTCGTGTCCGACTCTTTGCGACCCCATGAATCGCAGCATGCCAGGCCTCCCTGTCCATCACCAACTCCCGGAGTTCACTCAAACTCACGTCCATCGAGTCGGTGATGCCATCCAGCCATCTCATCCTCGGTCGTCCCCTACTCCTCCTGCCCCCAATCCCTCCCAGCATCAGAGTCTTTTCCAATGAGTCAACTCTTCGCATGAGGTGGCCAAAGTACTGGAGTTTCAGCTTTAGCATCATTCCCTCCAAAGAAATCCCAGGGCTGATCTCCTTCAGAATGGACTGGCTGGATCTCCTTGCAGTCTAAGGGACTCTCAAGAGTCTTCTCCAACACCACACTTCAAAAGCATCAATTCTTCGGCGCTCAGCCTTCTTCACAGTCCAACTCTCACATCCATACATGACCACTGGAAAAACCATATCCTTGACTAGACGGACCTTAGTCGGCAAAGTAATGTCTCTGCTTTTGAATATACTATCTAGGTTGGTCATAACTTTTCTTCCAAAGAGTAAGCATCTTTTAATTTCATGGCTGCAATCACCATCTGCAGTGATTTTGGAGCCCCCCAAAATAAAGTCTGACACTGTTTCCACTGTTTCCCCATGTATTTCCCATGAAGTGATGGGACCAGATGCCATGATCTTCGTTTTCTGAATGTTGAGCCAACTTTTTCACTCTCCTCTTTCACTTTCAAGAGGCTTTTTAGCTCCTCTTCACTTTCTCCCATAAGGGTGGTGTCATCTGCATATCTGAGGTTATTGATATTTCTCCCGGCAATCTTGATTCCAGCTTGTGTTTCTTCCAATCCAGCATTTCTCATGATATACTCTGCATATAAGTTAAATAAGCAGGGTGACAATATACAACCTTGACGTAGGTCACTAAAATTTCAAACCATTCTTGACATAGTCTGTTAATCTCTCACATTTTTTTAATTGGAGGATAATTGCTTTACAGTGTTGTGTTGGTTTCTGCCATACGACATCATGAATCAGTCATAACTGATCACAGCCTCATCGTGATAAAGGGGCTTGTGTAACTCAATGAAGCTATGAGCCATGCCATGCAGGGCTACCCAAGATGGACAGGTCACAGTGGAGAGTTCTGACAAAACCAACTCAGTGGACATGAATTTGAGCAAACTCCAGGAGATAGTGAAGGACAGGGAAGCCTGATGTGCTACAGTCCTAAGTTGACATGACTTAGGAACTGAACACACACACACACACACACACATATATATCCCCTCCTTCTTGAGCCTCTTCCCACCCCCACAGTCAGTTTTTTATATTTGGGAAATGAAATGCTAGGGTGATGAAGTTTTAACTCTCAAATTACGAGTTGTAGAAGATGGACTTCTGGCATCTCTTTAATCATTGCTCTGGGACCATCAAAACCCAGGTTAGATGGGAATGGAGGCATTATCCTCAACTTCAGATATGTAATCAAATAATAGCACTCCGTACCTACATAAATCTCCCAGCTTTCAGTAGTGTTGTAGTGTAAGTAGATAAAAGTTAAACCTCCTTTGATGACGTGGATGGAATGATGTGGTGTAGTTTCTCTGGATAGCATTCAAAGACAGAATGATGGAAGTGGCAGGAGACCCTGTACATATATCTGCAAACCCTCAGTAATGACTTCCAGTTGTGGACAATGGAATTAAGTGGCATTACTATGCCAGGACTTGTGCTGAGTGCTTTACATGTTATTTTGTCCAATCTTCACAAAAACCATGAGCTAGTACCTCCATTTTATTGAAGGAACTGAGACTGAGTGATCAAAATCAGTTGTCTAAGGACATGAATATTTTGTCAAAATCAGAAAGTGAAAGTGAAAGTGACGTCGCTCAGTCGTGTCTGACTCTTTGTGACCCCGTGGACTGTAGCCCACCAGGCTCCTCCATCCATGGGATTCTCCAGGCAAGAATACTGGAGTGGGTTGCCATTTCCTTCTCCAGGGGATCTTCCTGGCCCAGGGATCGAATCCAGGTCCCCCACATTGCAGGCAGATGCTTTAACCTCTGAGCCACCCACCACAGAAGCAGAACTCAAATTCAAAACATTTTCCGATTTCCCTCCTGATTGTTTCTTTGACCCATGGGTTATTTAGAAGTGTTGTTTAATTTTTATGGCCCCTTTATATGGTCTATCTTGATGAACATACGAAATGCACCTGGAAAGAATGTCTGTTTTTCAGAAGTTAGGTGTTATGCTACATAAATAATAATTAACTCTACAGTATTTATGTCTTTACTGAATTTTTGACTTGTTCCTCTGTCAATTGCCGAGGGATGGGTGTAGAAACTCTCCAACTATAGTTGTGAAATTGCCTACTTCTTTCAATTATGTCAATTTTTGATTCATGTATTAATATTTTGAAGCATTAGTACATGTGTATACTATTGTGATTTCTAAGTCTCCTTGATAAAGTGACTTTCATCAATATGAATGTCTGCATTATCTGATATCAATCTAACCACTGTAGCTTTCTTACTCATTGCTTGCATGGTATATCTTTTTCCATCCACTTATTTTCAACCTGGGTTTTTCTACGTTTTTCTATTTAAAGTGCATCTCTTATAGTTGGGCCTTCTCTCTTTTCATTCTTACAATATCTGCCACTCAACTGGAGTGATTACTGTTGTTGTTGTTTAGTTGCTAAATCATATCTGACTCTTTTGCAACCTTATGGACTGTAGCCCAGGCTCCTCTGTCCATGGGATTTCCCAGGCAAGAATACTGGAGTGGGTTGCCAGTTCCTTCTCCAGGGGATCTTCCTGACCCAGGGATGGAATCTGGGACTCCTCAATTGGCAGGTGGATTCTTTATCACTGAGCCACCAGGGAAGCCCCTTAACTGGAGTAGTAGTCCATTAATATAATGTAATTACTGGAGTGGTTGGATATGTCTTCCATTTTATTACTTATTTACTATTTGTCACATCTGTTTTTTCTTCCTCTGCTTTTACCCTGCCTTATCTGGATCACTGGAAATTTTTTACATTTTTTATTTTATCTCATCTCTTGGATTTTTAATTATATCTCTTTCCATTTTTAGTGGTTGTTCTGTGATTGCTATAGATATTCTTAACTTGTCACAGTCTATCTGGAGTTGAAACTGTATCACTTCATATAATATGTAGAAACATTACAAAAAGAAGGTCCCTTTATTGCTCCCTATCTTATATTTATATAATTTATAAAACTCTTGAGGCAATGCTATAATTTTTAAACAATTTCATATAGTCCTTTAAAAATTCAAGCAAAACTGTCTTTTTTCAAACCTGGATTTTACCATTTCTGATGCTTTTTATTCCTTCTAAAGCTTTACATTTTTGTTTGGTGTCACTCCCTTCAGCCTGAAGAACTTCCTTTAGTGTTTCTTATAGCATAGGTCAATTCTCTTATTTGCTTTTTATCTTTAAAATGTCTTTATTTTGCTTTATGATTTAAGGCTATATTCACTGGATAAAGAATTCTGGCTTGACAAGAATTTTTTTCTTTTTCTTTCTCTTACTCAGTCTCTTATAGATTCTGTAGTCTGGGCTCCACAATTTCTGATGAAAATCAACAATAATTTGAATTATTGTTCTCCTGATGTGACATGTCACTTATCTCTGACTACTTTTAAGATTTTTCTATGGATTTTTGGCTTTTGGAATTTTGTTTTATGCCCAAGTGTGGCTTTCTTCATATTTATCCTACTTAGAATTTGTTGAGCTTCTTATACCTACCTGTATCCCTGATAGCTCAGTTGGTAAAGAATCTGCCTGCAATGCAGGAGACCCCGGTTCAATTCCTGGCTTGGGAAGATTCACTGGAGAAGGGATAAGCTACCCACTCCAGTATTCTGGCCTGGAGAATTCCATGGACTGTATAGTCCATGGGGTCACAAATAGTCGGATGCGACTGAGCAACTTTCACTTTATATCTGTAATTTATGTCTTTCACCAAATTTCAGGAAGTTTCAGTCATTATTTCTTCAAATATTTTTTTCTGCCCCATTCTCTCTCTCTCTCGCATTCCCCTTCTAAGATTTTAACTCCATATGGGTTAGATATTTTGATATTGTCTCACAGGTCCTTGAGTCTCATTTCACGTTTTTCATCAATCTTTTTTCTCCTTGATCTTTAAATTAGATACTTCACACTGACCTATCTTCATATTCACTGACTTTGTACTCTATTATCTCTATTCTACTGTAAGCCCACCCAGTGGTTTTACACTTCATATTTTGTAAACTTTAACTCTAGAATTTCCACTTTGTTCTTTCTTATAGATTATTTTCCTCTTGACAGTGCCTTTTTATTGAGATATTTTCCTTTTTATCAATGAACATAGTATTTTTGAGCCTCAAATTATACCAAAAGACCCACCTTGTAAGAAATTAGTGTCTCAGGCAATATGATTTTAGTAAAGAAATAAGCAGGGTTTGTTATCAGACTATCACTGAATTTTAATGTGGAAAAGACAATAGGAATCATCTAGTCCAAGCTATTCATATGTCTATATGTAAATTAATGAAATTTGTTGACTCATTAAATAAACATTTACGGAATACCTGTGGATTGTGTGCCAGGCACAGCACTGGTTTTAAGATGCACAGTGATTCCTGAAAAGTTGTTTTCTTAGTTATTTCAGATTTTGTCCCTCAATTTTCTTTTTGCATTATTAATTTTCACTTTGAATTTTGTGCATGGTAAAGAAAATTCTACCTCAGACATTGCCCAAATGATTGTTTTATTAGTGGAATCAAATTTTATGATTTCAATAGATTTATTTTTCTCTCATTGAAAAACAGTGTAATATAAAATGCAAGATGCCATTCTATGGGCCAGGATTGGGTGCTATGATGGTTTGACATGTGTTTAATGCCATGTTAACAGCTATACCCTCTTTTTCTAGCCAGTGGCCAGTGAAAAACTCAGACTTGCTGGGTAGCATGGGATGGTCCTTTCATTTACTCATTCATTCATGGATGGAATAGTTATAAATGCAAATAATATCCAAATCATGGACTATAATTCTAACTAGGAGGTTGTTGACTTCTAAGTTAATCAGGAACAATAAGGAGAGAATCACTATCATATGTATAGTCAACAACTCTTTTAACAGATGGCTGTAATCACTTTTAGTGAAATACATATAGTAAGTGTTAGCATTCAAAGTTCAAGGAAATAACATCTCTGATACTTAATTTCTCCAGATTAGGAAGTGTAGATTTCTTCTAAGTATACCTAAGAAATTTCCTAAGAAATATACCTCAGAAAGCAAAGAAGCACTAAAGAGCCTCTTGATGAAAGTGAAAGAGGAGAGTGAAAAAGTTGGCGTAAAACCCAACATTCAAAAAGCTAAGATCATGGCATCTGGTCCCATGACTTATGGCAAATAGATGGGAAAACAGTGGAAACAGTGACAGATTTTATTTTCTTGGGCTTCAAAATCACCGCAGATGGTGACTGCAGCCATGAAATCAAAAGACATTTGCTCCTTGGAAGAAAAGCTCTGACAAACCTAGACAGCATATTAAAAAGCAGAGACATTACTCAGTCAACAAAGGTCTGTCTAGTCAAAGCTACGGTTTTTCCAGTAGTCATGTATGGATGTGAGAGTGGACCATAAGAAAGCTGAGCACCAAAGAATTGATGCTTTTAAACTGTGGTGTTGGAGAAGACTCTTGAGAGTCCCTTGGACTTCAAGGAGATCAAACCAGTCAATCCTAAAGAAAATCAGTCCTGAATATTCATTAGAAGGACTGATGCTGAAGCTGAAGCACAATAATTTGGCCACCTGATGTGAAGAGCTGACTCATTTGAAAAGACCCCAATGCTGGGAAAAATTGAGGGCAGGAGGAGAAGGGGATGACAAGGGATGAGATGGTTGGATGGCATCACTGACTCAACGGACGTGAGTTTGAGCAAGCTCCAGGAGTTGGAGATGGACAGAGAAGCCTGGCATGCTACAGTCCATGGAATCTCAAAGAGTCGGACACGACTGAGTGACTGAACTGAACTGAAAAAATTTCCACTCAATAAATGTTTATACCATGAATAAATTGTGATTCTGATATCAGGTGTCAGAGTTAGAAAATATATCAATATTGTGGAAGAAAGGGGATATCTAATGATAAAATATTTCCAGAGCATGTATTTCCAGCATCAGCTTTTATTTTGATCACATTATTCTACTATCATAATAAAGACTTGCACAGTTACTTGTCTCAATCAGTATTTCTTTTTAAAAACCCTGTTACATAATTTGATCATGATAGGCAACTAAATGCAGTATAATTTTACTTGCCAACAATGAAGAAAGCTTTCATAATAAAATTAATCAGAACTAAAGGGATCCTAAAATGTCTGTATCACTTGTCAGCAGAGTCTCTATCTTTGGTGTATGTAGAAGATTAAACCCTTTTATTCTAAAAGAATGACAGGAATAAGCACAAAGCAAATAATTCTCAATATAGATACGGGGGAAATTTGGGTACATTGTAAGTAGTTAGCAATGAAAGGGGAATTTTGATTTAGGAGAAAAGAGAACAGAAATGATATAAAAAGTTAATTTTCAATTCTTCAATGTTAACAAAGTGGAAGAGGGGAAAATTAGATGTTTCATTTTAGAGTTAAAGAAGATTTGAAACGTCACATTGCTTTCAGATTTAAAATTTACACTGAATATTTCAATTACTCTGTGTGACTCATGGGATGATTGTTCCTTCAAAAAATACCCAGCATATTTTTTAAATTTTTTGATACTTTTGAATTGCTGTAATTCATATATGGCTATCTTAGTTTTCTTTTCAAGCTTTTGGATGACATTTATTTTTAATAAGAAAAAAATATACATTGTAATCACTTATAGTTACAAAACTTGGGGAATACAATTACATGATCAATATGCCATCATTTTTACACAGGAACATAAGATCTGCTGTTCCTCTTTCTGTACCAAACTAAGGGAACACGGGATCTATCCCATCAATCAATAAGACTGAGTATCCTTTTTTCTAGGCCACAACCAAGAGACAGAACCTTCAGGCGGCATGTCTGTTAGGAAACACTGCAGTTTATTTACTCAGCACGGGACCCGTTGTCTTTAAAACAAGTCTATTTACCACCAGCTATCAAATTCAAGGCCCCTGCTGCACCTGCTCTGAGTGACCGTGTATTCACAGTTGAAACCTCAGCTCAAACATTTATGTTGGGGCTGAGCAATGTTACCTCTAGAGAACTGAGGAAATATATCCTACTTACCCTGCACACTATTCTCCATCAACCAAACTCTGAGTTCTGTAAACCTAGGGGCTTATAAACCAGCATAACAAGAGCGTGCATTCTCTCTACAGGAGGAAACCCTTCAGCGGGCACGTGAGGAAGAAGAGAAAAGGAAGGAGATCACAAGTCATTTCCAGAACACCCTGACGGATATCCAGGCCCAGATTGAGCAGCAGAGTGAGCGAAACATGAAACTCTGTCAGGAGAACACAGAGCTTGCAGAGAAACTAAAAAGCATCATTGATCAGTATGAGCTCAGAGAGGAGGTGAGAACCACATCAGACAACTTACAAACACTCCATATAGGTCTGGGTCTGGTTTGTGAAGGTTGAGAGGTCAGTTAATAACAAAGTTATGACCAGCCTTCTCAACTGATTAATATTTAGGTTTGGACTTCTTTTACTAGCCAAAATAAAAACATATGATATTACAAAATACCTGGCTGAAAGCCATAGAGGATTTCTTCAAAACTAGAATCACTGCAAAGCAGAGGCAATAAACAAGGGGTAGGACATGAATGGATTTATCCTTGAAAATAAAAAATATTATTTCTCAGCCTTTTTAAACTCTCTCTACAGAATCAAGAAATACTTCATGCATGCCCTCTTAAGAATTACCATGTCATCAAAATTTAAAGTCTGCATTGTATATACCCCACAAATAATAATATATATACTATTATTATATAGTATATATATAATAATTGTAGTAATAATGGTATTGTTATTTTTACTTAGTTTGTACCAAGCAATATGCTAAGTATTATACTTTACATACAGTATGTCATTTAACTGTCTCAACAATCTTATGTATTAGATAATAATGTATTATCCACATTTTATAGATGGGAAGCAGAAGCTACAAGATTAAATCACATATCTACAATCACAAAAGCCAAAAAAGTTTGTTATCAATAGTTTACATTGGGGGACTATAAAGATCTTTCATTATTCCAAGATTATATTTTAATATTTAATATGTTTTGAAGATTCCAGATGCACCCCTCTGGATTTTGATATGTCATATCCCTTTTTCCATCTCACTTAAAATTTTAAATCTCTGCCTTACAATGTAATATAACATAGTCAAAGGGGCTCTACTGGCAACATGCTAAGCTTTAATCAAGGAAAAAAAAAAGCTGATATAGCAGTTCAGTAAATCAAGAAACTTCTCACAGTAGGCCATAATTCCATGCTACCATTTTATCTTGTTACAAAGATTAATCCTGCTCCAAAGTGGAGGTTCAAGAAAAAACAAAAGAGAAGGAGCTAAAAAGAGAAAAAAAAAAAGGTGCCCATACTCTGCACAGAGATTATGTATGGGAATGACCTGGTAGACCAGTTGTATATTCCTAGGTTGGTTCTAGGTAAGGCCCAAATTCTACATGTCCTCTTGCCAATGGGACCCCTAATAACCAAGAAATTCTCCACACTAAGGTGGAGTTGGAAGCTTCATTTGACCAAGGTAGTCAACAGGTCAAAAAGTGTGAAGGAGGAAGTAGCATATTTGCATATCAATTCATCTGCAAACCTGAGCCTTGCTTGCTCACCAGAGCAACAAAGTTGATATCAGGGGGCTACTGCCTCAGTCCCAGACAAAAGGCCACAGGCTGTTACCTCAAGGCTTCCCCACACCCTTGAGGCAAGCATGTAGAGAATTCACCATGATAAACTGAATTAATATTGTGGTTAAATGTGATTTTATATTCACAGAAAGAGCCAAAATACCAAGTGATAGTGCTACAGCCCTTGTGATACACATCACTGTCTTTGGAGCCTAGGGTAAACTAGTGCCGTATAATAGTTGTCATATTTAGAAAAATATTGTTGGGACCTTTTGGTGTTGCATTGCTGAACTCTGGCACCTCCACCTTTTGTAGTCACTTTCATGTAGTGCAAACTGCAGGAGACTCCACCAATTTATGACTTTCGTATAAAACCATAAGTGACACCAATGCCTTTATTCCTCCTCTTTTTAACTCTTAAAACCTAGACAACACGTTTATATCAATATTACTTTTTTATATATATGTTTTTCAGCGTAATAACTCAACTTGATATATGCACTTTACTTTTCCTCAGCACCTCGACAAAATATTTAAACACAGAGAACTGCAGCAGAAGCTAGTGGATGCGAAACTTGAGCAGGCACAAGAAATGATGAAGGAAGCAGAGGAGCGACACAAACGCGAGAAGGAATATGTATTTATCATATGCATCTATGTGCTTGTCTGGTCTGTCTTGGGGTCAGAAACCCCTGAGAATGTTTTTGGTAATGGTCATAGAGTACTAGACTGATGGAGGAAGAGCCTAAGCTTCCCTGGAGAATGACACTGGCCAGCCCAGGAGGAAACACTGTACCTATCACTGTAACACTGTATCATGCATCCATTCACCAAACCTTTGGCAAGCACATTTCATGAGCTATGCCCCATTCTAGGTGCTGGCATGTAGTGGTGAACAAGATGGAGAAGTCCACATCCAAGCATGGAAACTGGAGTCTAACTTGGAAGAAAAAGGCAATAAATAAGCAAGCAAACAAAGAAGGATAATTTCAGATACTAAGTGCTACTAGGGAAATAAGGAAGAACTTCAAAGGGGCAGAACAAGGAGGCCTCCTTTAGACTGGGTGACTTGGTGGGCCTCCTGGAGCAGAGGATTGAGCTGCTCCCTTCCTGATGATCAGGGAGTCAGAGAGGAGGTCCCCAGCAGCAGTGTCTGTAGCAGAGACAAAGGTCCTAATGCTGGAACCAGCTTGACATCCTCCAGAAATAGGAGAAAGTCAGGGTAGCAAGAGTAGGTGCTCCAATGAGAGAAAATTTCAAAATGAAACTGTAGAGGTAAGCAAGGGGCAAACTGTATTGCTTTGTAAGCTTGAAATATAGTTTGAATTTTATTCTAAATATAATGGGAAAGTACTGGGTAGTTTCAGCAAAGGAAGTGACAGGGTCTGCTTTGCATCTGTAAAAGGTGACTTTGGCTGATAGGTGGAAAGTGAACTAGAGAGGGGCAAGAGAGCTAGGCAGCAGTCTGGGCAAGATCTGATGATGGCTTTGACGGGAGGTGGCAGTGGAGGAGAGCTGGACGTGGATAAAAGTTAAGTTTTTAACATATAACCAACAAGCCATGCATTGAACTGGAAGATGGTGACAGTGAAGAAACAGAATCAAGGATGACTCCTGAGTTTTGGTTTAAGAAACCAAGTGGTATCTTTTACTGATATTTTATTAACCCCCTAAACACTCCAAAACAGATGAGAGACTTGAGGCCCATAAAAGGATATGTGACTTGCTTAAGGTCACACACTGCTAAGTGACCTGGGTATGCTTGCTACATCTCCAGTACATCTGTCCCCAGATCCCAAGCTCTGTGATAGTACATCACACTTAGAGTTGTGTTTCAGAGGCATGAGTTAAAGCACATGTCTGCTGCTGGGGAGAGACAACAGACCAGTCATTCAGATTTGGCCATTTAACAACTGATCACGAGCTTTACATTTACCTAAAATCAGACTGGAATCACTTCAGTTTGTCAGAATAGTAATTTTTTTTATAAACTTTGGTTTTCAAACATGACAACAAAAGAGTGAATTTTGGAAAACATAACCTGGTGGGCACTGCATAATTTCAATCAGATGTCCATGTGCTCTTAAAGATTAATTCATTAAATCCATTTACAACCTAGCTCTCAAAGTAAGAAATAAAGTATTTATTATTTAGATGTAATTATCCTTAGGTAAACTATGCTTCCTATAGAATACCAGTACCTTTGGATTTAATATATGAGGCACAACAGAGGAAAAACCAGGCAAAGATTCTTGTGAGAGAGACTATGGGACAGACATGGAGTAACTCAATCGTAGCAAGAAACTAAAATGATGCCCTCTTTTCCTTCAGTGATTAAGCAGAACAGCAGATATAAGTCAAGGAAAGGTTCAGTTCAGTCGTTCAGTCGTGTCCGACTCTTTGCAACCCCATGAACTGCAGCATGCCAGGCCTCCCGTCACCAACTCCTGGAGTTTACCCAAACTCATGTCCATTGAGTTGGTGATGCCATCCAACCATCTCATCCTCTGTCATCCCCTTCTCCTCCTGCCCTCAATCTTTCCCAGCATCAGGGTCTTTTCAAACGAGTCAATTCTTTGCATCTGGTGGCCAAAGTATTGGAGTTTCAGCTTCAACATCAGTCCTTCCAATGAACACCCAGGACTGATCTCCCTTAGGATGGACTGGTTGGATCTCCCTGAAGTCCAAGGGACTCTCAAGAGTCTTCTCCAACACCACAGTTCAAAAGCATCAATTCTTCGGCGCAGCTTTCGTTATGGTCCAACTCTCACATCCATACGTGACCATGGGAAAAACCATAGCCTTAACTAGACCTTTGTTTGCAAAGTAATATCTCTGCTTTTCAATATGCTATCTAGGTTGGTCATAACTTTCCTCCCAAGGAGTAAGCGTCTTTTAATTTCCTGGCTGCAGTCACCATCTGCAGTGATTTTGGAGCCCCCCAAAATAAAGTCTGACACTGTTTCCACTTTTCCCCATCTATTTGCCATGAAGTGATAGGACTGGATGCCACGATCTTAGTTTTCTGAATGTTGAGATTTAAGCCAACTTTTTCACTCTCCTCTTTCATTTTCATCAAGAGGCTTTTTAGTTCCTGTTCACTTTCTGCCATAAGGGTGGTGTCATCTGAATATCTGAGGTTATTGATATTTCTCCCAGCACTCTTGATTCCAGCTTGTGCTTCTTCCAGCCCAGCATTTCTCATGATGTACTTTGCATATAAGTTAAATAAGCAGGGTGACAATATACAGCCTTGACGTACTCCTTTTCCTATTTGGAACCAGTCTGTTGTTCCATGCCCAGTTCTAACTGTTGCTTCCTGACCTGCATATAGGTTTCTCAAGAGGCAGGTCAGGTGGTCTGCTATTCCCATCTCTTTCGGAATTTTCCACGGTTTATTGTGATCCACACAGTCAAAGGCTTTGGCATAGTCAATAAAGCAGAAATAGATGTTTTTCCGGAACTCTCTTGTTTTTTTGATGATCCAGCGGATGTTGGCAATTTGATCTCTGGTTCCTCTGCCTTTTCTAAAACCAGCTTGAACAGCTGGAAGTTCATGATTCCTGTATTGCTGAAGCCTGGCTTGGAGAATTTGAGCATTACTTTACTAGCGTGCGAGATGAGTGCAATTGTGCAGTAGTTTGAGCATTCTTTGGCATTGCCTTTCTTTGGGATTGGAATGAAAGCTGACCTTTTCCAGTCCTGTGGCCACTGCTGAGTTTTCCAAATTTGCTGGCATGTTGAGTGCAGCATTTTCAAAGCATCATCTTTTAGGATCTGAACTAGCTCAACTAGAATTCCATCAGCTCCACTAGCTGTGTTCATAGTGATGCTTCCTAAGGCCCACTTGACTTCACATTCCAGGATGTCTGGCTCTAGGTGAGTGATCACACCATCGTGATTATCTGGATCATGAAGATCTTTTTGTGCAGTTCTTCTGTGTATTCTTGCCACCTCTTCTTAATATCTTCTGCTTCTGTTAAAAAAGAAAGGTAGTCCCCCTCAGTTCTTCCACGCTGGTCATTCCTGGGTTCCGGCTCTGATATTTTGAAAGTGCTGAAACAACATGTTAGAGCTGGGGTGTGGGGTTCTTCATCCCATGAACAGGCAGCCTCCTTCCTCCCTCTTCATAACTCATCCGTAACAGGGCCCCTGTGGGTCTAGCAGCAGCCCACCATGTACGTTGCTGCCACACAGCTCAGATGACCAGAGTGGGTGCTGCAGGGCTTCTGCACTGCAGCTGCCTCATTCGTCTCTTACAGTGCACTTCTAGACTAACTAATCTTCACTGCTCACTAAGAGGCATAGAGAAACACATATAACCCCCTTTTATAAATGGAGAGGTCAAGACTAACTTGGATAAGGAAAAAGATGCCTCCAAGTTTTTAAAAATAACGATTTTATTATTTTTGGTTCCAATAACAAAAATGGACATTTTTTAAAATCTATGGATTAACAAAAAGGAAAAAAATTCTATCAGCCTATCGTGAAATAAAATAGAAACTTCTTAACTGACAGCCACCTGACTGACTGACTGGGTTATCCATGACGTTCACCATTCTCTGTAAACATACTGACGAGGCCCACAGCATGTTGGGTCCTGAGGCAAGTTAGCTACTCTGCAGTATCTGAACATGGTTGCCCAAGCTAAGTAAGACCAAGAGTCAGATCTTCGCTCCCAACTCTTTTCCCAGTTATCCTTGGTTTAGCATTATGTAAATCAATAGAATAATATATAAACTCATGAAATAAATGTCAAAAGTTGTTTCTATAAAAACTATGCTTTAATGCTTCAAAAGCCTAGATGTAGGCATATAGAAAAAAAAAAAAAAAAAAACGATTGTCAAGTTGGATGCAAGCAGATATAAAAGACTGGAAGAAAGTTGTAAAACTCAAGAGGATTATCCAATCAAGCTGCTTTACAAATTAAATATCTTAGGTCTTCCAGTTCTAGCACTATTGTTTTAAAAAAGAAAAAAAAAACTATAACTCTTATATGGCATATTATGGATATAATTTTTGTAAAAAACAAAAACCCTCTGAATTCCAATTGGGAGATCCATATCCAAAACAAAGATTGCAGCCTTACATCAAAATTGATACATGAATATACATCTTAAGTTAAAATAACATGTCTTACATATGTGTGTGTCATTTTTATGCCAAAACAACTTTTCCAATTTAACCCATGAGTTCCAGTTCTGATCATGTTTGACATGGTTGTATTTGAAGGGCTGCCTTACAGAACAGGCACGAGACTACTTTTGTAAACTTCATACAGAATTTGGACCAATAGGTCAAATTTCTAACCTAGTGTTTCTCAAAATAAAATCCATGGACTACCAATAGCCAAACCATCTTGGGTATTTGCTCCCTGTGCAGATTCTAATCACACCCTACACTTCCTATCATATTCTCTGAGAAGGATCTGCATTTCAACATGCCCCTGAGGAGCTTCTGATGCATACAATGATGGGGAATAGTGGTCTAACAGAAAGGAACAGTTAGGTTTAATACAAAGGAACAGTTGCTCATAACAATGCCCCAGGTAGGGATAATCTGAAAATGTTCAAGCACAGGCTGAATGATAGCTGGGCAGAATTGCTACAGAGGGGTCCAGAATTTGGTGGGAGGTTGAATTTTGTGTGATTCATGCTTGAGTGGAGACTTTCTTTCCTTTTTTTTTTTCCCATTAGAATCACTAACTTTTAGCTGAGAATAAGACCTTTAAAACTAGTTGTTTTGTTAGTTTTCTGAGATTCTTTATAAAGTTCCCCCAAAATTACTTAAGAAGATTATTTAGCAAGCCATTAAGTTACAATAAACGGTAATTTAAAAGACAATTTGACAGTCTTTCCATGCGTTCTCTCTCCTTACAGCTGCTGAACCAGGCAGCAGAGTGGAAACTTCAGGCTAAAGTGCTGAAGGAACAAGAGACAGTCCTGCAGGCTCAGGTGAAGTAGGGGTACAACAGTGCATGCAGTGTGTCTTCCTTGCTGTGAACCAAAGATAGTCTACACAAGGCCTTCTACGTGGGAGGGGAAGTGGGACAGGAGTTAGAAATGAAGAATAACTTCATATTTACTATTTTTAAGTAAAAATAAAGGCACAATGCTATATCTAAGAAAAATAAATGCTCTGCACCAACAACTTCTGGTCAAAAGGTCTGCTGACATACAAATGAGGGTCAACCAACATAGGCTGGTGGCCAGGTCCTTGCCCATCTGTTCACAGGTCCTCTCTCCCTCCTCCCCCATTAACCTATCAAGGTAAGGCTTGATGGAACCTGTTCAAATGCACCATCCATAATTCCCAAATGGAGAAGGCAATGGCACCCCACTCCAGTACTCTTGCCTGGAAAATCCCATGGATGGAGGAGCCTGGTAGGCTGCAGTCCATGGGGTCACAAAGAATCGGACATGACTGAGCGACTTCCCTTTCACTTTTCACTTTCATGCATTGGAGAAGGAAATGGCAACCCACTCCAGTGTCCTTGCCTGGAGAGTCCCAGAGACGGGGGAGCCTGGTGGGCTGCTGTCTATGGGGTCACACAGAGTCGGACACGACTGAAGTGACTTAGCAGCATAATCCCCAATACTGAAAATGTCCTTACTTGTTTGATATTATTCACAATAAAAGGAAATTAGAAAAATAGAGTCAGCAAAATAGAGTCATGCTGGCCTTGCCAGTGCTGAATGATTAAAAACGGTGGACAAGTTAGAAATCATTTTTATTTGGTTTCATGTTGTTATGAGTGTATTTTGATTAGATTATAGGAATGCATATTGCAGGCTCAAAAATAAAGCTTCATGCATCAGCTGGCTCTGGAGGAAAGCCAGACTTCTCCCATCTTTCTGGGGCCCTTGGGGCTCTGCTCATCGTGCCACAGGCTGGGCCACAGAGTCCTAATTCCCCAGCTGGGAGAAATGCCCACGTGCTAAAGGGACTGTAAAATCACACAGTGAAAATTCACCAAAAGCGAGAAAATCAGAAGCCTTCCAAAACTGGGCAGCATTAATTTAAGATTTGAATGTTTCACTTATAAATGTTTACGTGCTGAGTGCTGAATACTTGTCCATTGTAAATATTAAAAAATTATTCATTGTATGAACAAACAAGTTCAATGAATATTTGTACCTTTTTTACCTCAGTCGTGTCTGACTCTTTGCGACCCCATGGACTGTAGCCTGTAGGCTCCTCCCTCCATGGGATTCTCCAGGCAAGAGTACTGGAGTGGGTTGCCATTTTCTTCTCCAGGGGGATCTTCCCGACCCAGGGATCAAACCTGGGTCTCTTGCATTCCAGGCAGATGCTTTAACCTCTGAGCCACCAGGGAAGCCCTACCTTTTTTTAAAGGAAAATTTAAAAGAAGCAAAATAACAAATTACATCACTGCATAGACAAAAACAAAGATAACATTTTGATTTCTAACCTTCCTAAAGAACACTTTTCCAATGTGTTTACCAAACACAATGATGACTTGTTTCCCCACTAACATACCGAAACAATTTTAAAATATTAATTACATAGAAATTTGAACAATATATTTTTTCACTATTAATAGATTCAAAGGACTCAGAATTAAAAGATTAAATTATAAAGTTACAAACTCAAGATCATCCTTTAGGCAGTCACAGAGCACATCATTTCATGGTGTGAGGTGGGTGGCAGGCAGTGGCAGTTCCAGAGCCAGAAGTAGGCAGGGGGAAGGAGGTGTGACCTGACTGTAGTGGGGCAGGGGTTGGTAGGAGGGGAGAATCCAGAGCATCAAGTCAGGGCTTCTGGCTCTATCTCTGTCCCATTCACAGCACAAAGCCTTGAGGTATACAACAGACAGTACTTGAAGCTATTCAGTGTTCACAGCATCTGTTATAAGCAACCTCTACTCTTCTACGCTAAATGAAGAATACATTAATACCATGAGACTCTGGGCTAGAGAGTGGTTCATTCAGCTGGTATCAGAAAACAGGCCTTTAATAACCTGAAAGGTATGATTTAATGTCCCACCTATACTCCCTCAAGTTTGAAAAAAAAGAAACCAGGGTCTAGACTTGCCAGCGTTCCTTGTTCAATCCTCAAAACTGGGTGGAGTCCAGGGACCAGATGGCTCTTCTGCTGAGAAGCTGTCTGATTCTGTACAATTCACCTAAACCTCCTTGGACCTAAACTTCCTGGTCTGTAAAACAAGGATGCTGCAATGTATCTAAGATCCCAAGCTGGAGTCCTTTGACCTCTTGGAAGCCTATTACTTTTCAGTATTTCCAAAACATAACAGCATATGAGACAGCAGCTGCTATCTAAAATGTAGTTGTTTTTGACATTATAACATCTTCGCTTAGCAGCATGGATGGTAGCTATTCATATAGTTGATTCAATTTATAAAAGGAAAATGAGTCTATGCAATATATGCAGTTTGTTTTCAAGTTATGCATCCAAAACACTTAATTCAGTGTCTGCCCCATAATAAGCATAATTAATTCAACTAATATTTACTGAGCATCTAAGGGCTTCGCATGGCTCTATATGTTAGAGATATACTACTCAATTAAAGAACCAACAATGCCTGCTTAATTAAACTCACAATCTAGTGATAACAATAATATTAATTAAAATGCTAACGACTAATTAGTGTATGAGTTAATACTGGTGTTATTTCATGGGTTCAGTCCAATTCAGTCAGTCGCTCAGTCGTGTCCGATTCTTTGTGACCCCGTGAATCACAGCACGCCAGGCCTCCCTGTCCATCACCAACTCCTGGAGCTCACACAAACTCATGTGCATCGACTCAGTAATGCCATCTAGCCATCTCATCCTCTGTCGTCCCCTTCTCCTCCTGCCCTCAATCCCTCCCAGCATCAGGGTCTTTTCTGATGAATCAGCTCTTCTCATGAGGTGGCAGAAGTATTGGAGTTTCAGCCTCAGCATCAGTCCTTCCAATGAACACCCAGGACTGATCTCCTTTAGGATAGACTGGTTGGATCTCCTTGCAGTCCAAGGGACTCTCAAGAGTCTTCTCCAACAACACAGTTCAAAAGCATCAGTTCTTTGGTGCTCAGCTTTCTTCACAGTCCAACTCTCACATCCATACATGACCAATGGAAAAACCATAGCCTTGACTAGACAGACCTTTCTTGGCAAAGTAATATCTCTGCTTTTTAATATGCTCTCTCGGTTGGTCATAACTTTCCTCCCAAGAAGTAAGCGTCTTTTAATTTCATGGCTGCAATCACCATCTGCAGTGATTTTGGAGCCCAAAAAACAAAGTCTGACACTGTTTCCACTGTTTTCCATGAAGTGATGGGACCAGATGCCATGATCTTCGTTTTCTGAATGTTGAGCTTTAAGCCAACATTTTCACTCTCCTCTTTCACTTTCATCAAGCGGCCTTTTAGTTCCTCTTCACTTTCTGCCATAAGGGTGGTGTCATCTGCATATCTGAAGTTATTGATATTTCTCCCAGCAATCTCGATTCCAGCTTGTGCTTCTTCCAGCCCAGCATTTCTCATGATGCTCTGCATATAACATAAATAAGCAGGGTGACAATGTACAGCCTTGACATACTTCTTTTCCTAATTGGAACCAGTCTGTTGCTCCATGTCCAGTTCTAACTGCTGCTTCCTGAACTGCATTTAGGTTTTTCAAGAGGCAGGTCAAGTGGTCTGGTATTGCCATCTCTTTCAGAATTTTCCACGGTTTATTGTGATCCACATAGTCAAAGGCTTTGGCATAGTCAATAAAGCAGAAATGATGTTTTTCTGGAACTCTCTTGCTTTTTCCACGATCCAGTCAATGTTGGCAATTTGATCTCTGGTTCCTCTGCCTTTTCTAAAACCAGCTTGAACATTTGGAAGTTCACAGTTCACATATTGCTAAAGCCAGGCTTGGAGAATTTTAAGCATTACTTTACTAGCGTGTGAGATGAGTGTAACTGTGAGGTAATTTGAGCGTTCTTTGGCATTGCCTTTCTTTGGGATTGGAATGAAAACTGACCTTTTCCAGTCCTGTGGCCACTGCTGAGTTTGCCAGATTTGCTGACATATTGAGTGTAGCACTTTCACAGCATCATCTTTCAGGATTTGAAATAGCTCAACGGGAATTCCATCACTTCCACTAGCTTTGTTCGTAGTGATGCTTTCTAAGGCCCACTTGACTTCACATTCCAGGATGTCTGGCTCTAGGTGAGTGATCACACGATCGTGATTATCTGGGTCGTGAAGATCGTCTTTGTGCAGTTTTTCTGTGTATTCTTGCCACCTCTTCTTAATATCTTCTGCTTCTGTTAGGTCCCTACCATTTCTGTCCTTTATTGAGCCCATTTTTGCATGAAATGTTCCCTTGGTATCTCTAATTTTCTTGAAGAGATCTTGAGTCTTTCCTATTCTGTTGCTTTCCTCTATTTCTTTGCATTGATCACTGAGGAAGGCTTTGTTATCTCATGGGTAAGGACACACATAGTGATAGATGAGACAAAGAAGTTCTTTAATTGCCAAAAAGCTTCAGAACCACTGGAAAAGATGATCTCAGGACGCTGTTCAGCCCTAGTTCATGAACATAGAGAATTTCCAGGGCTGTAGAAGCATGGTACTAAACTGAGTTAACCCTGCCTCCGCCATCACTTTGCTTTCCATGGTGCTTGGCTCTCTCTGCAAGGACCCTCTCTTGTCTATCTCTTTTGTCTTCAAGGCATTTTTAAATTTTCAATAATTACTTAAACATCAAGAAGAATATGGAGGCTCTGAATCCCTACATGTAATAATGCTTAAACAAGCTTCTATTGAAAAGTATCAGCACTACATTTTTTAAAAGTTTAAACCCTGAAAAACAAAGTCTGTTGTTGTTCAGCCACTAAGTAATGTCCAATTCTTTGCCACCTCATGAACTGCAGTACCCCAAGCTTCCCTGTCATTCACAATCTCCTGGAGTTTGCTCAAACTCATGTCCATTGAGTCTGCAATGCCATACAACCATCCCATCCTCTGTCATCCCCTTCTCCTCTTGTCCTCAATCTTTCCCAGCATCAGGGTCTTTTCCAGTAAGTTGGCTCTTCACATCATGTGGCCAAAGTACTACAGCTCCAGCTTCAGCATCAGTCATTCCAGTGAATATGCAGGATTGATTTCCTTTAGGATTGACTGGTTTGCTCTTCTTGCTGTCCAAGGAACTCAAAAGTCTGCTCTAGAACCACAGTTATAAAGCATCAATTCTTCAGCACTCTTCTATGGGCTTCCCTGGTGGCACAGTGGTAAAGAATTACCTGCTAATGTAGAAGATGTAAGAGACACGGGTTCCATCCCTGGCTTGGGAAGATCCCCTGGAAGAGGAAATGGCAACCCATTCCAGTATTCTTGCCTGGAAAATTCCATGGACAGAGGAGCCTGGCGGGCTACAGTCTATGGGGTCACAAAGAATTGGACACGACTGAGCTCACACACATGCATGCATGCATGCAGCCTTCTTTATGGTCCAACTCTCATATCCATACATGACTACTGGAAAAACAATAGCTTTGACTAGATGGACCTTTGTCAGCAAAGTGATGTCTCTGCTTTTTAATATGCTGTCTAGGTTGGTCATAACTTTTCTTCCAAGGAGCAAGCATCCTCTAATTTCATGCCTGGAGTCATCATCTGCAGCGATTTTGGAGCCAAGAAAATAAAATCTACCATTGATTCCACTTTTTCCCCTTCTATTTGCTATGAAGTGATGGGATTGGATGCCATGATCTTAGTTTTTAGAATGTTGGGTTTTAAGCCAGCTTAAACAAAGTGTATCACAGATGATTTTGCAAACCACTCAAATACTTCCTTTGGTCTGACAATTAAAAGAGTGGGTTAGCTCGTTGCACAGTAGTGCGAGCGCCTTACAGCTTCCGTTCTCAGGGTCGGCTGCCCTCCCGCATGCCGAGCTGCTAGGAAGCTGCTGTTGGCGAGCTCGTAGGAGCTTGAGACCGTCGTCACCTCTCCAGTTTTAACCAGGGGGGAAAAATGGTTGAGGCAGTTCGCCCAGGAAAGCTCTTTATCGGTGGCCTCAATACAGAAACCAATGAGAAAGCCCTTGAAGCAGTATTTGGCAAATATGGACGAATAGTGGAAGTTCTCTGAAAGATCGTGAAACCAACAAATCTAGAGGATTTGCTTCTGTCACCTTTGAAAGCCCAGCAGATGCTAAGGATGCAGCCAGAGACATGAATGGAAAGTCCTTAGATGGAAAAGCCATCAAGGTAGAACAAGCCACTAAACCATCATTTGAAAGTGGTAGACGTGGACCACCTCTGCCTCCAAGAAGCAGAGGCCCTCCCAGAGGCCTTTAAGGAGGAAGAGGAGGAAGTGGAGGAACCAGGGGACCTCCATCCCATGGAGGGCACATGGATGATGGTGGCTATTCCATGAATTTTAACATGAGTTCTTCCAGGGGACCACTTCCGGTAAAAAGAGGACCACCACCACGAAGTGGGGCTCCTCCTAAAAGATCTGCCCCTTCAGGACCAGTTCGCAGCAGCAGTGGAATGGGAGGAAGAGCTCCTGTATCACGTGGAAGAGATAGTTACGGAGGTCCACCTCGAAGGGAGCCCTTGCCCTCTCGTAGAGATATTTATTTGTCCCCAAGAGATGATGGATATTCTACTAAAGACAGCTATTCAAGCAGAGATTACCCAAGTTCTCGTGATACAAGAGATTATGCACCACCACCAAGAGATTATACTTACCGTGATTATGGTCATTCTAGTTCACGTGATGACTATCCATCAAGAGGCTATAGTGATAGAGATGGCTATGGTCATGATCGTGACTATTCAGATCATCCAAGTGGAGGTTCCTACAGAGATTCATATGAGAGTTATGGTAACTCACGTAGTGCTCCATGAGGGCCCCTGCTATCTTATGGTGGAAGCAGTTGCTAAGATGATTACAGCAGCTCACGTGACGGATATGGTGGAAGTCGAGACAGTTACTCAAGCAGCCAAAGTGATCTCTACTCAAGTGGTCGTGACTGGGTTGGCAGACAAGAAAGAGGGCTTCCCCCTTCTATGGAAAGGGGGTACCCTCCTCCACGAGATTCCTACGGCAGTTCAAGCCGTGGAGCACCAAGAGGTGGTGGCCGTGGAGGAAGCCGATCTGATAGAGGGGGAGGCAGCAGCAGATATTAAAAACAAACAACTTTGGACCAAAATCCCTGTTCAAAGAAACAAACAAAAGTGGAACCTGTTCTATCATAACTACCCAAGGACTACTAAAAGGAAAGATTGTGTTACTTTTTAAAAATTTCCTGTTAAGTTCCCCTTCCATAATTTTTATGTTCTTGTGAGGAAAGAAAGTAAAACATGTTTAATCTTTGGTTTTATGACATTGCTTTCAACAAGCAAATGGAATGTTAAGTGTGTTAAGACTTGACGTGTACTAGTGGTGTAATCTTCCAAGTAAAAGTGTCCCTAAAGGCCACTTCCTATAGGATTTTCCCCAGTAAATGATGAGGCAAGCAGTTTATCTTACACAAAATATCTAGTCATCTAAAATGGAGAGATGAATCCTCCTGCCTATATATACAAGCTAGCTATTAGAGGGTGGTCAGGGTATGCTACTCTTAGGATTTCAGAGTGTCTTCAAGCTGAAATCTCAAATGTTCTCAGTATGAAAAACCTGAGATCAGATGCATATATGTAAGGAAAGTGCTATTCGCCCAGTAAACCCAGAAAAAAAGCAAATGGATAATGCTGGCCATATTTTGCCTTTCTGACATTTCCTTGGGAATCTACAAGAACCTCTCCTTTCCCCCTCCCCAATAAGATCATTTAAGTGTGTGTTAACCAACTACAGAATACTAAATAAAAAGTTTGGCCAAAACCAACCATGAAGCTGCAAAAAAAAAGAGAGTGGGTTAGTAGAAGGGAGACACCTTAGTCCCCATCTCTATGGTCTGAGCAAAGACAATGTAAAGGACAGATTGTGTTTTCCTAGCTGGAAGTCACTTTTCAGTCCTAAAACAATAGCTTGCCAGTCTGGGGCATGATTCTCACTTAGGGAAGAGATGTCTGGCTTTCAATTATACAAACCAAGGCAATAGAGTAAATGTCAGAGATGATCAATGGAATACAACTGTGGCTACAAACAGAGTGTTCATTGGATCAATAAGGCTGAAGATGGTGGTAGATGTGGAAAGTCAGCAATATCAACACAACACAGAATTGCAGACACAAAATACTACCCAAGGGGAAAGATCAGTGAGTCAACTCTTAAAGACAGGTAATCACAGTCTTTAATCTCAGAAGACCTCACTGTATCTATTTAAGATGAGAGGCAACTTCTCTGCAACTGTAATAATAATTGGATTACTTCCCAAGCCAAATCACCTAAGTTGGCTAAGACAATTCCTAGACAACTTTATGTTTCATATATGCTATGAATGTTTGTAATTAAAATTTCAGTCAGTTCAGTTCAGTCGCTCAGTTACGTCCAACTCTTTGTGACCCCATGGACTACAGCACTCCAGGCTTCCCTGTCCATCACCAACTCCTGGAGCCTACTCAAACTCATGTCCATCACGTTGGTGATGCCATCCAACCATCTCATCCTCTGTTGTCCCCTTCTCCTCCCACCTTCAATCTTTCCGAGCATCAGGGTCTTTTCTAATGAGTCATTGGCATTAAATGGCCAAAGTATTGGAGGTTCATCTTCACCATC
Source organism: Capricornis sumatraensis (assembly GCF_032405125.1). NCBI lineage: Eukaryota > Metazoa > Chordata > Mammalia > Artiodactyla > Bovidae > Capricornis > Capricornis sumatraensis. The sequence continues at coordinate 64,407,192 of NC_091081.1, read as the reverse complement.
TGTCCTTCCAATGAATATTCCGGACTGATTTCCTTCAGGATTGACTGGTTTGATCTCCTTGCTGTCCAAGGGACTCTCAAGAGTCTTCTCCAACACCACAGTTCAAAAGCATTAATTCTTCGGCGCTCAGCTTTCCTTATACTCCAATGTTCACATCCATACATGACTACTGGAAAAACCATAACCTTGACTAGACAGACCTTTGTTGGTAAAGTAATGTCTGCTTTTTAATATGCTGTCTAGGTTTGTCATAGCTTTTCTTCCAAGGAGCAAATGTCTTTTAATTTCATGGCTGCACTTACCATCTGCAGTGATTTTGGAGCCCAAAAAAATAAAGCCTCTCACTGCTTCCATTGTTTCCCCATCTATGTGCCATGAAGTGATAGGACTGGATGCCATAATCTTAGTTTTCTGAATGTTGAGTTTTAAGTCAACTTTTTTACTCTCCTCTTTCACTTTCATCAAGAGGCTCTTTAGTTCTTCCATTTCTGCCATAAGGATGGTGTCATCTGCATATCTGAGGTTACTGATATTTCTCCCAGCAATCTTAATTCCAGCTTGTGCTTCATTCAGCCTGGCATTTCACATTGAGTACTCTGCATAGAAGTTAAATAAGCAAATGACAATATACAGGACTCTGTATAGAAGTTAAATAAGCAGGGTGACAATATACAGCCTTGAAGTACTCCTCTTCCTATTTGGAACCAGTCTGTTGTTCCACGTCCAGTTCTAACTGTTGCTTCTTCACCTGCATACCGACTGCTCAAGAGGCAAGTCAGGTGGTCTGGGATTCCCATCTCCTTAAGAATTTTCCACAGTTTATTGTGAACCACACAGTCAAAGGCTTTGGCATAGTCAATAAAGCAGAAGTAGATGTTTTTCTGGAATTATTTTGCTTTTTTGATGATCCAGCAGATGTTGGCAATTTGATCTCTGGTTCATCTGCCTTTTCTAAAACCAGTTTGAACATCTGGAAGTTCACAGTTCACGTACTGTTGAAGCCTGGCTTGGAGAACTTTGAGCATTACTTGGCTAGTGTGTGAGATGAACGCAATTGTGACAGTAGTTTGAGCATTCTCTGGCATTGCCTTTCTTTGGGATTGGAATGAAAACTGACCTTTTCCAGTCCTGGGGCCACTGCTGACTTTTCCAAATTTGCTGGCATATTGAGTGCAGCACTTTCATAGCATCATCTTGTAGGATTTCAAATAGCTCAACGGAATTCCATCAGCTCCACTAGCTTTGTTTGCAGTGATGCTTTCTAAAGCCCACTTGATTTCTCATTCCAGGATGTGTGGCTCTAAGTGAGTGATCACACCATCATGGCTTTCTGAGTCATTAACATCTCTTTTGTATAGTTCTTCTGTGTATCCTTGCCACCTCTTTTAATATCTTCTGCTTCTGTTAGGTCCTTACCATTTCTGTCCTTTATTGTGCCCATCTTTACATGAAATGTCTCTAATTTTCTTGAACAGGTCTCTAGTCTTTCCCACTCTATTGTTTTCCTCTATTCCTTTGCACTGATCACTGAGGAAGGCTTTCTTATCTCTCCTTACTATTCTTTCAAACTCTGCATTCAGCTGGTTATATCTTTCCTTTTCTCCTTTGCCTTTAGTTTCTCCTCTCTTCTCAGCTCTTTGTATGACCTTCTCAGACAGCCATTTTGTCTTTTTGCATTTCTTTTTCTTGAGGACGGTCTTGATCACTACCTCCTGTACAATGTCATGAACCTCCATCCATAGTACTTCAGGCACTCTGTCTATCCAATTTAACCCCTTGAATCTACTTCTCACTTCCACTGTATAATCGTAAGGGATTTGATTTAGGTCATACCTGAATGGTCTAGTGGTTTTCCCTACTTTCTTCAATTTAAGTCTGAATTTGGCAATAAGTAGTTCATGATCTGAGCCACAGTCAGCTCCCGGTCTTGTTTTTGCTGACTAGATGGAGAAGTTCTATACAGTCTGCAAAATATAATCAATCTGATTTCAGTATTGACCATCTGGTGATGTCCATGTGTAGAGTCTTCTCTTGTGCTGTTAGAATCAAAATTTGTGCTCAGTTAAAAGAATGCATGTGTCACCCAGCCCATTTAAAAGTAAAATATTGGAGCAGGAGTTGTTGTTACTAACCCTAGAGTAGTTTGTTTCTATTTCTGCCTCTCGTAAGAATCCTGAGGATGACCTCTGGATGTTCTTTCCATGCTTCTCTGATATACCAAAGTGAAAGAGGGAATATGACACATCAGACATGCATCATGTCAACATAAAAGTGAGAAGGAAAATACGACCAAACAAATATCCATAAAGGAAACAGGAAGTGTACATTTTTAGTTAGTATATAAGTAAAGAGTGTCAGAGTTGGTTACCTGAGAAAAGTATAGTTCACATAGATTTTGCCACCTATGACAAAAAGGTCAAACAGTAAGAAAAGCAGAATATTTAAAAAAAATCACTAGAAGGAAAGGAGGAAATGGAGAGCTATCGTTTAATGGGTTATAGAGTTTCAGTTTTGCATGATGAAAATTTCTGGAAATCCGTTTGCACAACAATGTGAATTTACTTAACAATATTGAACTGTACACTTAAAATGGTTAAGACAGTGAATGTTATGTGTATTTTACCCAATTTAAAAGATAAGAAAGTTGAGGGTCACTAGAAAAAGGCCAAAGTGGTGATGAAGTGAGACACTAATCCCTCAACTCTGGTGTATCTGTCTTCTCCATGACACAAGAAAACATCGAGGAGGAAAACAAAACCCATCCAGTTTATACATCAAAAGAACACTCAGCCTAGAGAAGAAGACAGCTGGCCGGGGAGGGTGTGGTGCTCCCGCTGATCTTGTCAAGGTTGCATGCATGCATGGATGCTTGGTCGCTTCAGTCATGTCCAACTCTTTGCGACCCCATGGACTGTACCCCACCAGGCTCCTCTGTCCATGGAATTTTCCAGGCAAGAATACTGGAGTAGGTTGCCATTCCCTTCTCCAGGGGATCTTCCTGACCCAGGGATCTCACCTATGTCTCCTGCGTCTCCTGCATTGCAGGCGCATTCTTTACTGCTGAGCCACCAGGGAAATCCCCTGTTAAGGTTGCGCAGGTGAAATGGATCACACACACGGCCCCGCCTTCCCCTCTTGTCTGCAGCCTGCAGCTAGCTATAGAACTGCAAGAGAGGGTTTGGGAGGATCAGCTCAGGAGACCATATCTATACAACCACTGTAATTCTAATGGAATTACTGAAAAGTTGGGAAAAGAAAGAGGAGAGTAAAGAAAAGAATTTAACAGGAGACTTGGTCCAAGATGCAAATGAATGGATTTTGTGATAGGTGAAGATCAGCTGGGATGTTTGTTCCCACAGGCAGGCAGTCCCACAGGGGCTTATCCTCAAACTGAGGAACCTGACCTATTCATGCACCCTGAAATCAATTCAGTGAATCCTAGCCACTTGTCTGTGGAAAAAATGAAACAAATTTATTAAATTAAACAGAATATGTCAAGAGTGCATTGCACATAATGAGTTAGTTTTGACCCTTAAACAACACACATTTGAACTGTGAAGATCTAATCATGCATGGATTTTTTTTTCCAATAGCAAATACTATAGTACTGCAGTATCTGACATTGGTTGAATCTATGGGTAGGGAACTGTAGAGATGAGGAACTGGGAATACAGAGGGCTGACTATGTATTATACACAGATTTTGCACTTCATGGAGGGTCAATGCCCCTAACCCCCTGCTTTGTTCAAGAGTTAACTGTGTTGTCCTTTGAACTGTCTAAAAGCTTTCCTGGCCGTGAATTCCCTGATGACACTGTACCCAGTCTTTTTCATTCCTTGTATGGCAAGGAATCATGAGAAAAGTTTTAAGCCACTAGAGTTACCCCAAATTTATCACCTATTCACATTGTTAATGACCGATTTCAAAATGCTGATGAGCTGTTGTTTCAACTTTTCTTTGGAAAATCTGTTTCTTATGAAAGGATTTATGTTATTTTACTGTTCTTGTGTACTGCAGTAAAGTGAAAGTTGCTCAGCTCTTTGCGACCCCATGGACTATATAGTCCATGGAATTCTCCAGGCCAGAATACTGGAGTGGGTAGCCCCTTCCCTTCTCCAGGGGATCTTCCCAACCCAGGGATCAAACCCAGGTCTCCCGCATTGCAGGCAAATTCTTTACCAGCTGAGCCACAAGGGAAGCCCATGCACTGCAGTGAAACCTCTGCTATTCTGAATCATGTGAGAATGAACCATTCTAGATGCGCTAATTTTCTTGGTTCTAGGAGTTGTTTGCTTCCCACACAATCCCTCTGAAGTCCCATTCCCAAGACTGGGAACTCTCCAACCTACTGGCTGTGACTATCATTCTTATGTGCTTTTGAAAAGACAGTCCTACAGGTCCTAACAGTCAGTTGGTGCCCAACTGAGGATTTCAGGCTATTCCAGACATTCAAGAGTACCAAAGTCTCATTTGAATATGGAAGAGTTCCATGTCAGTAAACTAGAATCATCCATATTAAATCTCCACTCACTCAAAACATGCCATCCTAAAATTATTTTCAAAAGTAAGATTTTATTATCACTGTCAATAACAATCAAGTATTTATACAATCTTGCCCTACTCCTACCCCAAATACAAGCCCTGAAATGTGGAAGTACAGAGGCTCTTCTCAATACCTGCATCCATAAGATATTTTTTGGTGCAAATTAGAAAAACGCACTTCTTCCTCATTATTTCCATTAAAAGTGGTATCATCGTCATCATTGGTCAGCAGCTAAGTCGTGTCTGACTCTGTGATCCCATGGACTGCAGCATGCCAGACTCCCCTATCCTTCACTATCTCCAGGAGTTTGCTCAAATTCATGTCCATTGACTCAGTGATGCTATCTAACCACGTCATTCTCTGCCGCCTTCTTCTCCTTTTGCCTTCAATCTTCCCCAGCATCAGGGTCTTTTCCAATGAGCTGGTTCTTTGGATTGGGTGGCCAAACTATTGGAGCTTCAGCTTCAGTCCTTCCAATGAACTGGTATAATTTCTATTAAAAATTGGTATAATATACTCATTTCCTTGAAAAGGAACATTTAACTGCTATTGGCTAGAACACTGTATTCAAAAACACACAAAACCGCAGTGTCAAAAAGGGAAATGACATGTGCTTATAATGGCACAACCACGTAACGGCAGTATCCCTAGTCCATACCTGGTCCATATTTGTCTTCATTCTCCCTCCCCTCAAGACCAAGCCCAAGGCTCACCTTCTCTACAAAAATGTGGCTTATATGATCACCTGCCACATTCATCTCATTCTCTGATCAGTACTTAACTAATCTGGTACTTTGTGTTCACTGTTCTGTAATCAAGTTGTCTTTGGGATTCCGTCAAAAACAGCAGATACAGGTTGAATGCTTTTGTATATAACAGTCCTTGCAATGTTCAGTCAGAGCTCAATAAATGTTTGTTGGTAAAAGTTATGATACAATGAAATGGTGATGATATATTTTATTGTGTCATTTTTCTTTAAATAAGTACTTCGGTCATACTCACTGACCTAGGCTGATCGCAAAGTAAAAAGAATTGAACATATCACTAACATTGTATTGAGAATTCTCCTAAACCATTTTCCTTTTCAAATAACAAACAATGACAGCTGGTTTTGTTTTGGAGGCATTCCTAAAACAGGAAAGCAGGCCTAAAACAGATCTACTCTTTCCCCTGTTTACAGCTTACTCTCTACTCTGGGAGGTTTGAAGAGTTTCAGAGCACACTGACAAAAAGCAATGAGGTGTTTGCCACTTTCAAACAAGAAATGGATAAAGTGAGTATTGCTTATCTCCCATAAAATACTGACATTTTCTATTTTGACAGGCAATTTTCCTTTGGGTTCATTTTTCTCTCGCTAAGATATTTCAGTGCATTTCATGAAGTAATGAAACATTTATACATGCAAATGAGATCTGAGCTGTATTTTATTGGTTAAATATCTGGCGGATTAACTTTAGGAAGAATCCAAAAACACCAGGATACATTTTCACCCTGAGGAAGAATATTTTCTTTTGCTAGTCCATGGAGAGGTTTAAAAAGAAAAGAGCTAGCAATATAATATTATGTTGTTTATGCTGAAATAAAAATATCAAATCTTCTAATGATTAAAAAAAAAACTTTCATACAAATATGCAAGAGCAGAATGTTAAGAGTAGAAAATACCATTTCATAGAATATTCTCAGAAGAGAATATATGTAATATGATATAACTAAGACAGTCTTTAATGAGAAGTCTGAATTCAAATTCTGGGCATGCTCTTACTCATCAAGTAGCAGTAAACAATTCACTTAACTTCTCCTTTATTAAAATGCTATTTTTCTTGCCTATGTCACAAGATTGTGAAGTTCAAATAAGTTAATGTATTTTTAAGGATTTTAAACTTTTTAAAAGTCTTTTACAAATTGTATTGTTTGTTGCTGTTTTAGTCACTAAGTCATGTCAGACTCTTTTGCAGCCCCATGAACTGCAGCCCACTAGGCTTCTCTGTCCACAGATTTTCCAGGCAAGAATACTGTTGTGGGTAGTCATTTCCTCCTCCAGGGAATCTTCTTGACCTAGGGATCAAATCCATGTCTCCTGCATTGGCAGGCAGATTCTTTACCACTGAGCCACCAGAGAAGTCCACTTTTACAAATATAAGTTGCTAATTTTATTATTGGACGTAATGTTCAAATTATTTAATTCATTGTTTTCCCAAAACAAATCAGCATCAGAACTGTTTTTCTGAACAGGCACTAGCATTAACCTCTTTTAAGTATAGAAAATATTCTTTAAAAAAAAAATTTTCACAAACATATATGATAAATTTCACCATTCACAACCAAACTTAATAGGTCAACATTTCTTAAAAGTTACAACTTTCCCACTCCAGAAAGGATTCATCCATTTTAAAAATATTTTTTTAATTACAGTTTTAATTTGGAATAAATATTAGAGTATAAAAATATTACTTATTTCAAAATTAAACAGTTTTAAGATTTAGTTAAATATTAGAGCAAGAATTTTTATCTGAAGTTCATTTATAGACTTTTAGTAGAATTAGCAAAAAAATTGATATGCATACTGCATTTCTTTAGGTGTAGTCCCATCAGTTCAGGTCCTTCATTCAGTCAGGTCTGACTCTTTGCCACCACATAGACTGTAGCATGCCAGACTTCTGTGTCCATCATCAACTCCCAGAGCTTGCTCAAACTCATGTCCATTGATTCAGTGATGCCATCAAACCATCTCATCCTCTGTTGTATTCCTGCCTTCAATCTTTCCCACCATCAGAGTCTTTGCTAATGAGTCAGTTCTCTGCATCAGGTGACCAAAGTATTGGAGCTTCAGCTTCAGCATTAGTCCTTTCAATGAATATTCAAGACTGATTTTCTTCAGGATTGACTGGTTTGATCTCCTTGCACTCCAAGGGATACTCAAGAGTCTTCTCCAACACCATAGTTCAAAAGCATCAATTCCTTAGTGCTAGCTTTCTTTATGGTCCAACTCTCACATCCATATATGACCACTGGAAAAACCATAGCTTTGACTAGACGGACCTTTGTTGGCAAAGTAATGTCTCTGCTTTTTAATATGCTGTCTAGGTTGGTCATAGCTTTTCTTCCAAGGAGCAAGTGTCTTAATTTCATGGCTGTACTCACCATCTGTAGTGATTTTGGAGCCCAAGAAAATAAAGTCTCTCACTGTTTCCACTGTTTACTCATCTATTTGTCATGAAGTGATAGGACCGGATGCCATGATCTTTGTTTTTTGAATGTTGAGTTTTAAGCCAGCTTTTGCACTCTCCTCCTTCACTTTCATCAAAAGGCTCTTCAGTTTCTCTTCACTATCTGCCATAAGGGGGTGTCATCTGCATATCTGAGGTTATTGATATGTCTCCCAGCAATCTTGATTCCAGCTTGTGCTTCATCCAGCCCAGCCATTTCACATGATGTACTCTGCACAGAAGTTAAATAAGCAAGGTGACAATATACGGCCTTGATGTACTCCTTCCTCGATTTGGAACAAGTCTGTTGTTCCATGTCCAGTTCTAACTGTTACTTCTTGATCTACATACAGATTTCTCAGGAAGCAGGTCAGGTGGTCTGGTATGTCCATCTCTTTCAGAATTTACCACAGTTTATTGTGATCCACACAGTCAAAGGCTTTAGCATAGTCGATGAAGAAAAATAATGTTCTTCCGGAATTCCCTTGCTTTCTCTATGATCCAACAGATGTTGGCAATTTGATCTCTGGTTCCTCTGCCTTTTCTAAATCCATCTGAACATCTGGAAGTACTCGGTTCATGTACTGTTGAAGTCTGGCTTAGAGAATTTTGAGCATCACTTTGCTAGTGTGAGATGAGTGCAATTGTGAGGTAGTGGCATTGCCTTTCTTTGGGATTGGAATGAAAACTGACCTTTTCCAGTCCTGTGGCCACTACTGAGTTTTCCAGATTTGCAGGCATAGAGTGCAGCACTTTAACATCTTTTAGAATTTGAAATAGCTCAACTGGAATTCCATCACCTCCACTAGCTTTGTTTGTCGTGATGCTTCCTAAGGCCCACTTGACTTCACATTCCAGGATGTCTAGCTCTAGGTAAGTGATCACACCGTCACGGCTATCTGAGTCATTAAGATCTCTTTCGTATAGTTCTTCTGTGTATCCTTGCCACCTCTTCTTAATATCTTCTGCTTCTGTTATGGCCATACCATTTCTGTCCTTTATTGTGCTCATCTTTATATGAAATTCTCCCTTGGTGTCTCTAATTTTCTTGAAGAGGTCTCTAGTCTTTCCCATTCTATTGTTTTCCTCTACTTCTTTGCAATGATTACTGAGGAAGGCTTTCTCATCTTGCCTTGCTATTCTTTCAAACTCTGCACTCAGATGAGTATATCTTTACTTTTCTCCTTTGCCTTTAGCTTCTCTTCTTTTCTCAGCTATTTGTAAGGCCTTGTCAGACAACCATTTCGTCTTTTTGCATTTCTTCTTGGGGATGGTTTTGATCACCGCCTCCTATACAATGTTACCAACCTCCATCCATAGTTCTTCGGGCACTCTTATCTATCAGATCTAATCCCTTGGAATCTATTTTTCACTTCCACTTTCCACGCTGCTGCTGCTGCTGCTAAGTTGCTTCAGTCGTGTCTGACTCTGCACGATCCCATAGATGGCAGCCCACCAAGAATACTGGAGTGGTTGCCATTTCCTTCTCCTCCACTTTCCATAGATTTCATTAAATTCTTAAAGGGGCTGATGATCTTAAAAAGTTAATAAACTATTAACTCAGTTAAGAAATGATGAAAAAAAAAAAAAAGCACTGGAGGCTCATGTAGCTTCTCTACAGAGCCCAGAAGCCAACAGCCTGGGCCTCCAAGCAGACCTAACCTTAGGCTTTTTGACATGAAGCAACCAGTGCCCATGTGTAGTTAATCCAGGGTAATTGTCCCTGAATACAAGCCCTGTCCTTCACATCATCCAAGCAGAGAAGAGATTCTATAACCAGGAATGCAGAGTAGTTTCAGATTTGCAAAAGTTAGGCTGCATTTTATTCATTTCTGTATACCCTACACCCAGCCTCTGCCTAGCCACCAGAAGGCACTCTGCATATGTTGCATTAAATGGAAATGACTCCAGCCCTACTCCTCTGAAAACTCACCTGAATCATTACTCCATCTCTCTGAACCTTAGTTTCCCCATTTATAAAGTAGAGTTGAAAACAGAACCTTCCTTGGGGGACTGTCTCAAGGATGAAATGAGTAACGCATGTAATCACATTCTGTGAATCCTACTGCACTCTACAAATAAGAAGGCTGAGAAAACTGAAAGTTGCTTTTTTGTGGCTACTTCTCAGATGTGCCCAGATATTATCAACATTTTAATAGCAAAAAAGCTGGGCCAACTTTCTCATTAACAGTCTTGCATTCAATACAGTAAATAATCTAAATTTAAAGCTTATTCTTGGAACTCAATAAAGTTATTTTTACTTTTAAACGAAAGAAGACACAATGACAAAAAAAGAAGGACCTAAGTAGTTTTCCTTCTCCTGAACTGGCTCTGGTGCAATTAAGTTTGTTCACCACTGACCTAGATGATTCAGAAATGTATCATGACTCTTTCCACTCAGTATTCATTCCTTGACATTGGATTTTTGCTTGCTTCAGCACCTAGTAATGAAGGGACTTTTTCTTGATGTCACATATGGAACTGATAGTTTCTCTGATATATTAACTGTTCAGAATTAACATTAAAACACTATAATTTCTGTAGACCACTAAGAAAATGAAGAAGCTGGAAAAGGACACAGCCACATGGAAAGCTCGGTTTGAGAACTGTAACAAAGCTCTGTTGGACATGATTGAAGAGGTGAGGAAGCTTTTCCCTTTGCTCATCTTCCCTTGTCAATACATTTATACTCAGAAAATAATTATGCCCCAATAGCACAAATGATGACCTCTGAAGAGCTTAATTTTTTTCTAGGGTGTGGTATATGATACTCTAATAAAAAATAATCAGAGCAAAAGTAATTTAGAGTTGGGTCCAGACTCATAAAGAGCATTGTGACCCTAAGTCACATGCCTACTTGTTGATTCCAAAGCTGTGCCCAAGACAGCACCACACCTGCTGGACTGTGAATTCCTCAAAGGCAGGATGAGTGTTTTACCTGTCTTTGAATTTCCCCAGTGCCGGACACATAACAGATGCAGAATAAATTTATTAATTGATTCAAGCATACTGAGAGAAAACACCAGCCCAAGCACCCACAGTATGTGCTAATTTACAGACAGATGTGCATGTACATTGTTTAATTCCTCCAACAGGCATTTAAATACTGATATTACGTCAGGCTCTGGAGGTTTTGAGATCATAAAAAGCAAAGATACATGACCCTTAACGTGAGAGGCAGGGCTTACAGGTGAAAAAAAAAGTCTTAAAAGGTACAGAGTAGCACAAAGCACAAGGGTGGGGGAGGGTGGGGGGGTGGAGAAGCAAGATGATTCCATGCACAACACACCAACATTTCTAGAGAAAAGGAGAACTTAATAGTTTGAGCAGCATCATGAAAGAGTGTGGTTACTTTCTCTGGATATAATTACTGTTTTAACGATTCATCCCAAACTGCAACCAATTCCAAAGAGATGTGCTTATTATTCATAAACAGAAATCAAACAGTTGCTGGATTAGCATATAGCAGTTTATCTATAGGACAGATAAGGCATTGCTGACCAAATCCCAGTCCATCTCAGTCATTCTGCCGCAAGCCTCTGCTTATTCCTTCTAAGTCTTAGAAACAGAAAATGCATCTATTTTAAGATTTTTAGAAACCTTAGACCGAAGCAGAAAGAAGCTTTGCTTTCTTTCCTTTAAAAAAAAAAAAAAGTGGATTAAAATTCTACTGAAGTCTCCCACATAATGCAAAAATAGAAGTGATGTCCCTGACCAAGTATCTGTTCAGCCACCACCCTGTGGTCAGAGCCTAACAGACAAATTCCTGGATTAACGATTTTGATTGTCTCCAGAGAGCATTTTACTTTACTCCAGTAAAACCTGGCAGTTTTACTTTTCACACCGTTTTGTTTTTGTGTGTGTGTGTTTAAATCACAGAAAGCATTGAGAGCTAAAGAATATGAGTGCTTCGTGATGAAAATTGGAAGGTTAGAGAACCTCTGTCGAGCTTTACAAGAAGAGAGAAATGAACTCTATAAAAAAATCAGAGAAGCAAAAAAGCCTGAAAAGGATGACCAAGGTCAGCACACCTCTGATGACGAGCCAAACACCTCTGTGAATGAAGAGGCTGACGCAGAGGAAGCCAACAGCGTTCACAAGGCTGTGCAAAATCTCGCGGCGGCCTTCATGATAATGCATTGTCCAGAGTCAACCCTTGACGTGGCCAAAGAAATCCACCCAGAAGTCGACAGTCTTCCAGGGGACTGCGACACAGCCCTCAGGGGGCTGGAACAAGCTCCTCTGAGTCCCGCATGCCATTCAGAAATCCCCCTCCCTCCCCCAAATCCTCAGGCCGAGGACAAGGGAGTCAGTGAGACAGAACCTACCCTCAGAACAGAGACAGGAGCTGAGGCCCAAGGCGATGGTCTCCCTGGTGCAGCACCGGCTGATCAGCAGAACCGGAAGCCAGAGGCAGCAGCTTCCAGTCAGACCCGGAAGGCCCCAGCCAAGCCCTCCCTACTGGTGGTGAAGGCCAATAAGCAGCCCTGGAAGCCAGAGGCAGCTTCAGGTCAGGCCCAGGAGCCCGCAGCCGAGGCCTCGCTATCGGTGATGGAAGTGAACGGGCAGCCCCGGAAGCCAGAGGCAGCGACTTCCGGTCAAGCCCTGGAGCCCCCAGCTGAGACCTTATGTGTGATGGACGCCAAATGTTCCACCCCACCACCTGCAGTGGGAGCACACCTGCCAGCTAGGGAGTCTGGATGTGAGCCCATGGGACAGCCCCCACCAGCAGCAGAGGGGCTGCCAGGAGGGGCCTCAGGTGGACCCCCACTGCCCAAAGTGGCTGACACCAATCTGGAAGGAGTAGACTAAGCCTCCTCTGCCTTTGGAGGCTGTTCTTCCTGACTTTCCATCATCATGGTAACGGGATTACCTCCTGAAGGAGACATTAAGGGCTAGGGAGGTCTAATGGAAGAGGCTTAATTAGAATCAATACAGTTTTAAATATTATGTAAAGTATCTTCAGCCTTTGCTATTTGTTCTCAATTCATAATTGATTTGGAGCTTTTCTGTTTAACATTGGTTGATAGTATAATTTTCCCAGATGACAACAAAACATACAGCATAGCAAATCTATATTAATTTGCCATTAAGATGGTACTTATTTCAATTTCTTAATCAACAGTAAGATTTGGTGTTTAAAGACTTCCACTACATAAATACTGAAAATGTAATGCTTTATTTCCATAGAGTTTAATAAGTTCCACAGTAAGTTAAATGGATGATCGGTTTCCAGTTAGACATTATATACATATAATAATATATGCATATGTATGTATGCTTATCATGTATATGTGTGAATATATACATATATGTGTCTATGCACATATATGCATGCATATTTTATATATATGTATGCAAACAAATATTGCATACACATTTCTCTTACCTCTTTTTGGCTTTCTCTCATGCAAAATATTTAGATGCTAATCAAAAAAAATTATCTCTTACTTGCACTTGGGACTGTAGTAGATTAATGTTCTGTGAATCAGAAATATGTTCAGAACACAAATATTAGGCCATATAATGTTGGGCAAAAATAAGTAACCCAATGGTAGGTCAATAAATTCAGCCAACGGATTAAGTGACAGAACAGAATTGAGTTAGACTGCGAGGCTATAGAGAGTGCATGGACACAAAGAGAGCCAAAAGAGGCCCTAAAAAGGGGGGAACAATCACAGCAGTGGACTGCTCACCTCTTCCAGCTGCTTCTCCTACACAACTCAGCCCATTGCTTTGCAACCCGCTCATGTGGTGAGGCAGCTTCCTGCAAGGAAAGAGTTGGAAGTGGGAAAGTGAACTAGGGGGTGGAGGCATTGAGGGCCCTCAGACTTGAGAGGCTGTGCTCTGATCCCCCGTCCCCTCCCCCCCACAGCTAGAGGTCTCAAAAGACCATATTCAACTGACCGTGCCAACTCATCAGTTGCCTTTCTGAGAGAGTGTCTACCACTCTCTGCAGAGGGTTCCCCACTACCTCCTGCTGTAACTTTCGTGGTCTAAATTCTCAAAGCTTCTGCTCCTTCTTTCTAATCCTCTCCTTTACAGCAGAAAATTACACTCAGCCCTCATCTCAATTATGGCTTAGTAAAAGCTATTATTCTTCTGAAACAGAAACCTACACAGGGTCTCAATATGAGTGATGAGGTGTACAAGCTAACACATTTTCTGCTTTAATGAATACTATACAGCCAGAAGTACAAAGCAAAGGACAAATGGATTCCTACTCAAAATGACTTGAAACATAGGTGAAGATTCAGGAGATGCAAAAGCTAGAAACACCTGGGGTTGTCTACACGAGTATTACATTATCATTGCATAATAAGAACCTCTAATACTGACAGCATGAATTACCGTATCTGTAGTAAAGAGAGGCTGCAACAGAGAAATAGGAAAAAAAGAGAGGGAGATAGGAAAAAGGAAGAGAGAAAGGGAGGAAGAGGAAAAAACATCTAACCCAGTCCTACCTTGAAAGTAGAAAAATGGACAGAAGCAAGATTCTCTACTACTCATCCAAGAAATCATTCTTCAGTGTTGCACATGGCTGTCTGCTAAGGCACACAGAGTACTTGTAGGTGGCAACCGTATGCTGTAAGCATTGTAAACTGCATAAAATTTGTTTGATGCAGACAGTGAGAGTCATAACAAAATGCTAGTTGGGAAAAAAATCAGGAAAAAAGCATATTGCTATTTGAGAACCCATGTATTTTTAAAGGCTTAAGATGTCATAACCACAGGGTATCCAGCCAAATTCAACATTAACTGAAAATCTTAGAGATTTAAATGTTCATTTAACTCAGAGCCAAATATGCACTAGAACAATCTAGGAGGGTCTCCTTCCTCTTTATTTTCAGCAACTGAACTTCCAAGAATGGGTAAGATTAGATAATCATAGTAAAGTCTCAGTCTGAATGTTTAGCAAGAGGAACAGGCAGGAGAGGAGCCAAAATCTAGTAAATCAAATATTCTAATACCCAAAGTTCATTTTTGTAATCCAAAAGCTTTCATGGCAACACATTACTCATGACAGTGTATATCTTGGGCAAAATTTCAGATACAATAACTTGCCTAAAATTTGAAAGGCTTAATATAGGCTTTGAAGTAATTATTTTAATATTCAAAGAATGTTTTATTATAGTCCTTTGGCCTTACTAATTATAACAATAACTCATAAGACCCAAAAGAATAAAGAATTTCTCTTCTTTATCAAGGTCATGTAACCTATTCTAGAGGTGGTAAGTCTGCTTTCCAGAAACACTGGAATTATTGGTGGTTTCTAAATTAAATAACTATAATTTATGTATTTATTAAAAAGGTACCTCTCTTCCCACATGCTCCTGTAGTGGTTTTCTTTTTAAATTTTTTATTTATATTTATTTTTACCTTTGTTACTCCTGTGTTTCAATATTACCTAACACAGATTGTGGTTATATTCTCTTGGTTGAATTTTTAGTCTATGAATAGGATGTACATGAACACTTTGGAAATCTTGGTTTGTGTGTGAGAGAGAGGAAAGAGGGAGGGAGGAAGGGAGATGGAGAGAACATGACGACCCACATCTAATGAGAGCAAAGAACCCAGTGGATGGCCATCACTGCTTCAGACCTACAGTCAGTGTCAATCTCCCCTGAAACTAGGTTTCCACAGGTTTCTCTGTAAGGTGCCCTCTCTGAAATACCCTGAGGGAGAGAGTGTACAAAGGTGTCAGCTTATTTTCCTTTCTCTACCCAGTTCCTCTAAGTGCCTTAAGCATTTTCTCTAGTAAGACCAGAAGAGGCCCATTGTTCTGCCTTTTGCTTATTCCCTCTCCCCAACCCATCTTGATCCAGGAGGGGCTTCTTGAACATGGCATTTCCTAGCACACTTGGAGAAGAGGATTGCTTAACTAGAATGCAAAGAAAGATTAAACCTTGCCCTTTTTGTATTGTATAGATACACACTTTTAAAATATCTCCTTTTTCTGAAATGATAAAAGTATTATGTGTTCATTGCAAAACTGAGGTTGCTTTTCAATAAGGCTAAGATATACCATTAGGAGAGAGATCATTTCAGGAAAACTTCCTTAGCCCCTTCTCTAACCAGTAGTTACATCCAGTATTTAGAAAAAAATAAAAGTAATTAAAATGTAAAGAATTCTCTAAAAGAAGATATGAAATAAAAATGATAACTCTGGTCTCTAAAATTTGTTCCCATCATAAGTAAGTAAGCAAGTAGAGTATATAGGTTAAATTTGCACAAGGCTTAAATAATTGCCATTTCTGAACCTTAAAATTTAAAGTTATCATTAGCTTATCCATGAGAGCACGCCATGAGAATAGAAACATTCACAAATGATAGCATTAAAGGTTTTCCTTAGCACTGTTCAGTTGTATCCTCAGTACCTAAAGTTGAGTCTCCTTGGTGGTATCCCCTGATAGAAGTTCCACAGATAGAAGTTCCATCTGCATCCACTGATGGAGATGTGTGTGAATACACACATGTATAAAACTGACCTAGATTTAATTCTGTTACTATGGGTGAGTCTTTGCACCTGTATTTTCAAAGGATACTTAGCATCATTTTTCCTGGATGAAGTATAAAAAGGAATCATTTCCTGCATGAATAAGGATATTTGATAGAAACATTTAACTAGCAAAAGAAACCTACAAATTCATTGATCCATGGCATAAAAACTATTCATAGAAGCTGTTTCACTCTATCAGGAGATGAGAAATGAGATAAATCATTTCAGCAGGACAATCAAGGTTGGTAAAATCCAAGTGCAAGTCCTTCCTGCTGGATATTAGAGCCTCAGACTTTCCACGAACACCAACATGTGTCTCATTTATTTATTTGCAATATATAACAACATTTTTGAATGAATGAAAGAAGTGTTTATTATATTTTGAAATTTTATCTGATTCTTTGTTAACCCCAAATTAATTTTTTAATTAAGTCCATTTAAAAAAATTTTAAACTGTTATACAATTTTTAGAGGTTTCTTTCCATTTACAGTTATGTTAAAATATTGGCTATGTTTTAAATTTTAACTTTGAATTTCTTAAAGGTGATGTATCATAATGTTAAATTGCCTCATATCATAATTAAAACATACCTTAACGTAAGGTATGTTATCTCATTATCTCAGAACTGATAGCCAGTGGATAACATCTTACAACAAATGACACAAAACCACCATAAGAAGCAAAGCAAGAAGCCATGTGTTAAGAGAGGGACAGGAAGAAGGAGAGAGAAAAGCTATTATATAAAAGAAAAAATAAAAATATAAAACTTTATGAAGAGCAGTGAAGGAAGTGGCACATCAATTGGTGGTCCCCTTTGTGAAAGCAGAACATCAATGAAGGGCAAGTACCATAATGACATTCACACATCTCCACATGGTAACTGCAACTTGGGGAATTTTTACAAGCATGTTTCTCAGCATCGGGTTTTATTGTCTTCTCATTTGCCTTTTTTTTAAAATAATAAACATGTTCTTTTTAGTATTAAAGTGTATAGAACATTTAGAAAACAAAAATTTCCCATGACTTCATCACACTAACAACCACTGTCAGTATTCACTATATAATGGTGTATTTTAAATTATCTTTTTTATTTAACACTGGGAGGGCACAGTAGTTCAAGTGAGGGTAATAGCTGTTAATAGCCACCGGATCTGTGCATTCACACTGTGTATTCAAATTTTATATGCTTACATGGAAGCTTATTATATTACTTATGGAATAAGCATGACTATGCAAAGACAAATACACAGCACACTTCTACGTTGTTTGGAAAAGTTATGCAATGCAATTCACGTAAACATTCTACCATTTTCAAGTAAATCTCCTGGACATAGGCTAGAGTGAGATGTCTAAACCTAACACAGCTCAAAAATTATATAAAAATCAGAAACCTACTCTAAAGAAATACAAATGCCTTAAATAACAAAACAGGAGAAAGTCAAACTCCAGTTGATGAAGTGACAGGAAACATATGATAATACCATCTATCACTGCTAAATAAAGGTCAATGTTCTCAAGCAAATCTAATTTCTTCAAAGTTAATGAGACCGTTAGTGGTTTTGTTGCGCTAATGAAATGATGGTTGCCGGCACTAGTTATAGTACATCCATTAAGCTGGACAAGGCTAAAAACCATTGTAAACCTGAGATTGCTCTAATATCTACCAGGCAGATGCAAACAGCCATGGAATAGCCAAGAATCCCATATGCTAAGAAAATCAGAGTCCAAATTTATAAAAAGAGTATGACAGAGATGCCTTTCATCACATCTAAAGTCACATGGTTAAACATGTATTAGTTGGAATACTACCAGTGTGATAGCATAGGCAAGATTTAATCGAATATAGCAATGCTCTACCCAAACCAGTGTAATTCCTCATAACTATTGTAATATAGTCTATACTACAAGTAAGTCTTTGTTTTCTTAGCATTCTTATCAAAGAGTCATTCCCTGGAATAAAATCACTCAAGTCCAATCAAAGTGAAAAATGTAAATAGCACTAATCCAGGAATCAGGCTGTTGAGTCTCTTGTTCCTGTTTTGCTGCCCACTTGCTGTGTGACTTTGGAGAAACCACCTAACATCGCGGGGCCTCAATTCACTCAACTACAAAATGATTACCTTGGATTTATCTATGATATTAATGTACTTTACGATTAGATTTTTTGTTGCTGTCTCCTTAGTTGTATTTGAAGTAGCGTCGAACACGACTGAGCAACTTCACTTTCACTTTTCACTTTCATGCATTGGAGAAGGAAATGGCAACCCACTCCAGTGCTCTTGTCTGGAGAATCTCAGGGACGGGGGAGCCTGTTGGGCTGCCATCTATGGGGTCGCACAGAGTCGGACACGACTGAAGTGACTTAGCAGCAGCAGCAGCAGCAGATGATCTCTGAGGGTTTTGGCATCTCTGATTAAATTCTCAAAAGACGTCAGGAGTTATGTGTGTTTTATGCTCTACAGGGAGGTTTTAGTCTAAGAGATCTGCACATCACCTTGGGCACGTCTATTTGAAGTTAGGCAAGGGGAAAGAGACACGAAATTACCCTAATAAATTGTTTTTAATTTTAAAAGACAAAGCGTTAAGGGGTTTGTTGATTTTTCTCAACAAATATTGAAGTCCTTCTATGTGTGAGGTTCCATAGTGGCCACTGGAATGGCAGTGGCTACAAGGCTGAACCAAGGATTTCAGGACCACCCACACCTTGACTCTATCTGCTTCCAATCAGAGCACCTGGTCATCTAACTCAGACTTGAGCATCCCTCCCACTACTTGTCCCACAAATTTCAGCAGCCAAACAGCAGGAAGGAAACCGCTAGGAGCATTTTCATTACAAATGCCACCCAGATCTCCAGGTGGGAAAGTGTGTGTTCCTGGTAGAGCAGGAAGATTATATGAAACATGTTTGTGGTTATTTGTGTGTGTGAATGTACATGCATATATATGTATATGTACATATATGTGAATATATGTGTCTGAGTGCATACTTGTGTGTGAGGGCATTTACAAGGTTTGTGTGTTATATGTACCAGTTTATGTGTGCAGTTTTGTGCAAGTGTGTGCTATAATGTATCTCTATGTGAATGCTTATAGCTGAATGTAACTATACCACTGCATAGTAAATTGACGTGAGCCTACATAAGTGTGTGTAGTTGTGTCTGGGTTTATGGCATGTGCATGATGTCTGGGAACTGAAAAGCTGAAATGCTATACATGTGCTTTTAGGTATGTGGCTAGCTTGTTTTCATAGGATCATGTCTTATTGCAGACTTCCGTTTACACAGCTAATCCTTTGTTTTTTTGCTTGTAGTGTCACAAGACTCATTCTTTTTTGGCTGACAATCTGCCTCTGAATAAACAGGCAGGTGTATAAACCACAAAAGTGGCTGCTATTCATGAAATACTTGCACACACCACCAGCCCAAGGTGCCAGCCACCACTGACTCATGACTCCATCATCAAGCAAGGCTATGGGTATATCTGGGGAAATTTACACAGACCTTATGAGACCTTGTGAGCAAGGAACATAAGCAGTGGCAGCAAAAAGCCTGGTCTTTCTGTATGTAAAATAAGTTTCTCACATGGCCTCCATCTCTAAAGGCAGGATCCTTGGAGGCAGCGTTATAATCTTCTCTATCTCTGCTAAACCAGTATCCAGCTGAAACCAACCCCCTGAATATCAAGAATGTTTCTCTGAACTTAAAGCCAAGGAGATAGTCCCCCAATCCGTTTATGCCTTAATCAGTGAGTCAGAAGGGAACCAGAGTTGATTGCAGATGCTACCAGTCCACCAGTCATGCCCATGACTCATCCTTTGCACAGAGAGCTTTTTGGCTCTAATACAGTTCATCTTCCAAAAATACCTAGTATTGATGAGCTGTGCTGTCATAGCTGGACCAACTGGCTGCTCCCTTGTCCATTATTAGAAAACTGATCCAGAAGTCCTCCAGTTCCATCTGGGAGTAATTCAAAGCAATAGCCAAAGGAAGGAGAGTGAGATTTCTTTATAACAAATGAACTGCCTGTCATACAAGTTAACTGATGATCTTCCAAAGTTAAGGGGAACAAAACAACTAACCATAAATAAAATTAAAAGACAAGCACAGATTGGGAGAAGTCAGTCATAATAAATTACAACAAAGCATTAACATGCAGAAAACAAACAGAAATCCTACAAAGCAATGTAAACTCAGAAGAGTTTTACACTGCTGGCATGGAACAGGATGGGAATTCACAGAAGAAATGTAAATGACTGAAATACATCAGGCCAACAAAAAGTATAAAACAAATTTTAAAAAATACTATCTCTTTTGCTCATTAGACTGACAAAAATTTAAATATTGGTAGATGTCAAATATTAGCAATTTAACAGACACTTAAATTGGAGCAGATTGCCTTACTCAAGCATAAATTGAAGTGATTTGAAGTTGGGCTTCTGACTTTTTAAAGAATCTTCTACTTCCTATGATATAGTAATTAGACAGTCCCATCCCACAGCCTGAGTTTTTGTCAGGACCCTAGATCATTGCATGCTAAGTCACTTCAGTTGTGCCTGACTCTTTGTGACTTAAAGAGCCTGGGCTGTAGCCTGCCAGGCTCCTCTGTTCATGGGATTCTCCAGACAAGAGTACTGGAGTGGGCTGCCATTTCCTTCTCCAGGGGAATCTTCCTGACCCAGGGATCGAACCCACATCTCTTAGGTCTCCTGCATTGGCAAGCGGGTTCTTTACAACTAGTGCCACCTGGGAAGCCTAGGTCATCAACTCTCTAAACACCAATTCTGTTCTTGATGCCCCATAAAGCTATAGGAAGCTTTGCTGAGCTTCTCAGCCTCTCAGCCACAGTTCAGATTTTTGCAAGTTCCTTGAGGGAGAAAACCAGTCCAAATGCCACTTCATTTCTGTTTTTTTTTTTTTTTTTCTCCTTTTCTTAAAGACCTTGTCCCATGTCACTTCATTTTTTTTTTTTTCCTTTTCTTAAGAACCTTGTCCCTTCAAGTTTTTGCTGCCTGAGTAGCATTCCAGAGCCTTCACAAAGGCATTTTATGTATTTTCTTCATCTTTTCTAGTTGTTCTTGGAGCAAAGAACAGCTACAATGAGTGCTTCCTCCCTTACTAGAAGCAAAATTCCCACCCAGCTTGTCTTCTGAGCATCAATTTCATTTTGAGATTCTGGAAATTCATCCCATTTCTCTTGAGCTCTAAAATTAAATTATTCCCTATGGCTCTCCTTAGAGTTTCTGTTCCCTTAAAGAACCAAGTCAAGGGGATCTGCTTTGTTGTTTCAGCTAACATTTTGATCTTTATTATTATCTAATACAATGAAAATGTTAAAGATCAACCATAGTTGAAACCAGACAAAGAATTTTCTTTTTTTCCCATGTGCCAAAGACTCTGAGGCTACAATCGATCCAGCAGGAAAGTGCCATGATAAATGAATAGTGCCTGCCCTTTAGAGGAGTGGTGGCCCATATTTGCCAGGCATTTGTCAGACACAAAGAAAATACCCCACAAGTGGACTCATCTGAGAAGTTACTTTGTATGCATTCAGATTTTTAAAAGACACAGCTAATACCTCTCTTTGCAAGGTGGGCAAAGGTTTGCTAACATGGCAGATATTCATCCCATAAACTAAGAGATTGTTGTTGTTGTTCAGTCCCTAAGTCATGTCCAACTCTGCAACCCCATGGACTGCAGCATGCCAGGCTTCCCTGTCCTTCACTATCTCCCAGAGTGTGCTCAAACCCGTGTCCACTGAGTCAATGATGCTATCTAACCATCTCATCCTCTGCCACCCTCTTCAGCCCTTTTGCCTTCAATCTTTCCCAGCATCAAGGTCTTTTCCAGTGAGTCAGTTCTTTGCATCAGGTGGCCAAAGTATTGGAGATTCAGCTTCAGCATCAGTCCTTTCCGTGAATATTTAGGATTGATTTCCTCTGGATTGACTGGTTTGATCTCCTTGCTGTGCAAAAGACTCCCAAGAGCCTTCTCCAGCACCACAGTTCAAGCAGCAAGTCTTCAGCACTCAGCCTTCTTTATGGTGCAACTCTCACATCTATACATGATGACTGAAAAAACCATAGCTTTGACTACAGAACTGTTTGTCCACAAAGTGATGTCTTTATTTTTAATACACTTGCTAGGTTTGTCATAGCTTTCCTTCCAAGAAGAAAGTGTCTTTTAATTACCCGGCTGCAGTCGCTGTTTACAGTGATTCTGGAGCCCAAGAAAAGAAAATCTGTCACTGCTTCTACTTTTCCCCCTTCTATTTGCCAAGAAGTGCTGAGACCTGATGCCATGATCTTAGTTTTTTGAATGTTGTTTTTAGTCCGCTTTTTCACTCTCCTCTTTCTAAAGAGGAACTAAAGAGGCTCTTTAGTTTCCCTTCAATTTGTGCCATTAAAGTAGTATCATCTGCCTATGTAAGTTGTTGATATTTCTCCTTGCAATCTTGATTCCAGCTTGGGATTCATCCAGCCCAGCATTTCACATGATATATTCTGCAGAGAAGTTAAATAAACAGGATGAAAAGATACAACCTCATACTCCTTTCCCAATTTTGAACCAGTCATTTGTTCCATGTAAGGTTCTAACTGTTGTTTCTTGACCCACATACAGGTTTCTCAGGAGACAAGTAAGGTGGGTCTAAGTAGTCCCATTTCTTTAAGAGTTTTCCACAATTTCTTGTGATGATCCACACAGTCAAAGGCTCTATTTAGCATAGTCAATGAAGCAGAAGTAGATGTTTTCCCGGAATCCCCTTGCTTTCCCTATGATCCAATGAATCAGTTGGCCATTTGCTCTCTGGTTCCTTTGCCTTTTCTAAACCCAGTTTGTGCATCTGGAAGTTCTTGGTTCACCTAGTGCCAAAGCCTGGCTTGAGCATGACCTTACAAGCCTGTGAAATAAGCACAATTGTCCAGAAGTTGAACATTCTTTGGCACTGCCCTTCTTTGTGACTGGAATGAAAACTGACATTTTCCAGTCCTGTGGCCACTGCTGAGTTTTCCAAATTTGCTGACATACTGAGTGTAGCACTTTAACAGCATTATCTTTTAGTATTTGAAATAGCTCAGCTGGAATTCCATCACCTCCACTAGCTTTGTTCACAGTAATGCTTCCTAAGGCCCACTTCATTTCACACTCCAGGATGTCTGGCTATAGGTGAATAACCACACTACTGTGGTTATCCAGGTCTTTAAGACCTTTCTTGTATAATTCTTCTGTGTATTCTTGCCACCTCTTCTTAATCTCTTCTGCCTCTGTTAGGTCCTTACCATTTCTGATGTTTATCGTGCCCATCCTTGCCTGAAATGTTCCCTTGTTACCTCCTATTTTCTCAGAGAGATCTTTAGTCCTTCTCACTCTATTGTTTTCTTATACTTCTTTGCATCGTTTATTAAAAGAGACTAAAGTGAGAATCACTGAATCATGTCTGACTCTTTGCCACTCCATGGACTGTACAGTTCATGGAATTCTGCAGGCCAGAATAGTGGAGTGGGAAGCCATTCCCTTTTCCAGGGGATCTTCCCAACCCAGGGATCAAACCCAGGTCTCCCGCATGACAGGCAGATTCTTCACCAGCCACCAGGGAAGCCCAAGAATACTGGAGTGGGTAGCCTATTCCTTCTCCAGCGGATCTTACCAGCTGAACTACCAGAGACTAGCAAAAGCCAAATCTCAGTGACTCAAGGTTTTGGTTTCCCATCACTTTGTTTATAAGAATTGAAGTTAGAAATAGGGGGCATGTTGTTGATTGTCTTAGTCTTCATACTGCTATACCAAAATATCACAGACCGAGTGGCTTAAAAACAACGTAAATTTATTTCTCACAGTTCTGGAGGCTGGAAAGTCCAAAATCAAGGTGCAGGCAGATTCAATGTCTGGTGAGAGCCTGCTTCCTGGTTCAGAGCTGGCCATCTTCTGTGTCTTCACCTGCTGGAGGGATGAGAAGGCTCTCTGGAACCTCTTCTCCAAGGGCATTCATCCCATTCATTAGGGTTCCACCCTTATGACTGAATCACCTCTCAACGGCCCCACATCTTAATACCATCACATTAGTCGCTCACTGGTATCCGACTGTTTGTCACCCCATGAGCCTGCCAGGCTCCTCTGTCCATGGAATTCTCCAGGCAAGAATATTGGAATGGGTTGCCACACCCTCCTCCAAGGGATCTCATCATATTGGGGATTACAATTTAAACACAAGAACTTCAAAGAACACATTCAGTCCATAACACTGCTTGATACTCAGCTGCCAGAAGGAGAAGGCAATGGCAACCCACTCCAGTACTCTTGCCTGGAAAATCCCATGGACTGAGGAGCCTGGAAGGCTGCAGTCCATGGGGTCGTGAAGAGTTGGACATGACTGAGTGACTTCACTTTCACTTTTCACTTTCATGCATTGGAGAAGGAAATGGCAACCCCCTCCAGTGTTCTTGCCTGGAGAATCCCAGGGACGGCGAAGCCTGGTGGGCTGCCATCTATGGGGTCGCACAGAGTCAGACATGACTGAAGCGACTTAGCAGCAGCAGCAGCTGTCAGAAAGTGGTAATTATGGTGACTATATATTCTATACCCCAAATAGAAGGAAGCACTGAGGGCTACTGCTCTTACATCAGTAATAAGATCGAATGCTGGAAATCAAGACTGACCAGGAGAAGCCAGCTCATAAGTATAAAAATTATAATTCTGTCACTGGTTCAAAATGTTCTTGATTTTCACTAAATTGGCTCCAAAATGGGGCTTTAGAGAGCTGGCCACATTGATGAGATTTTTCCAGACCACAGTTACAGGAGAGAAGGGCCTTCCTGGACTCTGGTCTCGGCCTCCAAGCTGCTCCCACATCCATCTGCAGGGAACCAGATAACAGACCCCTAACCTGCTTATTTCAGTCAGCGGTTTTGCTTCTTGCAATGCCCAACCTCACAGATGCCAAAGCAAGGACAGTTCAGCAGCAGCTGCCACCGCGCCGATAATGGGTTTATGCTGCTGCCGACCCAAAGAAGCCGCTTTGAGTTGACGATGTATCTGCATTCCTGCGGCCCAAACCCACACCCTCCGCGATGGCTGCGGCACAGAGAGAGCACGAGCGCCACCTACTGAGCACTTCAGGCCTAGCTGGCTTCACGGCCAGCAAGACGGGCATGGCACCCAGGGCGGGCCTGAAAACCACCTTTGTACAGTCATTAAGGAGGCCTCATCTTCTGCCAAAGTTGGTGACTGTTTTTGAGAGTTACACTGAAAAAAGTTACAAGGAAGTTCATTTTGCTCTGAACAAACTTGAAACTTAACTACAGTTGGGATCCAGGCAGTATTCCACTTAAGTGAGACATGGGCAAGCCAGCAACTGCAGAGTTTATAGAACACAATTAAGGGCTCACCCTTAAGCAGGCGGTGGGTGAGGCACCAGGGACAGAAGGAGGAATGATCTACACTAGACCAACAACAGAAAGGTGGTGAAGCTGTGTCCGTATTCCACAGCTGAGAAACACGCTCACTGAACTCAGCCACGATTCACTCCCCAGAGCCCACCTCCAAGGGTTTTCCATCTTTCCCTGTGTCACTAAGCTGAGAAGAAGTCATGATGACTTCTTTATTGTTCTGTTTTGGTTTGATTCTTGAGTTTCTGACTGACAAATGATATGTTTGGAATTTTGTTCTCAAAATAGCTGCTTTGCAGATGCCCTAAGCCGGTCCTCTTGGCCAGGCTCTCTGAAAATAATGCCAGGAAAACTCTCAAAGTATTCAATCCCTTCCCTGTATTCACAAACTCCTCCACATGTGCTAATAGTGCATTTCTGACAATGATCAATAAACTATGGTTTCAAATGTTTTTAGCACCTAATGACCCAATCTTACTTCCTCAATACATACAAATAATAGGTCAGTAAATAAACAGTCTATTAAGTAAAACACCCCAAACTGGGTGATATGGTCACACACTTTTACATCTGGGCAGCAGAACCTGAACACCCCAGGGGACCCTTCCTGCAGAGAGATCCTGGTACCCAGCCTCGGTCCACAGCCATCATCCAACCATAATCCAGTGAACTGTACAGGGGTGCTTCCTTCTCCAGGAAGAGGCCAGGTAAACACAAATAATTGGAAATGGGCAAAGATGCATGTTGGATGCAAGATACCCAAATTGAAGGGAGAATCAATAATTCACAAACTAAACTTTCTTAGGGTTTCCCTGATAGCTCAGTTGGTAAAGAATCCACCTGCAATGCAGGAGACCCCAGTTCAATTCCTGGGTCAGGAAGATCCGCTGGAGATGGGATAGGCTACCCACACCAGTATTTTTGGGCTCCCCTGGTGGCTCAGCTGGTAAAGAATCTGCCTGCAATGTGGGAGATCTGGGTTCGATCCCTTGGTTGGGAAGATCCCCTGAAGAAGGGAAAGGTTACCCACTCCGATATTCTGGCCTGGAGAATTCCATGGACTGATATAGCCCTGTGGGTCACAAAGGGTTGGGCACAACTGAGCGACTTTCACATCACATCACAAACTTTCTTAAGCTACTACTGTGAGAATTGCATTTAAGGCTCTGCTAAACTTTCTGGTATTTTACTATGATTTTATTTTTGACTACAGTCCAGGTGGGCAATAACTTAAGGTATTAAATATTTATGTGAGCTCATAGTTTTACCCATAAAGATTCAATCATCATGTTTTCCATCCATTACAGCCCCCTTCTTTTTGCAAGGTTCTGTGCAAAGTAGTTTTGAAAACATGTTTCCAGCCAATCATTCAACTGTTGACCTGGTAAGACTTCTTAGATGGCTTATTCTTTAATTCCTACAATTCAGTTCAAAGAGGGCACCTAAAGCAACTATCAGCTACTACAAATTCAAGTTTAACCATTAGGTGAGCTGCTGGGAGAAACTTCTCTCAGTACCTTGCAAACTTACTTCCTTGGCACACATTAGAAATCTGGTCCAGAAATGTATACTTTCAAAATGAGCACAGCTCCAAAGCAGACCGTTTACTTCAAGGCCTTTCTGATTTTCTTCCTTTGGGGTTGAACTATAAATTTTGAAATCTTTACACTCATAATTAGTATCTTGTTAACTTAAATTATATTTGAACCAAGAAAGGGCTTACCCAGGTAATGCTAGAGGTAAAAGATCCACCTGCCAGTACAGGAGACCTAAGAAATGCAGGTTCAATCCCTGAATCAGAAAAATACCTTGGAGAAGGGAATGGCAACCCACTCCAGTATTCTTGCCTGGAGAATCCCATGGCCAGAGGAACCTGGCAGGCTACAGTCCACAGGGTCACAAAGAGCTGGACACAGCTGAAGTGACTTAACAGAGCACAGCACAAACCAAGAAAACTGAAAGTGCCAAAGTACCCACTCCAATCTCAAAATAGAGACAGCTTTAAAAGAAAAAACTTCTCCTGAACTATTTTAAACATCATTCTTCTTTGATAAAATTGTTTCTTTTGAATTTTAGAACTTAGCAATTTTGAATACACTTTCTTCCACAGCTTCAGTGATTTTCTAGAGATATTTTCTTAAAGCTTTCAACTAATACAAACCCAAATATGCACACCAGCTTTAAGAGAAATTATAAGGTTTTTAGCAACAGAAACAGAATTTGCCTGTTACCTCCTTTTTAATTTTTTCACCCCCAAAAGCTATAATAAAACATTAGTACCTCTTACACTAAACATCATATAAATACTTAATGTTAAAATCCCAATTTCAAAAGAGTAAGATCCAGACCCTACATCCCATCTACCTAGATGACAGATTAAAAGACCTCTGGAAAATGATTGTGATTTCAACACAATTCTTCAAAAAGAACTCTTGCTGCCTTGCACACAATGTGGTACATATGCATTAACAAACCTGACAAAAATGTAAATGAGAGACATGCCTGGAGTGAAACTTCTTCAGAATTTTTTCAATCTAGTAAAATTCTTCTTAAACAAAAAACGCAAATCATATATGCCAAATGCTTTGTTCGAATTTTAATTCATTATTTTAAGAAGGATCTATATTTAAAATTTCATTTCGGTGTCAGGGAAGATCACAGATGACACAGTAATTCTCAGCAAGAATATTTTAGGTGTACATACCTTGAGGAGTCTTGTCCCCTCTCATGGAATGCCACCACTTCAGAAGTAGAATTCAGCAGTTTTTAAAAGCTGCACACAGCTATCAAATGTGACCAGTCTTCTGAACAATCATGACTCCTTTTGGCTCCTACCCCTGCACATAATATGTGCTCAATAAACACTGAATTGACTAGCATTTAGCATCTCAAGCATGACGTGTGAAAGACAAATTTTAGTGAGATAGTCATAGCTGTTTAATATCAGAAATCAAGAGCATCTGGGATAGATTTTTTTTAAGTAGAAACAGTCATTACTAACTTGTTCATTTTAATTAACTCTTACATTTGTTTCTCAGTGAAGAGTTTATAAATTCATGAAGCTATTAACTCATTAAACCTCACTCTAAGAATATTAGAAAGTTGGTACTTGTGTTTTCCTGCAGTAACAGCAAGCGTGACCCAAAACGTCAAGTGATACGCCTGAGTGTGAAGAAGGCACAGTTTAAACCCTGGTTTCCTGCCTCCAAGTCCCTGGTTGGCTGAGTGAGTTCAGATGCCTGTTAGGGGTTACTGATTCTAGTGTTTCAGCAGGTACATCGCAACCTTGATGCCTCAAGCTGGACTGGGCCAGTAGAGGCAGATACCAACACCATAGGACATCACCCTGGCCAGCACAGGGCGACCATGATCTCACTGTCACACTCCAAGCGTTATCATCTGCAAGTGATGTTCACTGCACTAAGTCAGGAGTACGGACGCCAGCCTTCATGGGCATACTTGAGATGAAAAATATAATCACTGTAGCACAACTGACGGGCCCGTCTGTTTCCACCATGAAGGGGGGAAAAAGTGGATCATTTCCCAGCCCAAGAAAGCACAGGTCTCAGTTTGAAGCTAAAAACCCAAATAGGCATAATCAAACATGGCTTTCACGAGATGCCTAACCCACCTTACTAAATCAGGTGTCATCTATTAGTCCCATCACCTTCTCACCCCCCTTCTTTCCTTACTGCCTCACTGATGCTGGTTTTAGCTCACTTCACACACCCACTGCTTTAGGCTGTGGGGAGGAATACTGACACTTCAAGGGCAGAATTCAGCAAACGTTTTTCAAAAGATGTTCACAGCTATTGAAGATGATCTGCCTTCTGAACAAGCAAGCCTGCTCTCAAAAGAAGCTCTTTTATGAGTCTGACACAAGGTGTGCAATTCCTCCCCTGGTATTAGAGAACTCTCCATATCTTCAGGAGCCCCTTAGGAAGAAGCCTCCTGTGAAGCACCCTTAGCATTACCCACTTTTGGCAAAATGCTTGCCAACGTGTGTGTGGTTGGGCCACTTTCCTCATCTGTAAAATAAATGGGTTGAGTCCATTTCTAAGGTCCTTCCTGCCCTACTATTATAAAAACGCTTTCTGAAATAACATACATGATCAAAATAAGGTGCATTTTTAGCACTTATTACCCACCAGGGTATGTGCTAAAGCATTTTATTGCATTAAGCACTTTGTTTACATTACTTCATTTAAACCTTAATAATAATACCCTTACTCCTAGGCAGACACTCTTACTATTTGCAGCTGATGAAAGACAGTATGAGTGCTTGAGCAGGAAAATCATCCTCAACCAACCTTTCCTTGGCCAATCTAGCAAGTGCACTGACTCCAATTCATTTTGTAAATCTACACTGTGATGGATGACCTCCGTACTGTGGATGTTAGTAGCTGGTAGCTGCTCTTAGGCAGGGTCTCCATACAGTTTACCCCTGCAAAGCTGTGTCCTTACCAAGAGTTAGTCGTGTTTGTCCCCAAACTTGTTTGTGCCAGTTATACTTGGCACTGCAAAAATGTAATTTAATAAAAATAGTACATAAGCCAATGACATATAATTATATAAAGAAAACACCGTTTCAGTAACTCACTAAGATGCTTTGGAGTGACAGGACAAATCATATACACACAAAAATGTTGTTGAGTATAATACACACAAGAGATAGTACAGTCAAAAATTAGGGGCCAGAAACCCCCAAAGTCAAGAGAGTTGGTAAATGTATAGTTTCTCCTACGCCTTTATGTTCTCATTCCATCTTGAAGAAACCCAAATGGGAGGTTTCTTAGAGAATGCATCACAAAAGGAGATTTTGCAAGAAAGAAAGGCAGCCTGGTCCTACAAGTGACAGAATCACACGTTAAAACAAGCAAAAGAACCACATCTGCCCAATGAATGTGTATGTCTTATATAAATTTAAAAAAATATTGATGGTATATGTCATTGGGAGTGGGACTTCTCTGTTTTATGGAGGGGTAATTCATATAATAAACTACACATAAAGTATACAGTAAATTTTGACATATATATAAGAAGTCATCATCAAAATCAAGATTATGAACACATCTATCACTGCCAATGGAGAAGGAAATGGCAACCCACTCCAGTATTCTTGCCTGGAAAATTCCATGGTCAGAGGAGTCTGGCAGGCTACAGTTCATGGGGTCGCAGTCGGACACGACTGAGCGACTTCACTCACTCACTCACCACCCCCAAAAGGTCCTCGTGCCTCTTTGTAATCATTTTACCTACCCTCCCCCTCACTGTGCTGTGCTTAGTCGCTCAGTCATGTCCAACTCTTTGCAACTCCATGGACTGTAGCCTGCCAGGCTCCTCTGTCTTGCTTGGGATTCTCCAAGCAAGAATACTAGAGTGGGTTGCCATGCCCTCCTCCAGGGAATCTTCCTAACCCAGGGATCGAACCCAGGTCTCCCACATTATAGGCGGAATTTTTACCATCTGAGCCACCAGAGAAACCCTCCCCCATTTCCTCTTTCCATCCCCCGGCAAAATTGATCTGCCAATACAGGCTCATTTGCACTTTCTAAAATTCTACATAAATGGAGCCATATAGTATATACTTTCCTCCTCCTGACTTCTCTTTAGTGTAAATGAGACTCAGCCATGTTGCATGCATCAATAGTTTGTTCCCTTCTATTGTGGAGCACTATTCTATAGTATAGGCAGCCCCCACTTCGTTCATCCACTCTCCTTTTGATATAGACATTTGTGTTGTTCCTGTTAGGCGCTATTACAAATAAAGCTGCCAGAAACTTCTAAACAAGTCTTTTTGTGGACATGCTTTCACTTCTCTTGGGTAAACACATAGACGTGGGATGGCCAAGACACAAAATAGGTATATGTTTAACTTTTTAAGAAACTACCGGCTATTTTCCAATAGCGTGTGAGTGTTTTTTATGTCACATTTTTTGCCAGCAATTGGTATTCTTTCTTTAAAAGTCATTCCAATGGGTGTGTAGTGGCATTTCATGATGGTTTTAAAGTGCATATCCCTAGTGACTAATAATGTCGAGTATCTTATCATGTGTTTGTCATTTTTATTTTTTTGGCAAAGCATTCAAATATTTTGCACTTTTTTTAAATTGGCTCATTTGTTTTATTACTACATTTTGGAATTATTCATTATTTTCTGGGTCTAAGCCCTTTCTTCCAGTTTGTGGCTTTTTTTTTTTTTTTCTTAATAATATCTTTTGAGAAGCTCTTAATTTTAGTATCTTTTTTATCTTTTTTAGATTTTACATTTATGATCCACTTTTAGTTAAATATTTTTAATAAGGTAAGAGTCTTGATCCAAGTTTGTTTTTTCACATATGGATATCAAATTTTCCAGCTCCATTTGTTACATTATCTTCTCTTCACTGAATTCTTTTTATGCCTTTGGCAAAAATTAATTGCCCATCTACGTTAAGCATGGTTTACTTTTGAACTCTATCCTTCCATTGATCAAATTGCCCACGTCTGTGCAGGCTTTCCTGGTGGCTTAGATGGTAAAGAATCTGCCTGCAAAGCAGAAAACATGGGTTCAATCCGTGAATCGGGAAGACCCTATGGAGTAGCAAATGGCAACCCACTCTAGTATTCTTGCCTGGAGAAATCCATGGACAGAGGAGCCTGGCAGGCTGCAGTCCATGGGATCCCAAAGAGTCAGACACAACTAAGCGACAACACTTTCACTTTCCCATTTCTGTGCCAACTGTAGCAATCTTTTCTTTTTAACTTTTTTGATTTACCAACCAGCTCATGTCTAGGTTTGTCTGGGGGCTTTTACTGTATTCCTGCAATGTGGGAGACCTGGGTTCAATCCCTGGGTTGGGAAGATCCCCTGGAGATGGGAATGGCTACCCACTCCAGTATTCTGGCCTAGAGACGTCCATGAACAGAGAAGCCTGGTGGGCTACAATCCATGGGGTTGCAAATAGTCAGACACAACTGAGCCACCTTCACTTTGCTACATTCCAGTGGTTAAGAAAACTGATAGGGAAGGGAAGGCAGAAGAAAGGACAAGATGGGCAGGTAGAAAAAAGATAAAGCAAAGGTATCACAACAGGTAATAAGACAAAGATTAGAAAAAGCTGACACTTCCATTAATAAAAAGTGGCTTTTTCTCAACTCTGCCATCAACAAAGACCACCCTCCACCTAACAGAACTCTTATCTTGTTTTGAAAAGTTATGTCTACAAAATAAACAGCATTAGATATTAATTCATTTATGTTCTCATATATAATTCATCAAAGGCATATACCATTGTTTCTGAGCAGTATGGGATAACCAAGATTGCTGTAACTCATGCCAAAAATAAACTGACCTTTTAGATATCCTGTGCAGTCTTGCGATAGGTAACATCTTGAACCCCATTAAGTTTTGTGAAACAGTCACAGAAGCCCCTGGGACTGCCACTGTCTCATCCGTGGCCCAAACCACTCTCTTCTGAGAGCCATGGCGTTCTTCTGGAGCTTCAGACAAACTCCAGCCCAGGGGCTTCATCTGGCTTTACTTTCTCCATCAACAACTTGCGGTGTCATCAGAGCCTCAGAAAAATATGTGATTCATTGATGTGATAAAAAATAACAAGAAACTGTAAGGCAGTGATTGCCAATCCATGGTTTTACAGTAATTAGGGAGGCCACTAATGATTAGCTCAAGAGATAACCCCTACAACATGAAAAAATTTCTCTCCCAGCACTACAAAAAAACAGTGATCAGGTAGAGTAACTCAAAAAAGTCTGAAATACTAGAGCTTCAGACAAAGAGCACTGAAGAGAAATAGAACATGAAACACACCAAGAGCAACTGTTTGAAAACTTAGTCAAAAAGGAAAACCCTGTCCCAGCTGGGGAGACCAAAGCTATCAAATCTGACAGCCTGACATGTTTGAATCCAGAAACATCTTAAAGTCAGATCCCAAGTGAAGAAGTGACAGATTCTTAGTGTAGACTGTTGCAATGTCACCCGACACTCAGACACAGCTCTCCTCAAGCAATGATTGAATTTAACAAAAGAACAGCAGTCAACAAATGAACGCACAAAAAAATGAGGGAAAAGACACAATTATTCTGATTTCAAATATTACTTCTCCTCTTTAGAAATTAGAAGTGTTCTCGTTTGTTTTCTTCTTTCTAAAAATAGGAGATGTTTTCCCATGTGCTTCTCACCCTCACACAGGGGGCTCAGCAAGCCTCTCAGAATTACTTCCATTCTAGCACCACTGCTGCTGAATTGAAGGCCACTGTACCTTTGAAATCCAGCACCTTGTCAAAGGGCTTCCCCTGTGGCTCAGTGGGTGAAGAATCTGCCTGCAATGCAGGAGACACAGGAAACAGGGGTTTGGTCCCTGGGTCAGGAAGATAGGCTGGAGGAGGAAATGGTAACCCACTTCAGTACTCTCAAACATCCCATGGACAGAGAAGCCTGGCGGGCTACAGTCCACAGGGTTGCAAAGAGTCAGAGGCAACTAAGCACACACATGCCTTGTCAAAACAAATCCAAAGCTCTCTCTCAACTGAAAACAAACTACACACTCACTGATGTCATTTTGAGAAATAGGAGAGGAAATCCAGACTTAATTCCCAGTCAGCCAATAACTGTTCAGACTTATTTATGTAGATTTAAGTTCTCTGGCAGAGAAGGCAATGGCAACCCACTCCAGTACTCTTGCCTGGAAAATCCCACGGACGGGGGAGCCTGGTGGGCTGCAGTCCATGGGGTCGCGAAGAGTTGGACATGACTGAGCGACCTCACTTTCACTTTTCACTTTCACGCATTGGAGAAGGAAATGGCAACCCACTCCAGTGTTCTTGCCTGGAGAATCCCAGGGACAGGGGAGCCTGGTGGGCTGCCGTCTATGGGGTTGCACAGAGTTGGACATGACTGAAGTGACTTAGCAGCAGCAGCAGCAAGTTCTCTGGGCCTCAGTTTATCTTTAAGATGAATGTAACAGTCAGTAAGATTGAAACAAACAAATGAAAATAACAAAACAGAGAACAAAACTACTGGTTACCAATGGGGAGAGGGAAGCGGGGAAGCACATGATAGAAGGGATTAAGTGGTATAAATTACTATGCATAACATATATAAACTTTAAGGATATATGGTACAGCACAGGGAATACAGCCAATCTTTTACAATTGTAAATGGAATATAATCTATAAAAACACAGAATCACTATGTTGCACATGTGAAACTAATATAGTACTGTAAATCAACTATACTTCAGTTAAAGGTATGTGTGTGTATGCTCAATTGTGTCCAACTCTTAGCAGCCCTAGCCTGCCAGGCTCTTCTGTTCATGGAATTTTCAAGGCAAGAATACTGGAGCAAGTTGCCATTTCCTCTTCTAGATCTTCCCCACCCAGAGGTCAAACCCGTGTCTCTTGCACTCCTGCACTGGCAGGCGGATTCTTTACCACCGAGCCACCTGTGAAGCCCACGCATGCATGCACGCACGTGCGCGTGCATGCACACACGCACACGCACACACGCACACGCACACACACACACACACACACACACACAATGTGAACATGACAAAAAACACAGTCCTCGCTCTAAATTCTGGGATCTCTAATTCTATGACTGTTACAGCTATGAATTTTCTACTTTTAGGCTTATGGGGAATGTAATTAGATAATTCCAAACTTGATTTTAGTTATGATCTAAACTTTCAAACAACTGTATCAGAACCCCTGGCATGGTGTCCATCACAAGGAAATGGTGCTATGGGGCCAGATTCCACTTGGGTTCCACTTGGATACTGACAGATGTAATCAGTGTCTTTACTGAATACCATGAGACAAAGCGCTTTGTTTATTTTTGCTGTCCCTGAGACAATACCAAATTGAGCTTATATGAATTAATTACCACAGTGTCAAAGATTATCGTTAGAATAAAAGTGTTCTTTAAAAATACATTATTTCTAGTGTATCTGTATGACACTTTATGATCTTCAAAGATATTTCATATTCATTAGATAAGGTTTATCCCAGGTATAGAGAACTGAAAGAACATAAAAAGAATAAAAGCTCACACACAGCTTTTTTTTCTTCCAAAATTTAACTCTTTACTAGAGAAACAGCCTATAAAATTAGCAAGCTAACTGCTGCAAAATTTAAGTCAAAGCTACATAAGCAAGATTTAAAGAAATGGAAACTACTAAGAACAAATAAAATTTTCCTCCATTAAACATAATTCTTAATAATCAGTTTAACTTTTTTTCTTTCTACCATAGTAAGAACTATGTTCCTTACAACTGCAAAGGAATTTTGTTGAAACAAATTACACTAGTAGCAATCATGATATCCTAAGTCACTAGGCTTTGAATAAAATAAAATTTATATCTCAGATGTCTATAGGAAATAATGGTAAAACAAGCTTGGAATCCCTTGGAGACTCTTTCCTCACCCTCCTTTCCACATGTTATTATGTATTCTAATGATTTTGTGGATTTCAATTCTTTGGCTAAGAATAATATGTGAAATGAAGGGAACAAGGAAATTTGAAACATAAGCTAAACTAGATCACAGTGCCTCAAGTCAGCAAGAAGTTTAACAACTCAGTTCTCATTTTCTTATAATGAAGAAGAATATAATCTAGTCTTTTCATTATGCAAATTGTTACAGGCCTAGAAACAACAACAAAAAATTGTAGAATAGGATTATCTATTTAGTCAGATATAATTCCCTATAACCAGAACAATAATTGTGGATCATCCACATGGAACCAACTCTGTTATACACAATGCTTATTTTGTTGTAAAGGGAATTTGTATGTGACACATCACTTTTAAACAGCAAAAAAAGTTCTGAGTCTTTATTAGCTGCAATAGGGACTTTGAAATAGCTACATGAATAGTGACCAAACCATAGGAAAGACTTCTCTATTATCTTTTCTGATCAAACAATACCATGCTCAAAAACCTAAAATCCCAACAGAAAATAAAGTGGCACACTAAAGAGAGAATACAATATTAGTTTCTGAAATTTTATTATTTTTAATACATACATTTCACAAACAGAAACCTCCTAACACCACACAATTCCAAATGTTTCAACTTTATCAACATTCTTTAACTATTTACACTGTCTTCTCTCAACAAAAGTGCAATCCAAGACATCTTGACAAGAAATCTTTACTGACAAGAATGTATTTTTGAGCTGGTGTTAATGACGCCCATCCATTACGTTTTCTTTCAATGATGTGGAATAATAATAAAGTCAACAGGACACAGAGATGAGTTGGGTTAGGCAGCATCCTTTTACAGGAACCAAAACACTGAACAAGAGCACTTTCTCCTCACCTCCTCCCCAACCTCTGACTGCAGTGACCCAACAGCTGCTACCGTGAGACTAAATAGAAGAGCAAACTGGACTGGCTGACCCGAACACAGGAGTAGAGACTGCATGTTAAGCACTGATCTTACGGGACAAAATGAAAGATTTCAGCAAGTTAGTCTGGGTGATCTAACAAGTTACATTAAAAGTTTATCTGTTAGTTTTAGGATTTAAACACCTAGGAATATTCTGTTTGGAGAAAGCTCTTTCTTAATTACAATGGGATAATTCAGCCCACTCCCTAACTTCACGGCCATAGGTGTATCAATTGCTTCAAATGCAACCAGAAAACAGAAGAGAGTGAAGAACTGAGCTAGCCTGAAGAGAAGACGACAATACAATCAGAAATAGTCATCCCACTAAACTAAAGCAGGTAATTTTATTTGTTCAAGGTTTAACTCTGAGCCTTATTATGGCTCAGACGGTAAAGCATTTGTCTACAATGGGGAGACCTGGGTTCAATCCCTGGGTCAGGAAGATCCGCTGGAGAAGGAAATGGCAATCCACTCCAGTACTACTGCCTGGAAAATCCCATGGACAGAGGAGCCTGGAGGCTACAGTCCATGGGGTCGCAAAGAGTCAGACACGACTGAGCAACGTTCCTTCCTTCCTTCTGACGTTCCTTCCTAACTCTTAAAAATAATGATAAAACAAGTTAAAGTAGATAAAAATTACCTATAAGTGGGTTCATGTCTTTGAACACTATTAGAAAAACAGAAAAGGGACCTCTTGGATGACTAATATTCTTTAACATCTGAACTCAATCAAAATAATCATCTTTTGTGGTACATTCCAATTCCTATCAAGGTACTCAGAGCAAAGTACTTCTAGAAAGTATGATGAAAATATTAAGGTCAGCAGATTCCAAAATAAAATTTATTCTTCACATGGTTGCATACTCAATTATATTTTATTCTCAAATCTGCCAAATTTTCCATTTTAGACAAGAATGCAATGCCGTAAAGGCATTATCAATTTAGCACCCACAGAATCCTAACAGAGCCATCAAAATAAAGGCCACAAGCAAATTTTATTCAACTACAGTGAAACTTCCTCATACTTATTTCTCCTAGAGTAGACAACAACGTAAGGGGAAAACATCTACACTTGCAATAGTTTTAGGCTGAGGGGCATGTAGGTGATCTACATGTAAGCTTTTAAGCTTCAGAACAACAATACAAGCAGGTTTCTCTTTAGAAATTTAGGTGGGTTAAAGAACAGCATTACAAATATTTTACTACTCATTTGAAATTAAGAAATAAAATCCAATGGTACACTGAAGACAAGAGAAACTCCTCAATTTTTTATACCTGGTACATGACAGAGAATCAATAGGGAAACAGCTGATTCAGTTACAGTTTTGTGTATCAAAGACAGATTTGCAAGGGCTATGTCCTATAGACCTCTTTTCCTCGCATCAAACACTGTCAGGCTAAAGCAACTTGCTGCGTCTTATGAGCATTGAGCATTTCCCGCCACTGTGAAATATTCTTCAGATCATCAAATATCAAACTAGATGCAAACTAGATGTGGTCAGCCAAATTATCATCATCCAAACCGAAAGACGAAGAGTATTAGTCAAACTCTCACAGTCAGCTGTGTTCTTTCAAAAAAAAAATCAAATATTCCACGTAGCAGAACTGAAACTCACTTGCAATGATGCCTAAACACTTCTGAGAGGAAAAACAACTGTTTTCTCTTGGGGGTGAGAGGGGGAAATGATATAAACTAAATAACAGAAAATATCCACATAACCCCAAATTTAGTTACCCATAAAAGGATATTCTCAGCATCCTTATAACACATATGTGTATTATAGCTGAAATTACCAAATTCATTTTTTGAGAAATCATATTCCAATTCCAGTTTTATAAAGATAAGGGGTGTCAGTCTATTTAAATCAGGAAACTCTAAACAGAGGCTGTATTTTAGAAAGCTCAATGCTCTCACTAACAAAGTTCTATAAATTACCATCTTTTTCAACAGTGGTAAGCTATCATGGAGATCTTTAGAATAATCTATCCTCAAACATATTGTTATGCATTATAATTGGTGATCTTCCAAAATGAAACACTTTAAAAAGAAATACTAAAATTATTCTTTTCCTCAAAGCTTCACAAATAATTTTTTTCCATTCCTTCCGAAGGTCAAATCTTTGATTTTGGAAACTCAGCACTAACCGAGTAAAATGCAGCCATAAGCAGTTTGGGGAGAAGGTAAGTGTGGCAAAGACTGCTTGTGAAACTTACCAGTTAGGGTCTGTGGCTGTGAGATTTACCTGTGAGAAGAATCTGACATCAAATGACACTTCGACAGTGTAAACCTATATAAATCAGTACCGCCCAAATCATGTTATTCATGGAATTCTCCTTACAAGCTTGTTTGACCAACCTCAAAGATACAATTCAAATGACAGTGTTCTGCCCTTTTGCCCTCTGAGTCAGTATGCACCATTTCCAAATTCTTTTAGCATATTCTCTTTGTTACGGGTCAGTTTTACCTAAAAACATGTGCAACACCCATTGTTTTCACGTGTCTTATAATTTGGATATTATTTTCAGTATGAAAACTGGCTGCTAGAATACAACAGGGATAGAATCAGGGCTCACGTCCACTTCCCAGTGATCTGCCAGTGAGGGGAAGCTGCAGGTCAGTGTGTGCTGCAGAATGCCAGACCAAAGTGGATAAGCACACCATCAGCTCTCCAGGCACAGGTTACATTCACTTGTCACATGTTTTGCCCAAGGCCCAGAGAAGACTTAAAAGTGGATCTGTAGGCAGTTAACATCTTAGTAAGAGTTTCTCCCCAACTCCTTCCATGCTCTCAGTTTATGACCATGTAATCCCTTTCCTAAATTCACCCCATCCTCCCCACCACCCTAAAAGCTGCCTGAGAGACTCTTAGTGATAGCGAACCGTTTCCCCAAGCTCACAGGAGTACCTGGCTGGGTGCTGGTCATGACCACAGACTAACACATGGGGGTCAAGAGAGGGCAAGGGGCAGGACCCCTTTAAGTGGCACACGTACACAAAGGAACTCTCCTTTCAATTAGAAAAGAAATGAATGTCACAGAAGGCTTCCCTAGAAAAGATATGTAACAAAGTAATATCAATAAAATAGCTATTACTAAAGCAAAGCTTTCATCAATAAGCTTCAAGAACTTTGAAGGAGGAAAATGGCTTCACGAAATGGTAGTCCAGGTTGCCACAGTGTGGACACTGCTGGACGTTGCTGTACTCGGAGAAGTACTGCATGCCGATCCGCACGTCGATCACCGGCTTCCCGCAGTGCTTACAGTTCAGGCGGGCCTGCGGGGGAAACACAAGAGGCCGTGAGCCACACTACCCCTCTGTCCCCCAGCATTACCAACCAACACTCAAGACTGCTTACCTGGGAACCTGATCAAGAGTTTAACAAAGCATCCCTTTATTACCCCAAACAGAGTGGGCAGAGCATCAGATAAGCATGAGATATTATACACACAAATATTTACCCAGCAGCCTAAAAGATTAACGATTCTTCATTTCTCTCCTGATGTGCAGCACTGCTTGTAATTACTCTACAGATGGGAAGAAAATTCTCGACCTCTACTGCCTAAACTTCTCCAGTAAAACTCCTAACAATCAAAAACCTCTTCCCCATGGGTTTTAAAAAGTGGCTGAAACCAACCTCTCTTATCCAAACCTGCATGAAATTTCTTTGAAGATTGTTTTTGAGTTTATTTCTTAAATGTATATAAATACATTTTTCATTCTACTCCTAACTATACTTCTGCTTTCTTCGAGGTAAAAATAAAATCTCCCTCAAATACTCTAGTAAAATTGAGGATCTGGAAATAAGGGCCATGTTTACGCCGAGGCTTCTGGAACCTGCAAAAACACTGTACCTTCATTCATGCCCCGGCCTCCCTCTAATAGCGCCAGACCTAAGCTTTCAGCAACAGGTCCAAGGACTTCAGTGAATAATAGGAAATTATAAAGTACAATGGGCTCTCAATTCAGATGCATTCTACAACCACTTCATCCTCAAAACACTCCCACAGGTAGGTAGTAGCATATCAATTTTAGATGGTCATACTGAAGCGCATGGTGATGAAGCAGAAAGGCTGAGATCTGAACCCAGTAGCTTTCCCAGAGCCTACCCTCTTGGTCAGTACAGTCTCCCTGAGATAAACTCCCTTTTAACTGACTAATCTCTCCGAACAGTATTAAAAGTGAGATTCTAAGCACACCTCTCTCTTTAACCACTCTCTTTAACCTGTTACTCGTTTCTAATAATGAATTCCTGCTTATTTCGGCCTCAAAGTCTTCCTGAAGACACTCCTTGATGCCTTTGTAGCATCTAACATTTGTACCTTTCCCAGTGAATATAGTTAATTAATTTTTTAAGTCAAAAAATTGATTTTTTTTTAAGTCCACTCCAGTAAGGGGCAAGGAAAAAAAAAAAAAAGTGTCTGGGATTAAATTGTTTTAAGGAAGAAATATATGGTGAGTAACAACAGGCTGGGTGTGGCATGATACTACTCTGCTTTCTCCCTGAAGATAAGACAGCAATCCCAGGGCCTGTCAGTGGTGAAGCAGAAAGAGCAACCAGGCTGGGAGTGACAGAGGTTTGTGGTCATGCTGATATGTGTGGGTAGACCTAGGGGAAAAGTTCTAATTGTTCAGGCCTCCACAGCATGTGAAAAATAAGGAGTCCTTTCCAGTGCTAGCACTCTTACGAGTTACAGGCCCACACATTCTTTCACTTCCCTATTCTTTAAAAGGTAACTCTCTGGTGTGTGTGGGAGAGAACTCTTCCTTTTGTTTCTCTCATCTCAAGAGCAGGCATCAAGGTATATGGGTATTATAAAATGCTACAGTGAATAACTCTTAGTAAAAGACAATGATATCTCATTTCCAAGACTAAGTTTTAAAATGGAAATGTGGTCTGTATATGAGAATAGCATAAAAGGAATCAATTATATCTAGAATCAAACGACAGGCTACGAATGACCCATTCAGGGCTCTCACGACTACATTTCTCTTCTAAGATCAGTAGTACAGACACAGAAAGGCTGAAATACCAACCCTGCCAACCTCTTCATTCAACCAACACAGCTTATCTTCTGAATACACTGCTAATGGTAAGGATGTTCTCTTTATAAAAATCAAATCATAATGCTAAAGATATAAAACTATTAATAAACTACTGAAATGTTTATCAGGTGTTTATATTAAAGGCTTAGCCACTTAAGAGGAAAGGAAAATAATCTCTCCAGCCTGTAAATATCAAGGAATTTTATAGAAAGCCTTTTCTTTTCCAAAGCACTTGGAAACAAATCAAGATATTTCCAAGGATTTTGTTTTGTCTTCTGTTTCTATGGACTTATTTAATGCATTTTCACATGTTAATACTTCCCTCTTTTCCTCATGACAGCTAAATTTCAGATGCTTTCTTAGCATCAGAATATGCCTCCCTTTAGCAGAGCTTTAAGGATTACAAATCTTTCAAGTCAGCCTCAGACACATTCCATGGCAGGCAGATCCTGTATAAATTGCACTGTCCCACACAAAGGAAACAAAAAGAAAATCCTGTCTACGAGAGGAAGTGAGACTTTCTTCTTTCCTTTTAAATGACAACTTTTTCTTACATTTAAAGCTTTAAAAACTCCAAGTAAGCAATAAGAAAACTAAAGGAACCATTGAGCATCCCATCCCACCGTCCAGAAACAAGCTCTGGTAACAGGCTAGCAGAGTCCTTTTCATGTTCACTTTTTACAAATCAAAGTGTGCTATTCTGCCATTTAAGACGTGCTTTTTTGACTTAAAAGACTGAAACTATTTCCCACAGAATTATACAGTATCCTGCAAGATCCCGTTTAATGACTGCCAAGTATTCCAGGAGCAGCGGCACCATGCTGTAGTTAATCAAGCGTCACTGCTGGACTCCTGGGAGGCCCTTGGCCGCTCCTTCCTGCGGCACGCTCTCCACGCCCTCCCTCCTCCCCCAGCGTCACCCCAGGGCCGCCGCTGACTCTTCCATATTTACTTGGGGACAGAAGCCTGAGGTCCCCCACTGCTTGCTCTGTGGGGTCAGCACCAACCTGACAGCACGGAGAGGCGGCCAGGATGTCGTAGGTGTACATGGTGCCCAGCTGGTGCCAGCTGCCGTCCCACCGCGACTTACACTTGATGCAGATGATCTTGTGAACACCTTCCAGGCAGTCCACACACACCGCGTACAGGTGCATGAGCCTCCCTGTGCACAGAAGACACGAGGCTGAGAGCAAAGAAGCCACCTTTGGTCGCCAAAGGGGATTAAAACAATCACTTATTTGTCAGTTATAAGCTAACACTTTTTCATCTGAACAAATATAAACACCAAAATAGATGATACATATCATATATCCCCAAGTTGTCCTTTTAGAATAATGATGGATTACCAACTACTGTCAATGAAACACATACTTTTAGTTCAAGTTTATTAAACACTGGCTTCAATTCACTTTTCTGAAAAGTGCCGCCAGGTTTACAATACGTATACCCACACTCACGTGACCAAGCCACAGAGGCTCATAACCAACCTGGGATCATGCAGGGCTTTCTGCTCAGCGGTCTACTGTGGAATATGGAGGCTGAACCAGCAATGCTGGTCTGTGCTCAGGGGCTCTCATCGTCCCCTCATAAAAAGCCCAGAGTCTGTCTTGGTATTGATAGCCCAGAATTATGCCACAACCAAAATTACTACGTTAACTGTTCTTGCCTCCAAAATTGCTCAGCCATCACCACATCCAATTTAGGAACCAGAATTATATCTTGTGTTTTTTTTCTGAAAGGAGTTTGATGTCTTGTTATTTACTAGGCTCTTGAAAGTCACAAGCTCATCCCTCTACTATTTATCGATATCTAATGCTTATAAAGGAAAGACATCACCCTTGTTTATTTGGAAGGGTTTAGGTTCAAATCAGGAAGTTAGAATGTCCAGCATCAGGCAACAGGTAGCAGCAACAATGTGCTCTCTACGGGGATCAGGGTTCCACTGTGCTAAAAACTACCATCAGCAGGACACATACTCCTATGAGGCTTCTTATTCAGAATGTGCTGCCCACTGCCATCTTTTCAGTGGTTAAGGGTCAACCTGCTCCTTACCCACTGGAAAGGGATATACAGTACTTATAAGGAAACCTTTCATTTCATTCACTTTCAAGACTCTCTCCACTTCTGTGAGAACTATGCCTTCCTTGAAGGTGCAATGTCTGGCACAGTATCTGGAACATGGAAAGCACTCCATAATTGCATGTTGCATGAACGGATGGAACATGTTAACAGCCAAAGACATTTTAACCTTGGGGGCCTCTGCCAAAAATGGGATGGGTGACAACAGTTTCTTGCAATACTGCCCACCTCTGCTCTGCAGTGTTCTGAAAATAAAATGATCTCACATGCCATCCCCACTCAGAGTGGCCTGGGGCATTTCAGGATGTCAGTTCAGTATCCAGCTGCCACTGGAAAAGGCTTCATTTCCAATCTCCCTCCTAGACTTACTCACTGCAGTTCTCCAACACTCAAAGACACCCAGGTGGCTGGTTGGGGCAGGGACAGATGGAGAAGTCACATGTTGGTAGCAATAACCACTATGATGAAGCTGACAGTGAACCTCCCTGAGTGCTTACCCAGGACCTGGCACTGTGCTTGGAGGCTATGTGACTCACTTTACTTAACCCTCACAACAACCCTATAATGTAGTCATTATTGTTATTCCCACTTCAGATAGGAGGAAGTAAAACTTACTAGAGCTGAAGTAGCTTGCTCACATTCAAAAAGACAGTAAGTAGCAAAGTCCAGACTTAAATTTCTGTCTGACTCTTAACCTCCACTCTACATCATGGGAATTTCTGGCCTGGACTGAGTCTCTGGATTTGTTTCAATTACTGTTTACACGTTGTCC
The DNA here is from genome assembly GCF_032405125.1 of Capricornis sumatraensis. Lineage (NCBI taxonomy): Eukaryota > Metazoa > Chordata > Mammalia > Artiodactyla > Bovidae > Capricornis > Capricornis sumatraensis. The sequence goes on along the minus strand of NC_091081.1, from coordinate 64,362,275 downwards.
TAAGTACTGAGAATTTAAAATTTCTAAATCTATTCTAGAATTGTGAATTCAAACAAATAGTATATTTCTGTGGTTCTAAGTGGTAAAGAAGCACCAAAAGAAATTCTTAATTCCATCTCTCTCAGTAAATTAATAAAGTATTAAACCTTAATAAATGATCACAACCAAGCAAAAGCATCTTCATCTGGAAAAGTCAGGGAAGAGGAGCTGGAAGCCAGGGAAGACAGTGAGGGGGACAGGGCCCCAGGGCAAGGGCGTGACAATCCACAGAGTCCACCACTGGAAATAATACAATATTTCAGGAGTGTATCACCAACTGCAGCCTGCAATCTTATGGCCTGGAATGGGCCTTTCTACTGGAACTGAAAATGCTTTAAGGAATACATGGTTGAAACTCTGGAATGGAAGATATGATTGACACTGTCTTGTTATAAAAAAGATTGCACGGACTTCTCTTAGATGTGGCAATAAAAACACAGACACATGCCAAGGCCCCACTTGTGGCACTGACTTGTCGGGTACTGATAAAACACCCAGATCCTCAGATTTTTATTATCAACAATCAAACTGCTCAATACCTTTGTAGTACACACCTAATGCATTCATTATCTGTGGATGTATATGTACTTCAGGTGTGTACACACACAAGATTAGTCTTGGGCTCGGTCATATATTCCTGCTTTTCCTTCTCTTTTCTCCCCATTCAAGAACTCTTCCACTCTTTTAGCCACTAACATTATAAATAAGCTTCAGTGTTCATCTTAGATGTTTATTTCTCATAGCACTTGTGAGAGACATCTCCACACAAAAGTCCCAGCATCTCTTCAAACCCAATACACACAAATGCTTCATCTTCTTTTGTCTAAGGCCTGGTCCCTTCCTCAACTTTCTCCACTCCTGTTCATGATAATACCATTTACTTTGTCTAGACTAAGAGTGGGCCAACAAGGACACATCTTTATCCTCCACAGTCAAGCTGTCTCCAAAGCTGTCATCTTCCCTTTAACATAATCTCTCACAGCTATTCCCACCTTTCAATCTCCACTGTCACCACTCAGCTGGTCCCTTTTCTCCTTGCATCTAGAATGGAGATTTAAGTTACAACTGCATAGCTTCCACCCCTTGCAAACAATTTTTCTCCCAAGAAACCATTGGCTTAAAAAAAGAAAAAAATTGCTAAATTCTTCAGTTCATCAACATGGCAAAGCTCTTTGTTATGGCTTGAAAGGACATCTGTAATCTGTTCTCCACGTACTTTACTCATTTTCCACTCGAGAACCTCTGCTCCAGCCCAATGGTTCTCTCCATTCTCTGTCTCCTGATCTTTTTATGAACCACCATTCCTTTGCTCCCATTACTGCTTATCAACAAACACCTGACGTAGTAGTTAGACCCTGAGTTTATTAAAGTCCACCGCACCTCCTGATATCTGTCTTCACACTGCCTCCTTTGACTATCCAGGTCAAAGTGCCCTTTTCCTCTTGGAAATGATAAGATGCTGCTTTATGTACATAATAGCCAGGTGATACCAGTTCCATAGGTGAGACTAGGGCCTTAGGCCTGGTAAAGTTAGTTACATTTTTATAAATACATCTTACATCCTAAGATTATAGATTGATGAGTAGCAAGAACTGATAGTACCCAGTACGAGTATGCAATGCATAAGTCTGGTTGGTTGGTGAACTGATTAAATGAAAGGAATCTGTCCATCATGAATAGAAAAAGGACAACTCTCCTCTCTTGTACCCTGTACCCTTGTACCTTCATTCATTTTCATAAAGAATACTTCCAGTCATGAAATGATGAAGATGTTTCCATCTTCTTTCCTCTATAACTATCCCCACACAGTAGAAAGATCATGTAACAAAATACAAATTCCATCTTCCATGAAACAATGACATACTTGCAACTGTGAACCAAAATATGAGGTCAGAAATAAAATGGAGAAATAGTAAATGGTGCAGCTCTGAAACTGGACAAAAAGCACAGGGGAGGTTGAGATGAAGTGCTAACAGAGAAAGAGTAATTTATTACTAAATAACCACACATTCTATACAACTTTCATCAAGAAGCAGAGTCTATTGAATGATCCCCTGAATTTGGGATAGCCTGACAACTTATTTTGAAGAACAGGATGTGACTGAAGTGAGTTACTCAGTCCCAAGCTTAAGTCTCAAGAGAGAAGGGCCATGCAGCTCCATTCTTGCCATCTTTACTGCCATCCTGAAAACAGCATGTGCAAAAGCCCCGGCTAGTCTACTGGCACACGAAAGGATGTATAAACAGGGATAAGACATTCTAGCCAAGGCTCCCAAGGCCAACCAGTCTGCCAACGGTGAGATGTGTGAGATGCCATCCTAACCAACCAACTCATAGAACTGTGAGAAATTATGAATCATCACTGTTTCACACCACTATGTTTCAGAGTGGTCTGCCCAATAACAAAGGCTAAAAGACACAGAGGAGTAGGTGAAATTCCAGAAAACGAGCAAGACCAAATTCAGCTCACGTTCCCTGCTGAGAAAAATAAAATAGAAATAGCATCCACGAAATAAGAACAGGATGCTATTAAAAAGAACTTTAGGAAATTACAAATACAACACAGAACAGAAAACCTTAAACTCAGTAAAAATACTGGAATATAAAATCACAGAAATCTTCCAGAGAAACAAATGATAAAGAGATGAACAGAAGGACCAAAGACATACATAATGAAGCATCTCCTCCACCTCAAAAAAAAAAAAAAAATCAGTCTAAGAGCTCCAACATCTGATTAACTGTTTTACAGTTAAAAAAAAGAAGAAAACGAAAATGGGAGTAAATCATCAAAGAAATAAATCGAAAGAAAATTTCCCCAAACTGAAGACTCTAAGTTTACAAAATCTTAAAGCTAAGAAAGCATCTTGCACGATGAATGGAAAAAGAGACTCACATCATCATGAAACTTCAGAATACTAGAAAGAGAAAATCTAAAAACCTTTGGAGGATAGAAAGGGGGGATAAAGGAACAGGAGTAAGAATAATATTAGACTTCTCAGTAGCAACTAGGGAAGACAGGAGTCAGTGAAAAAAAGCCTTCAAAATTCCAAAGGGAAAATAATTATAACTTGGAAGACTATACCCAGCCAACTACCAATCAAGTGTGAAGACAGAATCAAGATATTATCAGACTTTCAACATCTCAAAACATCTATTCCCAAGCCTCCTTTCTCAGAAAGCTCCTAAAGGATGCTTCTCAACAAACAGGAAATTAACCAAGAATAAAAAAGAAAGTATGAAGTCAAGGAAGCAGAAGATAAAAAATAGGAAAGAGATGAAGGAATTTCCTAGGACACCTAAGTAGTACAGCTAGGTAGCATTTAAGTGCACCAGGATGGACAGGAGCAGGAAGGTGAAAGTGTCCACGAAAAAAATTTCTAGAAAAAAATTCATAAAACGTTTGACAGGTATGTGGAAATGTTTTTGAAAGGTAGTTTATAGAGTCGCTACAGAGTTAGAATTACCAACCAAAGCTTCAATAAAGGTTAAGCAATTATTAACTCTGATAAAAACAAAAGGTGTCCTGGAACATATGACTCTCTATACAGGAAATATATCTATACTTGCTGGCTCAGGATTACATACTCATAATAGCAAAATCATTAAGGATTCAACTAAGAATTGTGATGTATTCAACTAAGAATTCTGATGCATTATCCTGAGAGAAAGGGAAAGATACAAGAAAGCATAAATCATCATCCACCTTAAAAGTAAATCAATACTTTACTTCTTTGGTGGGTAGAGGTAAAGAATCCACCTGCCAATATAGGAGACACAGGTTTGATCCCTGGTCCAGGAAGACCCCACATACTACAAAGCAACTAAGCCCGTGAGCCCAACTTTTGAGCCTGTGCTCTAGAGTTGGGAGCTGAAACTACTGAGCCCAAGTGTCATAACTACTGAAGTCCTTGAGCCCTAGAGCCCAGGCTCCACATTAAGAGAAGCCACCACAAGAAGCCCGCCCACGGCAACTACAGACTAGTCCCCGCTCACAGTAACTAGAGAAAAGCCTGCGCAGCAACGAAGACCCAACACAGCCAAAAAAATTTTTTTTTAATTTTTAAAGGTAAATCAATAAGTAATACCTAAAATTAGAGAATAAAGTTCGCAGTTTTAAAATTACGATTGTAAAAATCTGAAGTTAGTTAAGATTTGAGAGTGTCTCTGAGAAGTGAGACAGCAGGGGATGGTAGGAAGAAGTTAAGTGGAGATATATCCTTCTTACTATAGGCTTTCTCAGCACAGTTTTAAAGTTATAAACAGCTTATATGTCATATATCCCGTATTTACGTAAATTCAATAGTTTTACATGAATTGACAGAGTTCTCTGTCAACTGACCAGCCCTGTCATTCATTTCTCGGATGAAATGCTCCAGTCTCTGTATGTTATCCACAGCACTAATAAGCTCCCCACCTCTTACTCTCGCATGTGTGTTCTTAGTCGCTGAGTCGTCTCCGACTTTTTGTGACCCCATGTACTGCAACCTGCCAGGCTCCTCTGTCCACAGGGATTCTCCAGGCAAGAATACTGGAGTGGGTTTCCATGGCCTCCTTCAGGTGATCGTCCCAACCCAGGGATCAAACCCAGGTCTTCAGCACTGCAGGCAGATTCTTTACCAGCTGAGCTACCAGGGAAGCCACCTCTCACTACCAGAATAATATCTGACTTTTCCTTTTGCTGCGATCAAGAAAGTCTCGCCTTTCACAAATTTTAAGATTAATTCAACTAATCTAAAAACTCACTGTCTCTCACCCTCCTTTTCCTTTACTGTGTTGTTTACAAGGATCAAAGAGAATATACTATAGCTTGCTGAGTATATTAACACAGATTTCAAAGGCAACTATTTTATAGCAAGTAAAACATTTTTATGCAATTCCTTCTCTAACTTTCTTCCCAATTACTAAACACTACACATCCGAATCCTCTCTTCAAATGAGAGCAAGACAAAAACATAAAATTACCCACCAGGACCACTGTATACTTGGTATAGTGCGACATCAGAGTGAAGGATATCACCTCCACCACCTCATTGGGCAGAGCTGAAATATTCAAATGTTAGCTAGCTCCTGACTAGAACAAAGACACACCAGCAGTTAAAATGAAGCCCGAACACAGCCATCCCTTCTCGTTGGCTTTTCACTTCTCACACACAGAAAACCGGCAAGGTGAGTGAACACCTGTACCTTGAAGGTGACAGGGAACATCGTATTCGATCTCATCGTGTCTCGAGGGGCTTAAGAACAGAGTTCCGTCCACCAGCGGGAACTGCTCGAACACCGGGAGCGCCCGGTGGCACAGGGCGCAGTTCACCACGTTCCTGTGGCTGGCGCTCAGGGCTGCCAGGATGAACTTGCGCAGGTCCTCGCCCTGGCCCATCTGGGCATCGTCCTCCATCCGCACGTGGAAAGTGTTCAGCTTGTGCCGGGGGATGTGAGTCAGGAGCTCGGACAGGTCCAGGCGCCGGAGGAACTGCACCGGCGCATCGAAGTGGCCCCCTCTATGAACCGACAACCCCGCCGGACTGTAGTCAAAGTGGGCGTTTCGGAACACGTGGCCCCCGGCCAGGGCCTTTTTGTGAGGCTCCAGGTGGATGGCGTTCTTAAGGAACTCCCCGAGGTACCTGGAGGAGCGGGGGCCGCTGAAGTGGGCGGGGGAGAGGATGGAGTAGCCGGTGGGCGGGGACTGGCCCGGGGAGCCGCAGGGCGAGCGCGCCCCGTAGACTGCCGCGCCGGCCCCGGCCCCGCCCTTCTCCTGCGAGTTCTGCCGGTCCATGGAGTGCCGGCGGGGCAGGTCGTGGCTCAGGCCTTTCTGGGGCTTGGAGGGCGGCCGGCACTTCTTGGCCTCCTCCACCGCCTCGCCGGGGGGCCTCCCAGTGTTCTTCTCCGACCCCGACTTCTTCTTCTTCTCATCCTGCATCCGCTTCACCTGGTACCAGTCCGTGTCCTTCTTCAGGTGGCCCTGGCCGCAGCGGCAGGAGCAGAAGCGGAAGGCCAGGTCGTAGCCCTTCTTGGTCCACATGTTCTGGCGGCACTGCTTCTCGTTCCAGCTCCGGGCCCGGCCGATGCAGTTGAACTGGACCAGGATGCTGCTCTCCCACTCGTAGAAGCACTGCAGGTGCATCCAGGTGCTGTGCGGGCAGTGCTCGTTGTTGCACACCACCTTCTGGTAGTCGTCTTTCTCCAGGTCCACCGGCCTCCCGAAGCTGCAGATCAGGGGCGTTGCACAAGGGGCTTCTGGGGAGAAGCACAGAAAGATAGAGTCAGCTGGCGCGCTGTGCGATTCCAGCCGACGCCAAGAGTGAGATCAAAGCTCACTCACCATCCCGCCTGAGCCCATTCACGCCAAAGCACGTTTCTGGTGTGGGGATTCCCACTACTGGAATAACACCAGACGGGGTTCGAAAACGTTCACCGCTTTCTTTTGGTGGGATGTTGTACCAAGGGAATTTATTCTGTGATATTTGTTATCAGCTGAAAAAACCATTAAGCTTCAAAAAGCCCAAATCCTTCACAGTGCAATTAGCTGCACATCAGTACTTGCAACAGTGTAGTATGAGGTCTTCCTAAGACATGAGTGTAATGACAGGCAGTTTCAGGGTTTTTTTAAAAATGAATCACTCCGCTGAACTATAAAATATGATGCAGCTAGGGAACCAACAAGAGGGCTTCCCTGGTGGCTCAACTGTAAAGAATCTGCCGGCCAAGCAGGAGATGTGGGTTCCACCCCTGGGTCACGAAGATCCCCTGGAGGAGGACATGGAAACCCACTGCAGTATTCTTGCCTGGAGAATCCCATGGACAGGGGAGCCTGGTGGGCTACAGTTCATAAAGTGGCAAAGAGTTGGACACAACTTAGCAACTAAATAACAATAACAATTGAACCAACAAGTTCAGATGGTAGCTCCAAAAGGGCTCTCAAACCCTTCCTCATAGGGTTGTGTAATCCTGAATACCATGGAGAAAAGAAAACAGACTTGCCTCATCCCCAGCATTCTAGAATGGTCTGATACCTAATGGTGGGATGTTTGATTAAACTAACTGTTGGTCTTCATGCCAGTTCATGAAGAAAAAAAACAAAACAAAACAATTCTCCTTAAGCCATGAGGACAGCAAGCAGGAACACCAAGGTATCTCTACCCACAGGGTGTACAAAAGGCCAAGCAGGTTCCCAGAAGGGAGGTAAAACTTGGTAACACAGAGTAGACCCCATTTCTTAAGAAGTAAAGAAGATTTATGAACATTTGGAAGCTATGCAGTTTCCCTAAACCTTCCCAGCATCCCCGCTGCCCACTGATGACAAGTACAACATGCCACCAAACAAAGTAATGCCAATGATGAGGCCCAAAAAGCCATGGCCCTCTATGGTACAATCATCCCCTTCAGTGTGGGATTCCAGGAACTCAGCAAAATGGCCCAAACTGACTTATCCACCTCCGTGATTACCATGGCTTCCCCATCTACCTCCTGGGAGTCACAACACTTCATCTTCACTTGTTCAAACCCCATGTGCCCAGTGTAGCAATTTGCAGCATGAACTCTGCAGCTGGACTGCCTGGGTGAGAACTCCAGCAGTACCACCGATGAGCTGTGTGCTCCCGGACAGGCTACTACTTCTCTTTGCGTCAGCTTCCTCTGTATAAAATGCAGGTGTCAACTGAATGGACCTTATATGGTTCTTAAAAGGATGAAATATATGGATACACAGGTGGTGCTTAGAGCAGAGCCTGGCATGCAGCAAACCACCTCTGCTTCCTCCCATTCTTCAAGGCCCACCTCTAGACATCAGGACTCCCCTCTTCCCTTGCATCCTAATCCCCCACTCTCAGGAAGGCTCTGATCTGAACCTTATCTGAGTCCACACTGTGGTCTCATCAGGTGATGACTTAGGTGAGGATGCCTATTACACTTATCTGATTTCCTGGCACCACTGGGCTCAGTTCTTGCACACATCCAGTGCTGCATAAAGGCTCACTAAAAAGACACTGGCACATGAAACCCACACATGATAATCAGAGCGGAAGGAAGAGAGAAGGCTGTGATCCTAGCATAAAGACTAGGGTAGGGAAGCACACTGAAAAGAAGAGTTGTGTGTGCACTGGGTAAATTAACTGTAGTCACCTAGGCTCCAGGTGACATTTTAAAACACAGTATTTCAAAATGTTAATTAGTCAATTAAACAAAGTTCAGTGGCTTTTATCGTCAATCCTGCAGAGGAACAGCTTTGAAGGAAGCAACTCTGAAATGTACCAGCAAAAACCTAAGTGATATTAACCCAGGACTAAGGAAATCAAATTTAAGAATGACCCAGGAGTACCTCTGCATTCACAATATCTAAAACTTTACATTTTAAATGTTGAGATTGACTTGATGTTTCTTTTAAAAGTATTTTTCACATTAAAGAAAGGTAGACTAAAAGGGGAAAAATTATTCTTACATCTTTTTTAAGTTCCAAATGCATATCATTCAGTCAATCCTGAGCACTTCCTACATATCATGTCTTCGGACTTGGAAGGATTGGCAAGCCATGGTAAGAGCTCTAAAGACGTTCGTGCCTGGACCACATGCACAGAGGAGGGAACACAGCTCCACGTCCCTGTCCCTCTAACACCGTCTGTCTTCATCACAGCCATTCCCACCTATTTCTCCAGGTGGGACTCCACAACAAAGTGTCTCCACTCCAACCTGCCAGCTCGGCTGGTTCACATGGCAGCCACTTTGATGGGCCTTATGGTTAGACCTCAAAAACATATATAAAGCCAAGTGTATGCATGCTAAGATGCTTCAGTCATATCCAACTCTCTGCAACCCTATGGACTGTAGCCCACTAGGCTCCTCTGTCCATGGGATTCTCTGGGCAAGAATATTGGAATGGGGTTGCCATTTCCTTCTCAAAGAGATCTTCCCGACCCAGGGATCAAACCCAGGTATCCTGCATTGGCAGGCAGGCAGGTTCATTACCACTACCGCCACCTGGGAAGCGCTAAATATAGCATTAACATGCAGGCCTGCATGCGAAGATATAAAGCCAGGGCTTGTTTAACACCAAACATATGCAACAGACACCCTGCCCCGTTACATACCTCCAGCCTTAGGGCGAGGCTCTGAGGAACAGGGTGAGGAATAGGGGAACCTTGGGAAAGGGCCTCTGACAAACCTTTTGTATCTACACAGCCTTCTTTTTCTTCCCCCCTTTTCTTTTTCTTACACAGGCTTCTAGTGAAGCCATGAAGGGCTTGCCTTTCTGCTCAAAGACGATTTCCTTCAGGATTTGTTTGGAAAGGCAGCTGGGAAGAATGAAAGGGGTGTGGGTACCCATTCCACCACTGACTAGCTGTTTGACTTGGAGTAGTTTCCTCATCTGTAAAGTAAGGCTACAGATGCTTGCGCGCACTCACCTCAAATGCAGGTGGAAGCGCTTCGTGACAGTAAAGTTCCATAAAAACTCTTCTAAATGTAGTGCTCCCCCATTAAATGCAAGCTGCTCCAAGACATTTAGAAAGTAAGTCAATAAATGAATAATGCCATGCCTTTTTTTCAGTTTCCTAAGTTTTGCAATTTACTGAAACATATAGCAAACGTTCTTTTAACTGTAAAAAACAGCACTAGTGGCATTCAAATATCACACCTATAACAAAATTTGCCACATTATAGAACGTATTTGATTGTTTCCTGAAAGCTACTTCTAAATTTAGAAAAATTCTTAGCTATTAAGAACAGTAGTCCCACAAAGGTATAAATGAGGGGAAGTGAGGAGAAGGGAACCCTCACTTCAGTGAGGGCCTCTGTTATGCACAACCCTCGGGACTTTTGTCTGAGCTGTGTTGCCTAACAAGCAAAATGAGAAAAGGTTCCTTCATATGAAGACAGTATAGTTTTAAAAAACGTATAGGAACTCTCCAGTACATGTTTTTACGGCTTCACCATCAAATATCTCACACTCAATTTCTCCCTGCCCAAGTGAAAATAATCAGGGCTCACCTCATTCTGCTCCCTGATAGCTCAGTTGGTAAAGAATCCACTTGCAATGCAGGAGACCCCAGTTCGATTCCTGGGTCAGGTAGATCCCCTGGAGACGGGATAGGCTACCCACTCCATTATTCTTGGGCTTCCCTTGTGGCTCAGCTGGTAAAGAATCAGCCTGCAACCAATGCAGGAGACCTAGGTTCGATCCCTGGGTTGGAAGATCCCCTGGAGAAGGGAAAAGCTACCCACTCCAGTATTCTGGCCTAGAGTCGGACACGACTGAGCTACTTTCACTTCTACTTTCACTCCATTCTGGGCAAAAATCTCAAGTCATTTTCAGTCTGGACAATAAGATAAGGAGGCTGACATCACTTGGGCAACATCTGTCCCTCTCCATCTCATCCTGTGTCCCCCTCCCCAACTCCACCCCCGGCACCTAATGAAAGGGAAGGATCTGACAGCGGCCATTTACACTGCCTGCCCAACCAACCCAAAGTTCTTGATGATAAACTCGTTCACACTCACAGGAACCCCCAAACCAGACACTGCTGTTTTCAGCTTCTTAACTGTGAAATTAACTGTTCTCACAGATCTTAAAATAATTTCAAGCATCACAGGCAGGTGGGGAGTTTGGCGGGGTAGAGAGGCTTCTGAAGTCATGTGAGGCTTTCTAGACAAAGCCTAAGGTAGGGATTCGGTCACATTCATCCTTGCAAACCCACTACGGTGAAAACTGTGTCACGTGTCTAATAAATGTCTCAGGGAAGGCAACTAGGGTCCAGTCAGATTTAGGAGTCTGCAGTGATGGAGTGCTGGAGGAGGGAAGGTGGGGGAAGGTGGCCCCCAGGGAGCTCAGCACCCTGTCTAGCAGTCTCCGCAGGCCTTCGAGACTCAGCCAGGAGCCCCTCTCGGGCACCGCCTGGCCCTCACACTCACTTCCTCAAACTTACCACAATCTATTCTACCTTCCTTCAGCATCCAGGTACCAAATGCAAACTTTAAGGTTTCTGAACAACTGTTTTATGATACAGGTCTGTTCCATACAGTAATTCCTCTTAGTGGGAGCACACCCTCTTGTCTGAAGAGCAAGTTCCCCTGGGGGGACGACTGTTCTGACCTGAGGATGCTCATTTATCTCCAAGCTTCCTGAGGGGCTGGAGCATGGTGATTGAGGATATGGACTCTGGAGCCAGCCAACCAGCCTGGATTGACTTGTAACTCTAAACTTAGCAGTTTTAAGACCTCTGACTAGCCACTTCAACCTCCCTGGGCTTCTTTCTTCTCATCTGTAAAATGGCAGCAACAAGAGTGAGCACCTACCTCAAAGGGTTGCCGTGAATATCAAAGGAGTTATTAAGGCAGTTTAAATGGTGCCCGGCCCATAATGAGCACAATTTAAATAAACGCAATTATTATTAACAGCCCTATCACTTTATATTACTTGATGTAGAAACAAAAGGACCTCATTTAGAGCAAAGCTACAACCAGGAAGTGACCAACCTCCTTTCTCCATCTGTAGGTAAGTGCAAAAAATAAGTGCTTTCCCCCCACAAACAAAGCAGGGTGGCATGCATAAAATAAGTCACTAAATATGTACTGACAAGTTTTAAAGAAGCAGAAGGAAAATTCTGTTCTCCTAGCCCGTTAAAGATCTTCTATTCAGTGTCAGCCAAGTACCTTGCTATATGTAGTTTTCAACCTAAAAAGATCTTTTCCACGCCTGGGTAACTGGGATTCACAAAAAGCATGGCTGCCTTTGATTCATGAGATGTGTTCCTAAAGAACTTACATAATTCAAGACTGATTATCTCACAGTCTGCGGGCGGAGTATGGGGAATGCATCCTCGGAACGCATAAATCTGCAGCTCAGCCGCTGTGCTGTGTTTTTGGTTTACTGCTGCTTTTTAATATCAGAATTATCTCTAATATTTCTCAGTTGTACCTCATAAATTGACAGCATGGCATAGCACAGTGTTTTATCCTATTTCTGTTCCAAAGTTACAGATTTTCAGGATGTTTTCCAGCATGAGTATTATTAGCACAACTCGGTTACTCTGAATGCTGTAATAAAGGTTTGAGTTATAACCTAATTTGAAAATAATAACACAAATGTTACTTAAATCCATGAAGAATATCTGTAAGCAACAAGAGTTCACATAATATTGCCAAGGGTTAGAACGTATTTCTCTTAAAAAGAAAAGGATGTGACATTGGGTAACAAAGCATTTTTACAATTCAGTCGACCTTCTGGCTCTGAAAACATGAGATAGCCTGATGCATAATTTGGGGGAATGTGCCTGCCAAAACTTTGCACATAACGTGAAACTTTTATTATCATTTATGTATCATTAGTTGAAATTTGCGTAATTCAATTTGCATACAATGGGATCACGTGATACTAAGAAATAAATCAGCAGACTGCCTTTTCTCCTGCCTCGAGATTTAGATCTTGAGGGCACTAAATCACAGAGAACTACACAGCACCCTGGCATTTCATGTACCGCGTGCACTCACTCTGAAGACTGGTCCATGAGCTCTCGGAACCAATCCACAATACCACAGGATGCAGACAGAACTCCAGGTTAAGTATATGTGTATATGCACGTGTGTCTGAATGTGTGCACATATATAACAACAGAGAGACTGCCCAGCTATTAAACCATCCCACTGTTGAGACTCCAGAAAAGACTTCATGTTATCCTCCGCTTCAGTTCAGTCGCTCAGTCGTGTCCGACTCTTTGGGACCCCATGAATCACAGCACACCAGGCCTCCCTGTCCATCACCAACTCCCGGAGTTCACTCAGACTCACGTCCATCGAGTCAGTGATGCCATCCAGCCATCTCATCCTCTGTTGTCCCCTTCTCCTCCTGCCCCCAATCCCTCCCAGCATCAGAGTCTTTTCCAATGAGTCAACTCTTCGCATGAGGTGGCCAAAGTACTGGAGTTTCAGCTTTAGCATCATTCCTTCCAAAGAAATCCCAGGGTTGATCTCCTTCAGAATGGACTGGTTGGATCTCCTTGCAGTCCAAGGGACTCTCAAGAGTCTTCTCCAACAACACAGTTCAAACGCATCAATTCTTCGGCGCTCAGCCTTCTTCACAGTCCAACTCTCACATCCATACATGACCACTGGAAAAACCATAGCCTTGACTAGACGGACCTTAGTCAGCAAAGTAATGTCTCTGCTTTTGAATATACTATCTAGGTTGGTCATAACTTTTCTTCCAAGGAGCAAGCGTCTTTTAATTTCATGGCTGCAGTCACCATCTGTAGTGATTTTGGAGCCCCAAAAAATAAAGTCTGACACTGTTTCTACTGTTTCCCCATCTATTTCCCATGAAGTGATGGGACCAGATGCCATGATCTTCGTTTTCTGAATGTTGAGCTTTAAGCCAACTTTTTCACTTTCCTCTTTCACTTTCATCAAGAGGCTTTTTAGCTCCTCTTCACTGTCTGCCATAAGGGTGGTGTCATCTGCATATCTGAGGTGATTGATATTTCTACCGGCAATCTTGATTCCAGCTTGTGTTTCTTCCAGTCCAGCGTTTCTCATGATGTACTCTGCATAGAAGTTAAATAAGCAGGGTGACAATATACAGCCTTGACGTACTCCTTTTCCTATGTGGAACCAGTCAGTTGTCCCATGTCCAGTTCTAACTGTTGCTTCCTGACCTGCATACAGATTTCTCAAGAGGCAGGTTAGGTGGTCTGGTATTTCCATCTCTTGAAGAATTTTCCACAGTTTCTTGTGATCCACACAGTCAAAGGCTTTGGCATAGTCAATAAAGCAGAAGTAGATGTTTTTCTGGAACTCTCTTGCTTTTTCCATGATCCAGCAGATGTTGGCAATTTGACCTCTGGTTCCTCTGCCTTTTCTGAAACCAGCTTGAACATCAGGGAGTTCACGGTTCATGTATTGCTGAAGTCTGGCTTGGGGAACAGTACTATAATCCAATTTTAAAGCATTTGCCTTGCTTCCCTGAAACACTAAAGAACCTGATTCTGATTATCCTTGTCAATGGCCTTCCCTTTGCATGCACAAATATTCCAAATACAGCCATAATCAAAACTCCAAAATAATATTTTTATATGTGATTGCCATTTACCACCTAAGTTATAAGTACAGTGTCCCGAAAATGTTGGCTTACTTCTCTCTTGGTGCATCCAGAATGGTGCCTGAAGACCAAAGACCACAGTGGAGTTGGGCCCTCCCCTTGCCTATGGATTCCCGAAGGCCTCAGCTGAAAAGACAAATGGCTTCATCTCCCCCAAGTCTGTCCAACGGGTAAAACATTCAGCTGTGTGATCAACTGGCAACAGGGGTCATCCCAGACAAGACACCCGTCAGAAAATATGCCCACGACTCACTGCTGTTTAATACCGTCCAAACATTCTACTGAGAGAAACAGTTTTGGGGAAAGATGTCAAAGATGATGTCCACAGTCTTCTAGATCTGAGCTCCAGTGGGGTGGTCTAGCCTGCAGTGTCTTATTAAACCAGTACAGGGATTCTTGTTATGAAGTGTAAATGCCTTTTAGATGCATCGCGCCCTGTTCACGTACTTATTCATACACCAGGACCCTGGAGGCATCTGAGTGTGTCAGCCTTGCACCAGGTAAAAGCTATCTCTTAGTAGAGCCAGGTGTCACAGGGCTGGTTACCTGGACCACACTGTTTTATTCCCTGGACAGGCTGCTTTTAATGGTGCATACGCATGCATGCTCAGTTGCTCAGTCGTGTCCGACTCTTTGTGACCCCATGGACTGTAGCCAGCCAGGCTCCTCTGTCCATGGGATTTTCCAGGCAAGAATACTGCAGTGGGTTGCCATGCCCTCCTCCAAGGGATCTTCCTGACCCAGGGATTCAAACCCATGTCTCTTACAGTATTAAGGTATTACATGCATTGGCAGGTGAATTCTCTACCACTAGTGCCACCTGGGAAGCCCCTTAATGATGTGAGCAGACCTTATAAATCTGTTTTATTTATGAAAGGATATTGTCATGGACATTGCTCAGTATTTTATAACATTTTGTAAGTCACTGGTTTTGTTTTGCTTTGTTTTCTTATCTGATGGACCCTGGAGTGCAGACCTCTGCTTCTGTTTGCCTCTTCCCTCCATGTACTAGAAATCTGAAAGCCACATTTGTGACCTACCTCTTGCAATGCCCCAAGATATCCATTATTTTTCCTAACAGTGTCATCCCTATTACTAATATTCTCACTTATTTATTATTTATTATAGTATTACATGTATTTTTGAAAGCCAGTTTATTTGTAGGAGGAGGCTATAAATGATCAAAACAAAAATCCATTCCCCACATTTTCCTGTAAATTTCAAACCAGCTTTGCCTAATTCATATCAAACTGTGGACTTTGGGGTGGGGGCAGATGCTCTCCTCCCTCCTCATTTTCCAAAGTCAGCCAGAAAAGGATGCAAACTGAGAGAAGAGGCCAGTGCTGACCCACGGAGCCCAGGAGCCCCACAGAAACAGCCCCTTCAGGAAGGGCTGGCTGCGGCATAAGCACTGAGTCCTGGAGCCGCCGTGCTCACCAGCTCCACACTCACTCCTTCTCCTGGGCTCAGCCCCTTCAGCTTCCCACTCTGCTCTTCATGCCCAGCCATCCACCTGTTCCCAACCAGCCTGGTGTCTCTCAGACACATCCCAGGCGGACTCCTGCTGCTCAGAGCTCTGCCAGCCAATCCAGCCCCTCCGGCCTCCTTGTCCCGCCTGGACCAGGCAGGTGCCTCCTCCGTCACCTGCTCCCAGCCTCACCGGTGAAGTTGAGACATGGTGAAGTGGGCTCTGGCGCCTGCCAACTCCACCCCACCTCATCTTCTTCCGGGAAGAGGAGATCCTGTCTGCAGGGCTCTAAACCACAAAGCCTAGACTCTGTCATCCCCGTGTGGGCCCAGTCTTGTCTCCACTCAGCTCTTGCCAACAGCAGCCTCTTTACTTCCCCTTCTTCCCACTCCTCCCTCACCTAGCAAACCCAGGAGTTCATTTCTGACAAACCGCATGTTCACTGCAGAGATCAGCTCTAAGGGAGAGGCAGACAAAAGAGCAGTGAACCGCGAAATGGCAAGTATTACAGATGTGGCCACACAATCTGAACCTGCTGCGAGGTTACATCACCACTGACAGCTACAAGAGTCCAACCAACTTCACCTTCTAAGGATGAACGTGTTAGTTGCTCAGTTGTGTTTGGCTCCTTGCGACCCTATGGAGAGGGTAGCCATTCCCTTCTCCAAGGGATATTCCCCACCCAGGGATCGAACCCAGGTCTCCTGCATTGCAGGCAGATTCTTTACCATCTGAGCCCCTACAAGATGGCAAGTGGAAAAAACGCCAGTGTAAAACCTAACAGCAAGAATAGCAGATTACTATAGCCATCGAGCCTTTATTAATGGCATTAGCAATTATAATGACAACTTGTTTTAATAATAAAAGTCATGTCCATTGGTATACTAATTATAGATACATGTATTCACATGTAAGAATATAAGAAAAAAACAAGTTTATAACACGCCAACTGAAATAAGGCACACAGTCATACATAGGTGTATATGAGTGTATCTATGAATAACCAGATATCACCCTAACAGTGTAATTTCATACACATGCATGTTTACACGCATACACACCTACTCTAGATGCAACATTACTTCCACAGTGAACAACAACAAAAGACCCTGGCTTTTGCTAACCAAGTTCTTCAACAGTTAAATTTTAGCCTCAAGATCCACGGTAAACCCCAGACTTTTTGGCAATTACAACTGCCAGTAAACAACTATCAGTTTTACAGCTTGCTCCTGCTCATGTCACTCTTTGAATATTGCCAGCCTAGCATTAGCCTCGGCAGGGATCTGTCAACAGCTTTTGGAATTCTGACCACATTCTCCAAGATATTAATATTCCCTTGCCTTCCTCCCTGGCATCAATGCAAATTCAGTGAGCATCTTCTCCTTGCAGTGACATGGGGTTTTGAGGCCTGCAGGTCCAGTAGGTTTGCTTCATCTTTTTTTACAGACACT
The DNA here is from genome assembly GCF_032405125.1 of Capricornis sumatraensis. NCBI lineage: Eukaryota > Metazoa > Chordata > Mammalia > Artiodactyla > Bovidae > Capricornis > Capricornis sumatraensis. The sequence goes on along the minus strand of NC_091081.1, from coordinate 64,345,237 downwards.
GGAGCAGAAAAGGATGATGAAAAATATAGAAAAATATACACAAGTAAGTATCTGAAACCAGGATATACTGATAACACTCTGTGCACTGCTGTGATGTCTTCAGCAGTTCCACTTTCCTCCTCTGCTCCTGGGATGAATCAGGGAATGTCAATATAGTACATAACCCTGAATTTCTGCCATCCTCAAGACTGATCATGAACACAGTAAAGGTTTATTTATCATCTGCAAATATTATGGATTAGAGGCCAGATTTGTTTTCCAGATTTTTTTTTTAATAAGCATGTCCAGATATGTAGATGTAACACTGGTTTACTAGGTCTGACACACTAAAGTTTTGGAATCTACTATAAAGAAGTCAAATACTGGATAACATGAGCACTTGATTACAGGTCTCTAGAGATCTGGACATTTGCAAAACAGAATAGTTATATTCTCAAAATGCTGTAAGACTACACAGGCAAACTTTACACAGGAAATATTTCAAACTAATCTGGTCTCTGAATGAGGCAGTTTTCTTAGCAGATTTATTATACTTAATTAATTAAAGGAACAGCTTTCAAATTTTCCAGAATACTAATAAACACTCATTTGGGCAAATGTATGGCTTCTATTAATAGTTATTATTTAATAAAGACCCTGTTCTAGGGGACAAAATAAACATACCAGGGTTTGTCTCAGGGTTAAACACTTATTACAAAAGAAAAACACACAGGGTCTCTGAAAATCAGCTAATTACAAGTCAACTCAATAACACTTCTGAACACCTGTTGTGTGCCCAGTCCAGAGCTTCATACAGGGGCTGCAAATGATGAATAAATTTGTTAGCCACACTTTTCTGTGTCTTTGAGTATCTTATATTTTTTTGTTGAAAACTAGACACTTTTACTAACAGTGGCAACTCTGAAAATCAGAGTGGCAACTCTGAAAATCAGATTTTCCCTCCTTCCAGTATGCTGCTGCTGTTGTTACTGCTGTTTGTTTGTTTAGTGACTAATTCTCTAAGGTCTCTATTTTTCCATCACATGTAGCCACCGAAGTTTCTGCCCAGTTAGTTTAGTGGTCAGCTAATAAGAGATGGAGATTTCCTTAAATGCCCTGAACAGTAAGTGTCTCACCCTTTGCCAAGGGGCTGTGTGTGTCTTGGGTAAGCCTTCAATGCTTCAACAATTTACAACCTTACTGGCCTTTACTTTCAGCTTTTTTGGAGTCTCCAGATCAGCCAGAAGCAACAATGAGGGGCTCTTCAAGTCTTCCCTGGGCATGCTCTGAGCCCTGCCCACATGCATGGTCTTCTAGAGCAGCGTCCCCAACTTCTTTGGCACCAGGGATGGGTTTCACGGAAGACAAATTTTCCATAGACCAGGGGTTGGGGGGATGGTTTCGGGATGGTTCAAGTACAATACATTTATTGTGCACATTATTTCTATCATTACTGCATCAACTTCACCTCAGATCATCAGGCATTAGATCCTGGAGGCTGGGGACCCCTGCTCTAGGGCACCAGGAATGTGTCAGAGCTTCTCAAAACACCTTATGGACTTCCCACTTTCAAGACATTCTTCCTAAGTGTTTTGACCCATTTCTTGTTTGCTCTGGCTGCTGGCTAGTATCATAATTACAATGACAAACAAGTGCTGCTGAGTGTGTTCAGCAGACATCGTAAGAGGGCTTCTAACACTGGGTAATCTCTGAGCCAGGTCAAATAAAGACCAGCCCTGTGAATGAGATTTTACCAGGCAGCTTCCAGACATGTCAAAAGGTGGTAGTTCTCTGGGACTAGAGTTTTGGGGGAAGCTTCAAATCTGTTCTTCCCCCTCCAATGACTACTAGGCTGCTTGTTTCAAAGCTACTATGGATATTACAGGGCTTCCCTCGGGGCTGATCTGGTAAAGAACCCACCAGCAATGTAGGAGACCTGGGTTCAATCCCTGGGTTGGGAAGATCCCCTGGAGAAGTGAACAGCTACCCACTCCAGTATTCTGGCCTGGAGAATTCCATGGACTGTATAGTCTATGGGGTCGCAAAGAGTCAGACACTACTTTCACAATGTATACTACTATATATAAAATAGATAAATAAGGCCCTACTGTACAGCACAGGAAATTATATTCAATATCTTATAACAACCAAAGGAAAAGAATCTGAAAAGTATACATATATATATATGCATAAAATTAAATCACTTTGCTGTACACCAGAAACTAACACAACACTGTAAATCAACCATACTTCAAACACACACACACACACACACACATATATATTTTAAAAAAAAACGAAGCTACCATGGAGCCAAGGAGAGGGAACGGGAATAGAGCAAGTTAAGAGAAAACAAAATTCATTGTTCCTACTATGACTCAGGCATTTCCCTTGAATAAAAACTCCAAGGATTAAAGCAAGTCTTTTGTTAATTTCTAGAATTCTGAAAAGTTGATTTTGATCATTTTTTCCGGTGTTCACATTGTTTTTAAGGAGAGGCAGATATTCAGAGGTCCTTCTATCATTCCGGAAGTAGGTCTTAATATAAATTTAAGTTTAAAGATATATTTTGTTATAGAAAAATGACAAGATGATAAAAATAGAAAAAAAATGTAAAATTTCTGACCATGATCTTTTAAATGACTATGGCTATCAAGTTACTATGATATTTGGATTCTGTTTCAATATATCAAAATGACGAGTTTTACAATAAACTGAAGACTGTACCCTCTGCATTTAAACTTAACAACAATCAAAAAAAAAAAAACGGTGAAATAGTATTAAGTAAAAGGGACTTTGCTTTCTCAAATTCCTTTAGGGGACACACAAGCAAAAAAAAGTATTTTTCAAGTATTTTGTAAACTTGTTTTAATTAGTATAGGAGCTATAGTAAAGCTCACTTAAGTATATCTGTCTTAAAAAAGTTTTATCAAGGGAGGGGGGTTCATGTTTGGGAACGCATGTACACCCGTGTTGGATTCATGTCAATGTATGGCAAAACCAATACAGTATTGTAAAGTAAAATGAAGTAAAAATAAAAATTAAAAAAAAAGTTTTATCAACACCTTCAAATCAGCCTGCTGAAAATTACAGTGATGACATCACAGATGCATTCAGGAATCTCAGAAACTCCCAGCCCAAAGCCCCACGTCCCTCGGCTGGACTCAAAGAGCGCCACAACTAGGTCCAGGACTGGATCTGCCACCTGGTCACCCATAAGGCCCATGTGCCAAGCCTCTGTTTCGGTCACCAGCCTTCCCTGTGGGGCAGTACTGAGCGCAGATCAGAGGAGAAGGAGGCTGGTGCCCATACCACACCTCAGACTCACCAGGGGGTTAAAAATCATTTCTTGACTAACTGGTGAGTATTTTCTCAAGTGAAAACTAAAAAAGTTTTTAAGTAAATTTTCTCAACTATTTCGAGACCCTTCTCTACTAAAACTTTTTTAAAGATACTAAGTCCTGTAACGAAGGGAAACTAATACTTTCAAAGTATTTTGTCAACTTGTTTTAATTAGTATGGGAGCTATAGTAAAGCTCACTTAAGCATATCTGTCTTAACCTCTGATTTAGTTTATCCTCTCTGATGTTATTTTAGTGTGTGAGACTGTTCCAAAGAGGGTAGCAAGTTGAGTACATGGAGATTAAATTCAGTTAAACATGTTTTCATGCTTTGAATAGGATTAAACACAAGACTTCTACTCAAACAAACCACTCCACCCAAATAAACATGGAAGCCTCATATTTCCCCCACCAACCAAAAAAACAACAACAACAACAACGTGCTCTTCAACTATATTTAACAACTTGGGTTTTTAACGTTGTCTCAATAGATTCAGTTTATTCTCCTAGACTCACTCTTTCTTAGGTTCAGTTAAAATTCACAAGCCTACCTACTCTGAAGTTAAAACTAAATAGAAAGCTACAGACTTCTATTTTACCCATTTTTAAATTTCCATTCTGGCTCAAAAACCCTGATACCAGTAAGAAATCTGTGTCAATAATGACGTTAAAGTAGAAATTTCACAGTTTTGTTATCTACCAGAGATCATGTCAAGACCTAAAAGGACACAGACCCCAGATACGTCTGCTTTTGGCTGAATATCAGGATGAAGATAATGGTTTCATAATTTTCCCTGAAAGTTTCTTAAAAATACCAAAACTTCACACAATACAAATAAGACAATCCCTTGGTTCAGATTCTACAAACACATCCTAAGCCCACAAGAGGATCCTTTACTGCTCTGCCCAAGGTCATTCAGCTAGCAAAGCGCCTTCCCTCTTCCATACCCACTCATACTGCACAGAGATCAATAGAGCACAGAGCCAGCTTATAAGGAGAGGCAGTGACCAATAACTCTGTGTAACAAGGTACAGTAACCAGTTCTAGAATCTGAAATAGTGTGTCATGCAAAATTATCGAACTGCTGACACAAGTTTATTCAGAATGGCCAATGCCCACATCAATCCAGAATTATTTAAAAACTAGGTCTACAGAAAGTCAAATTAAAGAAACAAGTGCTTAAACCCGATTACAATATAAAGATTTCCTGACCCCAATCTTTGCACTCCTTAAAAACAAAGAAAGAGAGTGAGACAAATCTACTCTAGCTAACAGAAGTGCTAATCTCAAAAAAAAAAAAAAGGCTTACATGTCAAGGAGAATAAAGCAACTTTTCTCGGAAAGAACATAAAGATTTGGCATTGTATCAGTAGACACTATGGAACGGGGCAGCAGAAAGAGCGCTGACATTGAGAAGCAGAACCTCAACCTGCTTTGCCTGAACCCTGCTTGGGTCAACATGCCAGCAATCCCCAAGAAGATTTTCAGGCTACTATGGTCATTAAATCAATAAATCCCCAGCACAACGTGGCTAAATTCATTTCCCTACTCTATCCACACTCCAAGCTAAATCAAATCCTTACACTCCTTTGTTTTCCATATTCCTTTCCTATCCTGCTGAACTCCCTGAAAAATACACTCAGTTCCCTTGCCTCCCCTTCAAAATAAAGCTGAGAAAAAGTGTTATAGCATTCCCTTCCACCCCCGCAGTCACTCTGCTGTGAGCTAGGGAGAGAAGACAAAGCTTTAGCCTGGGGGGGCCACACTACTCGGCCTATTTCTAAAATGCTGCATCAGCAACCAACAAGCAAGTTATAGAATCTGTTGTAACAAGGAAAGACTTGTCAAAGCAGAGGGTGTGTCTAAGCCTTATACATACCTCACTGAAAATGAAAACTAGACTCAAAAATAAATCATGTCTATGTCCAAACTCAGTAGTTCACCACATATACATACTCAATAAAGCTGCTATAATATGACTTATTTTCAGAAGAATATGCCATAAAATTTTCTACTGCAAAGGAAGCTCAAAGTTCTTCCCCAGAAGTTTTTACCCCACTGATATATTAAGCCAAAGATGTCATTATATTAATAACTAAACAATCCTTCCTTTCCCAGTTACTAACTTTTGTGGAACACAAAATATAATTTTATAGTATGATTATTTTCAAAGGTTCAAAACTATTCATTTCTAACCTAGAGGGGGAATATACCATTTATAAAAGAGTTAGCAAAAATATCTAGACATTTCTCTTTTGTCATAAAAGAATTTGTCCAGTTAAAAACAATTTTATTAAAATATATAAACATATACAAATGTATATATGATTATACTCCATGTAAATTCTAATCAGTATTTCCAAATCTGTCAAGAGAAAAAATTTCAAATTAATTCTTCAAAAACTTTTCCAGTTCATCTTTAGATCACACACCTCATGAACATTAAAAAATAAATTATGAGGAAAACTGATACAAAGTCAAAAATTTCAAATCTGAATATCTCAAAGAGAAGGCTTGTTTTTAATCAACCAAATCCCAAGAAAAACAATGATTTTAAAAAACGCACCCATACATTTATATAAACACCAACACAGATACATACCAAGTGTCATATGCCTGTAGAAGTTATCTTGTTAAAACCCATAATACAATTTGGTACATTCACAATTCTTAAATTTTATTTAAGATGTAAAATCTGAAAGGGAGGTAAGGAAACAACCTGAAGCGTTATGACCTGCAGGAGGAAATGGCAACCCACTCCAGTATTCTTGCCTGGAGAATCCCATGGACAGAGGAGCCTGGCAGGCTATAGTCCATAGGGTCGCACAGAGTCGGACATGACTGAAGCAACTTAGCAAGCATGCACGCAAGTGTTATGAAAGTATCCCAAATGCTTTTACAATATAAACTCCTACTCCACAGAACCCCAGAGGTTGGTAAAGAGCAGGGAGCACAAAGGCCTGAAGTGAGCGGACACAAACTAAAGAAGGCATGATTACAGACACAGGCACACCAGGCCAAATGCAAGGCTCTGCTAATCAAATGGTTAAAACCACAGCACAGTTTGTGGTTATAATGAAACCTGGGGACAGATGATTCACAGATCACAATGAAACAATCCACAAGTCAGCTCTACTCAGGCTGGGGGAAAGCACCCGCCCCATGACTTCAGCCTCCACAGGCCTTCCCCTCAGTGGGTCAGAAACCCTAGAAGAACCCACTCAAGGAGGGCGCTCACCCTGAGACCAGCAGGTAAACACTGCAGATTCCTTGGGAAAACCCACACAGCAAGAGCTGCCAGACCTGAACCTACAGAGAAACGAAAGGCTCTCCCAAGGAAGTAGAATCAGCATTTTGGAAGAGCAACATTCACTGCAAGCTGTGGGGCAAAGCCCAGGTTGGCCCCGGTTCTTTCAACAAATCAGAGCATGCATTCACCACTAGGGGAAGCAGACACACAACCACATGACAAACAGAAAACCAAAACACCAACTAGAAAATAGCCAAAACCCCAAAGCATGACACAACCATGGGCTTTTTCAAATAGCAATACAGGTTTTTGCAAAGAGTTAGTCATACGCAATATCATGTTATCCTGCTTTCCACAGATAAGAATAGTTGGCCTCAGAAAGCTCCATCAGCCTTGCAAAATGGCAAACCTCAAACTAGGACCTGGGTCTCTCAAATCTCACACTCTTTAAAAAAAGCAGTGAGTTTGGGAATCTCCTGCAAGTCACAGACATTTGGGAAGCACAGGGCAGACTGGATCAGCGTGATGAACAGCGCACAAATAAACTTTTGGTCCAGGTGAGTTCTGTGTTCTCACTTTCTTAACACAGAAATGTAATTTGAATGCAAGTACCAGAATGAAAAAAGTGAAAACTTTCCTATAATTCAGCATTTAAGTTTATGATCACAGGGAATTTACAGGTAACTTAGCCATAAGCGGCCTCAGTTTGTAGCAGAAGTGATAAGTAAATTAGTAAGCTTTTATCTACAAGTTTCAAAGTCCTTGGAACTGGCTGGAATAAAAACTGCAGGGGACTTTAAGAATGTGCAGGAAACAACAGGTGTTGAGCATGGGAGCTCAGCTCCCATGGGCAGGAGTGGTCAGGGAGGAGGTGAAGGAGGGTGATGGGAACTATAACCAATCCTGTGAAACAAAGCCTTGAAAATTAAATACAAACAGAACCTCAGGAACCTCACAAACAGAAGGAAACAGAACCTCACAAACCTAACAGTGTTACTATGCGTTGACACCCAAATGAATTCAGTCATTACCCTGACGCCAGGCCCAAACTGCTTTTCCTACAAGTAACTTTACAGACAACTTTCCCCACTCTCTCTTGTCTTTCTCTTAAGTCTCTATCTCTTCGTGGATTTTCTGGGGTCATACAAATCAATAACATTTCTAACCAGCCAGGATGCTTCAAACAAGGTAAGAAGATAAACAATAAGCCAGGAGAAATGTATGTCAAAAAGTATCCTGAATATACAAAGACCTTGTGCAGATCAATGCCCATTAGTTAAATGGGCAAAAAACACAAACAGGAAAAAACACAAATGAACAGCATACACGTAAAAAGACATTCACTCAGCTGGCAAGTCAACAAATGGAAATGAACATTACAATGGGATGTGATTTTTCACCTATCTGATTGGCATAGGGGAAAGTGGTTATCAAACTCCCGGTGGAGGAGTGTGGAGAATGGAGCACTCCATGCAGCGCCAGAGACAGTGGAAAGAGGGGAACCCTTTCTGGACAGCAGTTTGGCAAGAGGCATCAAAGCCTTGAAAATCACATGCCTGGTGACCAGTGATCTCACTTCTAGAACTTCGGCCTAAAGAAGAAAATCACATCTGCGCTATGAACTGTGATCCATTAAGAACTGGAAGTGTCCATGCAGATGGCCTGTTTCCGCCATCCCAAGACCAGGAAGTCCTTCTATCATGAGAAGGATCAAATTAATATGAGCGTACAATGTGTAAGCTAAGTACTTCCTTGGACAAATGTTTTCTTGTTTCACAAATTTAATTTCAGTTCAAGTACCAGAAAGATAAGCATGAGGTCTTTTAAAAGTAATTTAAATGGCCCTATTGCTTTATTGGGATTCCCTGGTGGCTCAGCAGTAAAGAATCTGCCTGCAATGCAGGAGGCCCGAGTTCGATCCCTGGATTGGCAAGATCCCCTGGAGACAAGAATGGCCACCCACTCCAGTATTTTTGCCTGCTGCTAAGTCACTTCAGTTGTGTCCAACTGTGCGACCCCATAGACGGCAGCCCACCAGGCTCCCCCGTCCCTGGGATTCTCCACGCAAGAATACAGGAGTGGGTTGCCATTTCCTTCTCCAATGCAGGAAAGTGAAAAGTGAGAGTGAAGTCACTGAGTCATGTCCAACTCTCAGTGACCCCATGGACTGTAGCCCACCAGGCTCCTCCATCCATGGGATTTTCCAGGCAAGAGTACTGGAGTGGGGTACCATTGCCTTCTCCTGTATTTTTGCCTAGGAAACCCCATAGACAGAGGAGCCTAGCAGGCTAGAGTCCATGGGGTCTAAAAGAGTTGAACACAACTTAGGAACTAAACAACAATAACAATGATTGCTTCCCCTAATGTTTTTATACTAAATTTAAGCCCTCTACTTAAAAACTTGTTCATTATTCATACACAGGTTTGCATATCAGTCAAAACAGACCCAGTATCATGTAAGATCTGACTGCAACATCAGGGTCCAGCACATCCCTCCAACACCAGTGTGCCTTTGCTGTAAAAAGAGGGAGGCCATTTCTGGAGCTTAGTGTCCCTGTCCTCCAATGCAGACTGCAGACGGCAGGGGTGTCCCACCTGGCTCCCAGTCAGAGCTCCATAAAGGGAGTGATCATTGTTCCTGTTGCCGGCAAAAGCTGCTCCTGCTTTCTGTGAGTTCCAGGGGTTCTACAGCCCCAACATAACTACCATCCAGGCATTTTTACCTAATTTGCTACTGAACCACAACACATCATCAGCATTTGTAAAACTAAATGCCCAATACATATCATTATAGGATTAACAATACTCCAACTTGTAAGCACTGCCCAGTAAGAACAGATCTGAGGAGGTGAAGTGGAAGAATTCTCCAAGTTGCCCTGTGTGTATCAGACATGCTCGTTTCTGCCTCCACCACAGAAAAACGCTTCCTATCTTCCAATGCCAGGCTCTCTCATGGCCTCTGGCAGCGCTGCGTTTGTTCGTAACAACCATCACCAAGCATCCCAGGTTCAGCCTCTCAGATTACAGACTGCACCTGCTGCCAATCAAAAATAGCCAGACCTTGATTCCCTCCATTGCCCATTCCCTCCATTTCTGTCCAGACACTGAGGTCTGTCAGGCATAACAAGTAATGTGTCACTTTAATAAATTCTACAGTTCAACTAAATATTATATTGATGTAATGTCACATTCAGGAGTGCTCATTTAGAAACCTAAAGTAGTCTGTGATTTAGTTTCAATACTAGTGTCAAAGACTCCTGAGATGCTTTTATGATTTAAAGGGACACGATCTCAGGTATCAAACCTATACTAACCCCTGGGAGAAACATCCATTTGAAATTTGACGAGGATATCTTCTTTACTTATAGGAGCAAGTTGATATCTTCCTAACTTTTGCCTAATTTACTCTCTCAGTTTATAAAGGCATATGGCTTAAGGCCATCTATTTCTAATAAGTTTACAATAAAATGAAAAATAGAAATCCAGAATTATAGCACTATCTTTTCTAACTGCTATTATGGGGGTGATACTAAACTTCAACAAGTTTTGAAGGGGTTCAGAATCTGCCACTGTGGCCTAAAAATTATTCTAAGCTGAAGGCATTTGAGTTGCTGAAATCTCTGCCTAAAAACAGAGCCTCTCAAAACAACTCATAAATCCCTTTCAAAAGCAACCTGAGAAGATTGACTTTTACCATCAGAAATAAGTCTCCACACCACACCTAAACACACACTATCACAAAATGATCATCACCCATGTATTCTTTTAGGGCCCACTGAGCTCTTCAAAAATTCATTTCTTTTCTTATAGGCACCCTTTCTCCCTCTCCCCTACTCTTATTAGGAAGCCACTTGCTTTCCAAGGAGAACCCTTCTCCCCGCCCCATCTCTCATTAAGATAGTAGATAAGACACAAATTCTAACCACACCTTTGAGTCACGTTCTTGTCTGTGAGTAAATCTGTCTTTTCTCTTGCTACTCTGTCAGTTTAATTTGCAAGCCCCAAAATCATGAACCTAAGAGGGGAGAAGAAAAGTTTTTCCTCCTTGACAATTTAAATCAGTGAAGTATCAATACACTGCACTATGCGTACATATGAGAACCATGCAAACGTTCTTGCTATTCTAAACAATGATATGATTAACATTAAACACTTCCTTTTAAGTTCTCCTTCACTTTTCTTTAAACTTCCTCTTAATATCTTTCTTGTTTCTAACTTTTAGAATGCTTTCAAGTACTATCCTCCTAAGTATAATTTAGCAGAAATAATTTGTTTTTCTATCCACTTCTGATAAATCAGAACATACAATTAAGAATTAGAAATGCTACTCATTTTTTGCCAGTTTACAAAAACCTCTCAAGTACAATTGAGCTAAAGCATCCTGTTGATTAAATAAAGCAAGCTACTATTTCACCAACCACTGAGAAATGGAAGCTTTCTGAAACACACAGACTTAAAAACACAGTCACTTTGTATAAAATAATGACATCTCCCTCACCAGACTTTATTGTTTTAAAACTGACTCGATGAGGATAAAAAATAAAATTACAAATATAATTAGTCCAACCCAGCACAGAGATAGATACTTTCTATCAAGATGTGAAAAATAAACCATAGTGACAACCCCTCCATCCAGAGGAAGCTCTTTGGCTCATATGGTACCCAGCCCTCCCTTGGCGTCAGGTTCTCTGAAGTTCACCTCAATTAGCTAACCTCCCATGGCTAACAGAGCATCAGGATGCTGGTGCCCACAATTAAGAGAGACTTTTCCTTGGGGCTGTCACACTTTCATCTTGCTGTGCAGAAAAGCAGTGTGTGCTGTGTGCCCACTACTTTACTAAAAAAATCACAATCAACGGTCAGTGGCAGGCTGGACCACCAAACCATGATTAGCTGTAATAAAAGAAAGACTGCCGAAAGATACCCACGATGTTAAAATAAACAACAACTTTACAAGCTTGCCAACCGATGATTATTCCCCTTTGCAGGGTCAACCAATCATGTCTTTGCTTATAAACCTCAGGGAGGGTTCTGTACTGGTGACTAAGCACCCAGATTTGACTGTCTGGACCCATTTCCTTTCCACCACCGAACCTCACACCAGCCATGAACTACTACAGCAGAACCAGAACTCAAGGCTCTTGCCCACCTCCCCCAGCCACCCTCAGAACATCCTTCCTCTGCTTTCAGAGGCTTCCTTCTTTTCCTGAAAGACTCAGCTCAAAGGTCCCCCTCTTGCAGGAAACAAATCCTTTCTTGTACTGGGCACCTATGATCATTACCCCTGACGTGTACATGTCTCTCTCCCAGTTTCCATAAGCCATGCAGATTCTGATGTCTCCATGTATAATTCAGTGTCACACTTCCAGTCATAGAAGACAGCGCGCACAAAATAAATGTTTAGTAAATGCATGAGTGCACAGATGAACAAAATAGTGAATGAGCAAACAAACAAACACAGGAGCTAATGAATGAGCTTTCAAGCTGCTTCCTGGAGAGAGGAAAGGGTCTTTAATTAATAATATTAAGCCCCAGCTGATCCCCAAAGAACACCCGAAGCGCCTCACCTCCTCTGAATTACTCTTTACTTCTATGTGCTCAGTTCATTTGCTCATGTCCTCAGACACAAGCCCCAGCTTTAATCCGATACGTGACCACCTCACAAGTTCCTGCTCCTTATTCCATAGTTGCCTTTGCGTAGTACATGCAATAACCTACTCTCATTCATTTCCATAAGGACTCCCAACTAAGCCATAAGCCCCCAGGGGCTGATTCTTTTGTCCTTGTAATCCCAGAGCCTAACACAGTGCCCTGACACAGCACCTAGCAGGCACTCAATACATAACTAGATAGACAAACGAATGAACGAAGAAAGGAAGAGGAAACCATTTTCACAGTTTGCTTTTTACTTTTTTCTTTTGGTTAAATCCTCTGATTTTTCCAGGTAAACTATGGAAAAAGAGAGATGATGAGGGAAGAATAGAAAATCATGTATAGTCAAATCAATGCCTGAATAAAAATCTGTATGACACCACAGTCTTTTTCTACATTAAGAAATCAGCTTATTGTCTCTCAGTGTCTGTTCCCAACAGAATAATTTAACAAGTTTTGTAACTAGATAAGGCTGAACAAATCACAAAACTTTTGACATTGTTAATAGTGTTCATATTTGCCAGGCCCTATGCCAAGATCTCTCACATATACCATTTTTCTTAATCTGCAAAAACACTCCAAAGGCTTGTGTTCAGAAAATGAAGGCTGAGAGAGGTTAGGTCACTTTGCCCTTAAGTTGTGGCACCTTGGGTTACACCCAGGTCTGTTCAAACACCACGTTTTGACTAAAACTTACAAAAAGTTCTAGGGCTTATTTTTTAAGATTAAAATAACAGTGCAGCAAGAATTTCAAAAGCTTATGCTTGCATCCTCACTAACAATCGTGCATGCATGTTCAATCTCTGAGTCGTGTCTGACTCTTTGTGATCCCATGGACTATCACCAGTTAGTAAGATACCATTTACCACTATTAGGTATTTTGTTGAATCCTTGTTGATCTGGTGGCTAACAAGATCACAGGAGAAATAAACGCAGCCTTGGAAAATAACCCCAAGTATGGCAGCATCTGCTCCAGGCTCTGAATCTAAACATGGGCCTCCCTACTGTTGATACGTTTGGAGAGTACCAGCAATTCTCCAGCACACCTTTAAAACAGTATGAGCCAGAAACTGAAGAGGCCGTGGGGAAAGGGCACTCTGACCACAGTGAAGTTAAAATGGTACAACCTTTCCATAGGGCAATCTCCAGGCATATATTAAAAATCATAACAAAGTGCATATTCTTGGACATAGCAAGTCTACAGGTAATAGCTTATCTTAAAGAAGTAACTGAATAATGCTTGCTGCTGCTGCTAAGTCACTTCAGTCGTGTCCGACTCTGTGTGACCCCATAGACGGCAGCCTACCAGGCTTCCTCGTCCCGGGGATTCTCCAGGCAAGAACACTGGAGTGGGTTGCCATTTCCTTCTCCAATGCATGAAAGTGAAAAGTGAAAGTGAAGTCGCTCAGTTGTGTCCAACTCAGCGACCCCATGGACTGCAGCCTACCAGGCTCCTCCGCCCATGGGATCTTCCAGGCAAGAGTACTGGAGTGGGGTGCCATTGAATAACGCTTAGAGATATACAAATAAGAACTTAAAGATCAAACAAGAGCAGAATGATCAGTTTATCCAAGATACAGACACACAATGGTATATTATATGCAATCATTAAAAATAGTGATGTACCTATACTTACTACTCTGCTGAAATGTCCACAGAAGCTCTACAGCTAACAGTTGTCACCCCCCTCCCAGATCATTCCCTCTTCCTGGGGGTACCCCATGTCCAATGACCAACCAATGTGTATGTGGGGGTGAGGGGGGGTAGTTAAGGCCCCGCCCATATGCCTCAAGGTAAGATAACTCAGGAGGGCCAGCGGAGCTCCAGAGCTCCCGCTGCATCACAGCTCAGCTCCTCCCTCTGCTCAGTCTTGCTTCCCTCACTCCCTGACCACTAATGATGCAAAGAGCACATCCAGTAAACATGTGGCAGGTAAATCTTTGTCTCAAAGACTATTTCCAGAATCTAACATGAGTGGCTAACCCTTAGTAGGCTCGTATCATGCAAGTCAGCCACTATATATATATATATACACATACATACACACACATATATATAATATATTATATTATATATTGTTGTTGTTGTTCAGTTGCTAAGCCAAGTCTGACTCTTTGGGACCCTATAGACTTCAGCACGTCAGGTTCCTCTGTCCTCCACTATCTCCTGGAGTTTGCTCAAATTCATGTCCATTGAGTCAGTGATGCTACCTAACCAACGCATCCTCTGTCAACCCTTCTCCTCCTGCCTTCATCTTTCCCAGCATCAGGGTATTTTCCAATGAGTTGGCTCTTCATATCAGGTCACCAAAGTATTGGAGCTTAAGCATCAGCTTAACATTATGTATAATATTATATACATAATATTATAATAAATGCAAGATTAATCACTGGGTAAACTAACCCAATCTACTACAAAGAATAATGAATGCATGGTTGAATGAATGAAGGCAAACTCAGCAGCCCAGAGGTTCTGGCGGTAGTCAGGAATGAATGGAATGGTGAACCATGGTCATCCATAAAACAGAAATTTATAAAAAGGATTTAAGATCCAGGCCCATTAAAAAGTAGATACTATGACCAAGGCTCATATATTTTTAGGCCTCAAGCGAAAACCAGTGGCCTTATAGAACCAGAATTCCAGAGTGAAACTATACATGGGTATAATCTATGCATGATTCCAAGTGAAGTCACTCAGTCATGTCCGACCCTTTGCGACCCCATGGACTGTAGCCTACCAGGCTCCTCCATCCATGGGATTTTCCAGGCAAGAGTACTGGAGTGGGGTGCCATTGCCTTCTAATCACTGCAAATCTTGTCCATCTACAATCAAAATGTTGCAATATGTGCAAACAGATGTTTACTATGTAGAAAGAGGACAGTGCTTCTTCATCTTTGACTCCAATCCCCACAAAAATTTCATAAACCAGTATCTGAAAATGTACTAATTAATTTCTTCTTAGGGGTACAAAGTCCTTACAATTAATATTCAACTTAACCAAGAAGCTTAACTTCAAGTAGTTTAACTTCAACTATAACTCAGCCACGGCTTCCTCAAGGTTTCCCTAACCATCAAATCTTTTTTTATAGAATCAGTAGTTATAAATAACTACTGACTAACAGTGAAAAACTATGAACAATATTACCCTGCCCTAGTGTCCACACTGCCCAGGAAGCACAAGACATAAAACCATTCTATGAACTCCAAACAAAAACAAATAAATACTATTAACTTTAGGTGAAGTCATAAAGTTTGAATGTTTGCAGATGTAGATCACAACGGACTTGAACAGTGAGAGCAAATCATTTAAAAGTTTAATAATGTAAATGTACTACACTCTTGAAATAAATGATGTGTAATATTCATGATTATGAAATTTCATGTCATAGCTAAATAAAAAATTGACTTAGAAATACTATGAGTTCAATTAACATCATCCTGAAATTTAAAAATAAGTGGGTTTTATCAGTTGATGAGAGGCTGCACGTATCAGCTGCCCCCTCCTTTAAAAATTCACCAATGCCACCTTTCCCACGTCCACATTAAAAAACACATCTTGAAACAGAAAAAAAAAAAGAGAGAGAGAGAGAACAAAAAAGCATTTATAATCTCCTTATTTATCAATTTTGCACACAGGAGACCTCAGCACCCATGTGCAATGATCATCAACTGGAGTGACAGATTCTTCACATTAAGATGGATCACTCACTGAGACTTCACACCACGTCAGCATCAAGAATTTGGCATCATAAAATTCAACTCACTGGGTTCTCCTTGGTGGTTCAGTGGTTAAGACTCCACCCGTGCTCCCAGTGCAGGGGCCCAGATTCAATCCCTGGCCAGGGAACTAGATCCCACATGCTGAAACTAAAGATCCTGCATGCCCAACTGAGACACAAAGCAGCCAAATAAATAAATAAACAAACATTAAAAGCAAAAAAATTGCAACTCACTGCTCTAACATAAGTTTGTACCTTCTCTAAGTGTGATTATCGCAATGTTTGGCCCATTTATTCCTTTTTTCCTCTATTCATGTAATAAAACAAACTCCAAATCACAAATACATACCTTCACACAGACATACACAGAACTGCTAAATATACCTGAGATTGCCACTTCAGTGGAAAGCAGTAACAGGGGCACCATAACCATAGCCTAAGGAAAACATTCCCTCACACCACTTACGAGGTCTTATCTTTTAAAGAAGAAAAGGGAACAGTCAACGTGAAACTTTCAAGCAGACGCAGGGTAAGCCCTCTGAACCATCCCCAGGAATGCAAGCTCCGGTGAGGACCAGTAGG
The DNA here is from genome assembly GCF_032405125.1 of Capricornis sumatraensis. Classification (NCBI taxonomy): domain Eukaryota; kingdom Metazoa; phylum Chordata; class Mammalia; order Artiodactyla; family Bovidae; genus Capricornis; species Capricornis sumatraensis. Next base: position 64,328,713 of record NC_091081.1, on the reverse strand, counting down.
TCCTTTCTTTGATTGCCACCTGTCCTTTAATACTTAACACAGTACTTGTAACATGGTAAATGCTTAGTATCTTTTGAATGAGTGAATGACAGCTGTCATTCACTGATCACTTACTTTCCTTGACAAACTTGACTAAGCTTGTTACAAATGTAACCAGCTTCTAAAACAACAAGTACTGGGGACTGGGTAGAGAAGGGACACTCTGAGCCTCACGGATAACTTCCTGAGGGAGCCAATTCAATCAGCATAATTCTTTTTTCCCCGATTTTACAGGGTAGGAAATTGAAGCTCAGAACAGCTGTCCTTCCCGAGATGACAAAACTGAATGGCTGAGCAAGGAGTCACTTCTTTCTCCTCTGCCACATCAATACCAAGATGAAGTTTAGTACAAAAAAAAGCGGGGGATGGGGGAGGGGGTCGATTAAAGTGACTCAGAAGGTAAAGAATCTGCCTGCAAGGAGGAGACCCAGGTTTGATCCCTGGGTCAGAAAGATCCCCTGGAAAAGGGACTGGCAACCCACTCAGTATTCTTGCCTGGAGAATTTCACAGAGGAGCCTGGCGGGCTACAGCCCATGGGGTGGCAAAAAAAAAAAAAAACAGAACACGCCAAAGACAGTCTGGCCAAATTTTGACTTTTCAAACATTCACAAATGGGATGTTTGTTCCTGGGGGGCGGGCGGCGGGGGGGGGGGGGTGGGGGGTGGGAGTGGGGGTGGGGGTGGGGAACCTTCCTATTTCAAAATTGCAGAGATATAGCCAAGGGGCCTAAGGTTCTAATAGGCTAACCTTCAGCCTCCTCTGCTCTGATAACCATGCGGGTTCTTCTAAGTGCAGTTCACCAGTTTAAAAAGTAAGTGATCTACATAAAGAAGGGCTTTGGAAGCTGAAACCTACAAGTTAAAAGTCAGATATTAGGAACCCAATCTCTCTTCATTAAAATATACCTATATTCCCTGCTCTGAAAACCTGCTTGACGAGAGGAATTCAAAGAACTGCCCAAGCCCGAAAAAGTGTTTGCCCAGCACGCTATAAGACTGTGTCTCTGCAGTGACAACGGCAATCTTGTGGCATCTTCACTATTCCTTAAACGCTCTCTCAAAAGGTGCATTCAGGTTATTAAGCTTCCTCCTAAAATGTGAAGTAGAATTAAATAATGATTTTTTTTTTTTAACTCCGGGCTGAGAACGGAAGTCAAGTTCAGATTCTCTTCCTTCCTCAAGCGAGCAGAATTAAAGAGCACACCCCCGCCCCCTCAGCCCAGCGACACACACACACACACACACACCCTACAGTAAAAATGTCTCGGGGCTTCTTCACCTGTGGCAGTCGACACAGCAAGCCCCGGTCGGCCGGGATTTGAGGCTCCCCTTCACTCAGGGGAGGCGAAGGCGGGTGGGTGAGGGGAGCACAGGGAAGAAGGAACTGGTGCCTAAGTTTCCAATCGGACCATTCTTCTCAACTTGAGCAGCTCTTTCTTCCCTTCCTTCGTCCTCCCTGGTCTAGAGCACACACTCGGCTTTGCCAGCGCGAGCACAACGGGCAGGGCCCGAGGGGAGCGCCGCCCCGACCGGGGACCCGAAAGCCCCTCGGAGTTTGGGGCGCAGGCTGCCCGAGGCGCGCGACCGGAGAGCCGCGCGGACACCGAGCCGGGGCCGGCGATCGATCGCCGCCGCGGTGCGTGGGGACCGGGAAGGGGCAGCCGCGGCGGGGCGGAGGGGCGGGGTGAGCACTTCCTGACTCTCGCATTGTCCACGCATCGCCCGCGCCACCCTGGGCCCCGCCGCCGCCGCGCCGTCCCCGTCGGTGAGGAAGTTGGCGCTCGCCCGACCGGACCCGACTTACCGTTCTTGGCGTCGCCCGCGGCTGCAGCCCCCGCGGCGGCCGCGGCGTTGGCGGCGCCCGGCCCCGCGCCTCCCGCGCCCGCCGCGCCCCCGGTGCCGGGTGCGCCCGCCGCCGCTGCTCCGCAGCCGGCCGCCGCCGCCAGGGCCCCCCCGGCCGCCGCGCCCGCCGCGCCCGCCACTGCCAGGGCCCCGGCTCCATTTTCCTGCTCGTCCCCGCTGCTGTTGGCGCGCTTGTTTTTGCGGCCGCCTTTACTGTTTTTGGGATTGGGCATCTCGCGAGCGTCCAGGTGCCCCGCGTCGGTGAAGGCAGCTCCCAGCGGCGCGACGCCGGGTTCGGGAGGCCGAGAACGGAGGGCGCGGGCCGGCGGCTCCGCTGGCGCCCGTCTAGCCGCGCGGCCCGCGCCGCGCCATCCCGGCTGCCGCGCCCTCCCCGGCTTCCTGGAGCCGGCGCGCGGTCACCCGAGGCTCGCAGCCGCGCGGGCGCCGCGGGCTCGGGGCGCGAGCAAGAAGCTCTCCAGCCGGAGGGAAAAGGCGGGTCTCGGGCTTGTTTTGATTCGGCTTCGCTGACACGCTCTGGCCCCGCCCCCTCCCGTGACGACACTGGGGATTCGGCCTGGCCGCACCCACTAGGTGACCTCATGGTGGCCTGGCCCGCCCGCGTGACGTCACGCCCCGCGCTGAGCCGGCAGCCTTGGAGTGACGTCATCGGGGCGCCCGCACTCCGGGTCTCCGACTGCACCTGGGTGCCTGCGGACCTACCTTCCTGAAATGGCCCTAAACGCCAGTCCAGTGGCATCTGGAGTTAGTCGGAGGCCTTCTGACCTTCATGTAATTGAGTCTTAGAACAATATGATCGGGAGAAAATGGGGGTGGAGGGGTGACCAGAACAGAATTGGAAAACAAAGGGTTTCTAATTAATCATACATCAAAAAGCTCTGCCATTCAGAAACAATTGTAGATTCACTAATTAAAGAAATCGAGTCAAGTTCCTAGAAAATGAGAAAGGACAGAAGAGTCCGTGAATAGAAGGCCGTCACAGAGTAGTGGTGAAACCGCTGGTTCAAACAGAACCCACCATCCAGGGATGATACTAAACTTCTCCAGGGACGGAGAAGCAGGCTCTTCCAGGACGGGACACCCAATCCCCGTGGACTGAGTTGTCCTGAAAGCCCGGCGGCCACTGTTGTGAGCAGGTGGAGAACAGAGGGTGACACCAGTGATAAGGCAGTGACTTGAGGGGCAGGGAACCCCAGGAACAGTTTCCCGTGGTCTCTTTTTCTGCAACTCTTTTCGGCTTTTTTGAAGACTAGCTCCTTCCCACCCTTCAGGTCTCAGCTCAAACACATCACTTCCTTCACAATGATAGAACTGACGCCATTCCCCAAAACGGCTATCAGAAGTACCACCTCATCCATCTCTAATTAGGTTGTCAATGTATATATGTTTACTTATTTCCTGTCTATCTGCTTCTCAAATGAAAGTTCAACATGTAGGACATTTTATCTGTCTTGGGCACCTCAGCAGGACAGCTGGCATGTATTTGTTGAGTGTATATGTTCTTTTCCCATGAACTGTGGAGGGAAAACTATGTTAACTGACAATTTACAGTTCTCCCTTCCTATACAGTGTGATCTTCTTTAATCAACCCAGCTTTCCAGTAAAGAATCTTGGAACTCTGCTCAATGTTATATGGCAGTCTGGATGGGAGGGGAGTACGGGGGAGAATGGATTTATCTATATGTATGGCTGAGTCCCTTTGCTGTCCATCTGAAACTACCACAACATTTTTAATTGGCTATACTCTAATACAAAATAAAAAGGGTTTAGGTTTTTTTTAACTTTTTAAAAAATCTTTAGTTGTGTTCTGAAACATAAAGAGGTAGACAGGGAAGTACTTGCCCTGTGTTTACGTAATGGGGAAACTCCCTGGGAATATTGGGCATTCATAATAGAGCCAGGAGCTGCAAGAGAGCACACTCAGGAGCAGGTTGGACTTTTTAGGAGGAAAGTGATGAATCTTTTAATTCCCTAATTTTGCCAGAGGAGAGAGGAAATCAACCCTGAATATTCATTGGAAGGACTGATGCTGAAGGTGAAGCTCCAATATTTTGGCCACCTAATCTGAAGAGCTGAGTCTTTGGAAAAGACTCTGATGCTTGGAAAGATTGAGGGCAGGAGGAGAAGCAGGTGACAGGATGAGATGGTTGGATGGCATCACCGACTCAATGGACATGAGTTTGAGCAAACTCTGGAAGACAATGAAGGACAGGGAAGCATGGCATGCTGCAGTCCAGGGGGTCGCAAAGAATCGGACACCACTTAGTAACTGAACAACAACAACAATTTTCATGTCTATGTCTCCTTCACCCTGACTCCCCTAAGCAGTTGGGGAGGCAGGATTGTCTATCTTTCTAACTTTGCAGAGTCTAGCATAAAGCCTGACCCACAGTTAGTGTTCGATAAAATTTTGTAGAATGGATAATGCCTAAAGCATTCTTCTTCTGGCTACATTCTTCTGAACCTTTCAGTCTCAGCTAAATCATCAGTTCTCTGGGATCCCAATGTACTCCCTGTACCTTGCTCACAAGAGCTTACACACAGTATGGAAATTGCTTGTTTACTTGTCTCTTGCCTGGGCCCACCCCCTCCCCCGTCCAGACAATAAGCTGTGTGATGGCAGAAGCTATCTCTCTGAGGTGTCACTGTATCCCATGGTGCCTAACACAGTGCATCGTACACAGTAGGTATTTAGTAAGTGCATGACAAATACATGAGTAAGTAAATGGACAAATGCTTTGAAGGTAGATTCGGCAGGATTTGGTGGCCATTTGGATGTGAGGGATGAAGGAGAGAGGTAAGAAATTCTGAAAATTGAGAAAAGGATGGTAGTTAATGAAATGACGACTTCAAGGGGAGGCTATTGGAGTGGAGGAAGATAACAGTTAATGTAGGCCATTACACTTAGATTAATTTCATTACTGATATCCCTCCCTAAATGTGGCTGAGAGATCTCAAAATATTTTGGTGACTCAGCTTTGACCTTTTTTTCTCTTTAAGGCTTTTTGGGTTTTTACTTTTAAGTCGTGAGGATAAAGATGCTTTAAAGTACAGGGAAATTGAGACCACTACTTTTTTGAATAAGCGCATTGCTGTCGTGCCATATTGGATCAGAGTAATCATGCATGTACCCTGCAGACAGACATTCACACCAGCTGCCTCCCACCTCTACATAACTGAGACTTCAGAATTGGAAACTTTCCCACAAAAATATCATAATTGGCTGAAAGAACACAGACACCCAGCCAGTTGCTGTTCTTGTTCATTGTGTGAGCCACCTCCTTCTCATTCAAACTGAAACAAAATGAAAGGGAGGAAGGAGAAGCTGGGCCACTTCTTTCACGCTCAACCTAGCTAGCCTATTTTTAGCCTTAGTCAAATTTGACACACAGGCAATAGTTCCAATTTTATCGCAACAACAACAACAAGAAGTGCTAAAATCAAAATGTTAAAAATAAAACTTAGGTAGGGTTAAAGGATTCCATTCTTTACTTTCATACAACATGTGGAATTTTACAGCACTCCTACTGTTCTAGCCCTCTTATTTTTCCCTTTTCTCCATCATTTCTGAAGGTGGGAGGAAAAGAGGGAGAGATGGAACAAAGGAGGGAGGGAGGAAAGGAAGGAAAGACAGAACCAGGCTAAAAAGCACAAGATGGCAGAGGTGACACAAAGCTCTGTCCTCAGATACTTCCAGAGGAAACATGAAGAGCTCTAAGAAACCAAGGAAGCTACTGTGTTCTGCACATCCACCCATGGCTTCTTTAATTTCCCTGATCAACTCATGTGCTCTGAAATAAACTTCAAAAAATTGTACCTCTACCTAAGGTTTCCTTCCCCCAAACTTCATCACCCACTCCATCACTCAGGTCTTTGTACAATTAAATAAAACACAGCAACAAACCAAGGTCACTAAGCTAAACCATTTACACCCTTGAGAAAAGGGGCAACAAGCTAATGTTCAGGGCTGGAGGAGAATAAGTGGTCATTGTTTCAATGTGGCTGTTATGTGTGGCTTCCTGTTTGAAATTTGTGCTTGTCTTCTGAACTCTCAGGCTTCCTTGTGGCTCAGATGGTAAAGAATTTGCCTGCAATGCAGGAGACCTCGGTTCGATCCCCGGGTTGAGAAGATCCCCTGGAGAAGGAAACAGCTACCCACTCCAGTATTCTGGCCTGGAAAATTCTGTGGACAGAGGAGCCTGGCAGGCTAAGTCCCTGGGGTCGCAAAGAGTCAGACATGACTGAGCAACTTTCACTTTCACTTTCACTTTCTGAGCTCTCAGAGGGAACTGATTCATTTGGGCCAGAGTTATCCTGATCTGCTAATATCACTTCAAATAAAGATATCTTGAACAATGTATATTATCTCTTTTCACCAGTTTTTTTTCCTCTGGAAATAGCTCCTCCTTTACCCTGGTTGGATACTAAGATCCTGCATGCCATGTGGTCAAGTATAAGAACGGAGCATCCAAAGGGAGAGAGAAAGCCTTAGAGACTCTGGTGGTTTGTCAGGTTGAACTGGAATATAATCAGATTACAATGGGCCCCGTGTAGCAGGGGACATGCAGCTGATTAGACTCCAGACTTTGATAACTTTGATAACTAAGAAAACTAGAACTCCCTCACTCTCTTCTCTTCTTGCTTCCTTTTTCCCCAGTAGTACTGAATAACTAAACTACATGTTTTTTCTTTTTCTTCCTATATGATATGTCAATGTTTATTTACTTTGTTTACTGTCTTTCCTCACTAGAAGGTAGATTTCAAGAGGGTGAGGATTTCTTCATGGAATCTTCAGTGCCTAAAACAGTGCCAAACAGACGGTAAGTATTTGATACAGATTTGTGGAACAAAACAACGTATAGAAGAACATCTAAAAGGAACAGTCCAAACCTGAGGTCACGGTGAGGGGACAGGAAGGAGCGGAACCTTCTATAACCACATGAGGAGCTTCCCTGGTGGCTCAGTGGTAAAGAATCCGCCTGCCAATGCAGGAGACACGGGTTCATCCCTGATCCGGGAAGACTCCACGTGCTGCAAAGCAGATAAGCCCATGAGCCACAACTATTGAACTTGTGCTCTAAGACGCCGGGAACCTCAGCTACTGAAGCCTACCTGCTTTGAGTTCCACAGCAAGAGAAGTCACCACAGTGAGAAGACCATGCACCAGCAAGAAAAGTAGCCCCTGCTTGCTGCAACTACAGAAACACCCACGCAGCAACGAAGACCCAGCACCGCTAAAAATAAAAAAAAATAAACCATATTACTATGTTCTTGGTAGCCCTGACATTCTTCCCCTTAACTAGCACAATAGTTAAACCAAAAGGTGATCTCTTGGAGGCTAGTTTTGTATACCAAGGAGCCCTAGGACAACCATATCTTCTTCAGCAATTGCAGTGACCACACTATTATCACTTTCTACACCCTCTTTCTCCTCCTGAACTGGCACAGAAATTTTCAAGACTCTTCTCACCTAGATTTCATCTTCAAGATCGTCTTTGTTTCTCCCAATTAAATCAGGATTTTTCTACACTGCCACTCTAAAGCACAATTTCACCACAATGCTTTAGTCTTTTCTTCCGCTGTCTGCAAGGTTTGACTCAGATAAGACAGCATGGGTCTTCTAGTTGTATTGCTGCCTACCAAATTGCCCCACCATTTAGTAGCTCAGAACAACAAACACATTCTTTCACAGCGTCTGCATCAGGAATCTAGGCATGGCTTAGCAGGGTCCTCGGGCTCAGGGTCTCTCACAAGGCCAGGTTCAGGTGTCAACAGGGATGAAGTCCTGTCAAGTCAAAGCTTAACTGGGGGATGATCTGCTTCCAGATTCACTCTTGAGGTTGTTGCAGGATTCAGCTCCTCGGAGCTGCTGGACTGAGGCCTCCCTCAATTCCTTATCATGTGAGCCTCCTCACAGAGGGCAGCAGCCTCATCTGAGTGTGTCAGAGAGCAGGAAAGAGCAAGCAAGACAGAAGCCAGTCACTTGCAACCTAATCTCAGAAGTAATACCCATCACCTTTGCTGCACTCTGTTCCTTAGAAGAAACTCGCTAAGCTCAGCCTACAGTCAGGAGGAGAAGATCATACAAGACATGAATACCAGGATATGGGCATCACTGAAAACTATCTGAGAAGTTGCCCACAAGTATGTTAATATACTGCTTGTCATCCAAATTCTAATTCCTAATGCTTCAAATTTAGTTTATAAGAAGGGTGGAGTGTGGTAATCATTTCATCATGTTTCCATATATCCAAACATTGATCTCTATACACCGTAAACAACTTTTCTTTGTCAATGTGACAAAAAAGAGTGAGAAAAGGTACAAGCTTGTTCCAGTTCTTTCTTTCTGAATTACTGTTTCAATGAAATCTTTGAGGACTAAATTTCATGAATGTAAAAAACTTTTGCAAAATGATTTTAAAACTCTGTGTTCAAAAGACTACTGATGTTTAGAACAAACACAGCATAGTACATTATTGGATTCAAGTGCCTGCTTCAGGGACAGCTTTTTTTAAGTGCTAAGGCTACTGCTCTGCCTGTTTGGGGAGTAAATTTTGATTGATCTTAAATAGAATTCTCAAATTTTTTCTTCCTCCTTTATTTTCATCTTATATAATTTCTACCAGGGGTACCCTGAGGAACACTAGTTATATAAGATGTGCCTCCATTTCTATGGTTAAATAAGTCTAAGAAACACTGTATATTTTATGAGTTATAATATACACTACTATAGTAAACACCCTAAGAAATCCAGCAGTAAAGAAACCTGCTTATTCCTAACTTAGAATTTCCTGAGCTTATACAACCTATAAATTCCTTTATGTGTAATACCCATTAACATTCTGTGAAACTAGAGTTCTGCTTTTTTGGGAAAATAGTGCCTTAGAGTGCAGAAGGAAATAGCAACCCACTCCAGTACTCTTGCCTGGAAAATCCCATGGACAGAGCAGCCTGGTGGGCTGCTGTCTATGGGGTCTCACAGGGTCAGACACGACTGAAGTGACTTAGCAGCAGCAGCAGCAGCAGCAGCGCCTTACAGCAAAAAACACTTGCTCCTAGCATTAGCATTCTAGTGAAAAGATACAAATGTGAAAATTCAGACGAAAATAGACAGTGATCTCTCTGGTAAACAACCAGTTCTTTAGAAAACATCTTGGGAAAGATCCTTAAAAACTCTGTAAACTCTAACTGCTATAATGGCAAGGATGCATAAAACATTAATTCTAAATTATATAAAACAGTCAAAAATTCACAATACTGCTTCCATTTTCAGGAACATCTTTTTGCCTATCATTATTCCATTGAAGAACAAAAAATTAGTATCAGCAACCTACTAAGAACTACTTATTTTTCCAGTGGGAAAATTGTTCAGAACCTTTGATACAGTAGAATCTGAAAATAAACACCTGTATCCTCAGAGTATGGTAACACTTCTTTTCTTTGCCAACTCATGAATAATCAGGTTCACCTTTTGTCCACTTGTAAAGGGCTGTTATGCTTATTTCTGGAGTTAATTTTGACTGATCCTGAATACAATTATCTCTTAAGATTTCCTTTCCTTCTGCAGAGTATACTTGTAAATGTAAATATGGTACCATATGGATTAAAGATGACTACAGTTTACTACTCTTCTCTTCAGGACGTGGAGTCTGTTTCCCCTCCCCTCCAGGCTGACCTGGACTTGTGACTTGCTTTAACCAATTAAAATACAGTGAAAGTGATGTTGCTCCAGTTAGCATTTGCTCTTATTGTCTTAAAGCTAGACACTGTGCTGTGAAGCAGCTTAAACTAGACTGCGGAATGATAAGAGTCCACACTGAGATGACAAAGACTCTTTCATTGACCAAAGTTGAGTTAGACTCCTCAGAGTCCTCTTGCTGATTGGACTCTAATTTCGGGTTCTGTCCTTGGTCTGCTTAGTTTGCTGCTAAGTCGCTTCAGTCGTGTCCGATTCTGTGCGACCCCATAGACGGCAGCCCACCAGGCTCCCCCGTCCCTGGGATTCTCCAGGCAAGAACACTGGAGTGGGTTGCCATTCCCTTCTCCAATGCATGAAAGTTTAGTTTTAGTAAGAATCATGCTGAGTCAGTTTATCAAGAATATTCCATGCTTGGTCTTTTATTGCCCAGGCTGCCTTCAGCAAGAATCCTATCAAGTTGGTTTAGCCAGTGTCTCGACCCCTGATGTTTCCTCTCAGTAACTTTCCATCCACTGACCTCGCAACCCCGCTCTGTGGCTATAAATTCCTACTTTTCTTGCTGTATTTGGAGTTGAGCCCAATCTCTCATCCCAAGTAGTAGTCCCCCTGAATAAAGTCTGACTAGCCATCTTATAGGGCTTCCCTGGTGGCTCAGACAGTAAAGAATCTGCCTGCAATACAGAAGACCTGGGTTCGATCCCTGGGTTGGGAAGATCCCCTGGAGAAGGGAACAGCTACCCATTCCAGTATTCTTGCCTGGGAAATCTCATGGACAGAGGAGCCTGGCAGGCTACAGTCCAAGGGGATGCAAAGAGTCAGACATGACTGAGCCACTAACATAGCCATCTTAGACAAGTTTCAGGAATACATTGTCCTTTAACAAAGGATCCTTGACAAGTGGAAGAAAAGGAACAATCTTTGATGTTTCAGCCTCAGCCAAGCTCCTGGGTAAATGGTTCTCAGCCTGAGCAATTTTACCCTGCATTTTTGGTTGTCCCTTCTAGCATTGAGTAGGTAGAGGCCAAAGATGCAGCTAAAATCCTGCAATGTACAGGATAACCTCCACCACAAAGAATTATCTCGCTCCAAATGTAATGCCAAACTTGAGAAATCCTATCCTAGCTGCAGGCAGCCATAAAAGTCACCATAGCATCACCATATAAAGCAGATTGCCCAGATGAGCCCAGCCAACTCACAGAATTGTAAGAAGTAGTACACAGCTGCTATTCTAGGGGGAGGTACTTTTGTTAAACCGCTGAAGAGGGGAAGGGAAGGAGTCACAGCTTGTAGTGTTTGCACCTGCCCAGGGTGCTCCTAGCATGGCCAATTTAGGTTACCAACATGAGCCATTGGATACAAGGCTAGAAAGAAGTGTGACAACTGGCTCTTTGAGTCACTAGGACTTGATTACACTGTAATAGGCAACTGAGGCAACATCTCATGTCCAATGTCTCTTTAGATCTGAATTCTCGGCATAGGCTTTCTCATGTTCCATTGACTGTCTAGTTCTCTCTACTCATATATGGTCTGTGATCACATTTCTGTTGGAAGCGTCTTTAAATGAGAGACACTGATTCTGGTCTTTCTGACTTGAGCCATTTTTTTACGCCATTAAAACTGTCAAATTGGGTTTAGTCAAGAGGCTCTCACAGAGGATCACAGCATGGACTTTACTATAGAGTAATCCCACTGCACTCTAATCTGTAGTACTGAAGAGAAAGGTCTGATTTGGAATAAAACACTGTGCTCTCTAAACTGTGGGTTTTCTTTGTGAAACATGTCTGCTGAACAATAACGGGAGGAACCAGACAAAAATGGAAGCAAGGTGGGGAGATGACCATCTAGGCTGGCTTTGGGCTCATGATAAATCACGATTTTGTTAAAAAAAAAATAAATTTTTTTCCAGATGGCATTTCTTCTACAACATAAGCCCAAAATATTATTTCCTAGAGCAGCCATTTCTCGGGTTTCAGGGTGGATACTGGATTTAGGTTCTAAACCTATATGCAGGTCAGGAAGAAACAGTTAGAACTGAACATGGAACAACAGACTGGTTCCAAATAGGAAAAGCAATACATCAAGGCTGTATATTGTCACCCTGCTTATTTAACTTATATGCAGAGTACATCATGAAAAACGCTGGGCTCAAGAAGCACAAGCTGGAATCAAGATTGCCGGGAGAAATATCAAGAACTTCAGATATGCAGATGACACCACCCTTATGGCAGAAAGTGAAGAGGAACTAAAAAACCTCTTGATGAAAGTGAAAAAGGAGAGTGAAAAAAGTTGGCTTAAAGCTCAACATTTAGAAAACGAAGATCACGGCATCTGGTCCCATCACTTCATGGCAAATAGATGGGGAAACAGTAGAAACAGTGTCAGACTTTATTTTGGGGGCCTCCAAAATCACTGCAGATGGTGATTGCAGCCATGAAATTAAAAGACGCTTACTCCTTGGAAGAAAAGTTATGACCAACCTAGATAGCATATTCAAAAGCAGAAACATTACTTTGCCAACAAAGATCAGTCTAGTCAAGGCTATGGTTTTTCCAGTGGTCATGTATGGATTTGAGAGTTGGACTGTGGAGAAAGCTGAGCGCTGAAGAATTGATGATTTTGAACTGTGGTGTTGAAGACTCTTGAGAGTCCCTTGGACTGCAAGGAGATCCAACCAGCTCATCCTAAAGGAGATCAGTCCTGGGTGTTCATTGGAAGGACTGATGCTGAAGCTGAAACTCCAATACTTTGGCCACCTCATGCGAAGAGTTGATTCATTGGAAAAGACCCTGATGCTGGGAGGGATTGGGGGCAGGAGAAGAAGGGAATGACAGAGGATGAGATGGCTGGATGGCATCACTGACTCGAGGGACATGAGTTTGGGTGAACTCCGGGAGTTGGTGATGGACAGGGAGGCCTGGCATGCTGCGATTCATAGGGTCACAAAGAGTCGAACACGACTGAGCGACTGAACTGAACTGAACTGAAAGAGTTATTATAGGGCTTCCCTAATGGCTCAGCAGTAAAGAATATGCTTGCAATGTAGGAGACATGTGTTTGATCACTGAGTCAGGAAGATCTTCTGGAGAAGGAAATAGCAACCCACTTCAGTATTCTTGCCTGGGAAGTGTCATGGCCAGAAAAGCCTGGCGGGCTACAGTTCATGGGGTCACTAGAGTCAGACACGACTTAGCAATTAAACCACCACCACCAAGAGTTGGTATAGTTGTGTGGTTAGGAAACTATTCTTACAGCCAAATTTCCCAGATTTCAGGCTTGGCTTACTGTGTGACCTTGGACAGCTTATTTGTGAAACAGAGATAATAATGGTATCTATTTCAGAGTTAAGGTAGATAACATTTGTGTAGTGCCTAGCACATAGTAAGTTCTCAATACATAAGAGCCATCATCATTTTTATTAGCAGAAGCATTTAAAGTTTGCTTTCATTGTTGCTACTCAAACATGCTCCTTTTAACTGAAAAAGCTATTTAACTTTTCACTTCAATTGTAAACAAGTTTTTTTTCCTAAAAGCAGCACTGGTTCTAGGTCAAGGATAAACTGTTTTCAGCACACAACTTTAGTCTCATCCAAGAACAAACCACACCCTACTTCCTGTTGTGTGCAAATACGGGTACTTTAAAGGGACAGTCAAAACCAGGGACCCATGCGGATGCTAAGATTGCTACAGAGCGCACTCTGGTGTACCCAGCTGGAAACCAGAATGGTAGATTATAAGAAGCAATGCTTTCTTTGCCCAAAAGTTTGAAGTTGATTTGTGTGGGTATAGGAAGTTATAACAAGTTACTAGATAAAAAATAATACAATGAAAATAGTATTTTTGAAAGAATAGTCTGACAGTAACATTCAGGACTGACAGGATAGAAAAAGTGGTGGCTCAGAAGCCAGAAGAAAATCTACTGCACCATTTTGGGGAGGAGATCATAAGAGTTTGGGATTAGGAGGTCAACAGCGAAACCCAGAGGAAAGGATGTACATGACAGACATTTTGAAGGAAGAAATCATAGACCCTAAAGACAAAAGTCTTTGATCTTAAAGAAAGGCAATCTCATCAATATTTATTTGGTTTAGATTGATACCATGAATTCTAATACTCATTAATAAATTGGTAGCATATTCTACTCTGCGAAAGCCCATAAGGATAAAAAAGAACCATATTACCACATTGTTTTGTTTGCTTTTAAAGATCAAAATTATTTTATTACTAATCAAGATTTGAAAGTTCTATGTAACGTTGGGCATTTTGCCATTAAAAGACACTGCTCAGTGAGCTAGATGTCTTTTGTACCAACTCTGGATTAAATCAATAGTCCCAATAATCTCAATTTCTCAAGACATTTTTAGGTTTCAGTCTGAGATGAAAAAAGTGCCAGACACTTCCTGCTCAGCCTTCTAGGTGATTCTATTTCTCAACCTAGTATCCAGAGTAGATTTAACTACTCAATGTGTATTTCTCTGGTACCAATTTTATGCAAAGCCCTGTCATAGACAGATAGCAAGACCATTCATTTATAAGTCACAAAAGTGTCATCACCATATTATGAACAGGTAAAACAGAAGGAACTTTGGGTTTAGCTCATCTAATTTATCTTTGATTCATATATAATATATCTTCTGCCTTTTGTCTATAGGAGATAATTTGATTCACAGTCCTTTCCGTTCATCTTACCACATGGCTGTTTAGCCATGGATCAAATTACCAGACGATTCTTTTCTATAATGGCAACTTAATTTGCTTTATTTTAAAAATATTCACTGAACATACAATGAAGGTTTGTGCCAGATCCAAGTGCAGCGATGAAGAAACAAACCCAGTCCACTCTCAGGGAGCTCAGATCCTGGTGAGGTATCTACAGATACTGTCTTCATTCTTATGTTTTTCTTCAAAAGGTCTTACAGAGAACAAAAAGATGTGCAACAAAAGAAAATGAAGTATATCAGTAGAAAATGAGAAAGACGCAAAGGGAAAGCAATGATGGACTCATACAACAGAGGCAGACAAATACATAAAATAAATACAATGAAGGCCCACATGTGTTTGCTAAGGATCCACCAGGAATTTGGCTCTAAGTTTTTTGGCAAGCTCTGTAAAAGAAGAAACACAATGCACGGGTTCCACCAGATAAAAGCAATCAACTGCTCAGGAAACATAGCTAATCCTGATATAAGGTCAAACAGAAAAACCCTCAAGGATCCTTCAAATGCAACACTACTGATATCCTGAAGAGCATCCTCAATAATATCCTTACAGCAAAGGAGTAGATCTATTTCTTACAGCACTACTCAGTGTGTGCTGATGGCTTATCCTCAAAGTCCAGTTCAGTAAAAGCAATTTTGCAGGGGTTCACTTAAGCATAAAAATTCATTATAATGTGATAGAAATATGCGTAAAGTGCTAAAGAAGAACAGAGGGGACACAACTGCAATTTCATTATTCAAACTATTGGAGCAGGAATCACTATTTTGAGGAGGAATCACTGTCATCATTGAGGAGAGATTCTGGGAACTTCAATTTCCAAAGGAAATATGCAAGTATTTTGCAAATACTTAACCTGCTTAACCTTCATTATGGATGGAATATTGTTTTAAAAGGCCATTCTCATTATGGTAAAGTTCACATTAAAAAAATCAAAACACTGGAACTTCCCTGGTGGTCCAGTAGTTAAGAATCAGCCTTCCAGTGCAGGGGATGTGGGTTCAGTTGCTGGTCGGGAAACTAAGACTCCACATGCCATGGGGCTACTGAGTCCACGCACCACACCAAGACCTGACGCGGCCAAAAATAAATAAATAAATGTTTTGAAAAATCAAAACATGCCTTCAATTGAAAGATTCTCATTTTCTCTGTAGTGTACATATCTCAGTTCACCTGGAATATTAAATATAATGAATAATAAATTTAGAATAAAGGAGTCTACAAATATGAGATGTGGATGCCCACAGAATCAATGAGAGGTTAGAGTTATATCAGGTTTATAGTAGGCTCCTTCAGAAATCCAAGACCACAGAGCAAAAGGAATTTGGGAGATAAGTTCTGATTCCATGCTAACCTGGATTTTTAAAATATGCATCTGCCACCCTGTCATGAGTTTGATTTCCACCTGATACTAGAAAAAGAAAGAGCAAACAGAAAAGGAAGTTGTCAATATAAAAGAAAGAATTAATACATCTGGTATCAAAGAGTCTTAAATTTCTAAGCAAATTCAATAAAAAGGGGTGACAAGATTTGTCTCGAAGGGAAAGGAAAGCAAAAAGAATGCAAAAGCTTTTATGGTTGTTTTTATGAAGATAGTATTTCTCTTCAGTATTCAAACCTGTATGAAAGGGGAGTAGTATTTTCCAGCTCTTTGTACCATTACTTGCTTCCTCATCAACCGATACAGGGCAGCCTGGGTGAACTAGACAAGTGAGTGGCAGAAAGACCTCCATAGCAAGGTGATTGGGACTAACAACAAAAAGTAAAGTGAAAGTGAAAATCGCTCAATCGTGTCTGACTCTTTGTGACCCAATGGACTACACAGCCCATGGAATTCTCCAGGCCAGAATACTGGAGCGGGTAGCGTTTCCCAAATCTCTGCAGATAAAAATAGGCAAAACAATAAAGATTGGCACGGATGAGAAATCTACTTGCCCACCACCAGTCAGAGAGCACTGGGGACCATTTGCATTGATTCTATTATTTCCCAGTACTTTTGATTGGCTGCCAAGATTACAAAATGATATTTAAGATCTGCATGCAGCAGGGCTTTTAAATACTAAGGTTGACAAATTTTTGTATGTGACAGAAATAAAAATTGAGTATTTCAAATCCATCTGCCACCCTGTAAAGAGGGTGGATCTTTCAGCTTAAGGATCTTTTGTTTGTTGAGCACAGATGAAGTCATCCTCAGTACTACAGACACTTAGAGACTGTATTAAGTGAGGGTGAGGAGGCGGGGTGATGAGATATATTTCTGTGCAGAGGGAGGGGAAAGGTGGGTGGGGAGGAGACCAAGAAGGGGAGGAAGATGGAAGTGTTATGCAAGGGAGAGAAGAGGCAAGTCAGGGAGCCAGAGACGCATCAGCTGTGGGGACAGAAGGGAGTAAATCTGGGGGAGAAACAAAATTTGAGGGAGAAGACTTGCCTCTTACAAGGAAATGACTTGCCACATAACAATCTGCCCCAGTCTCCATATACACACAAGACACAATATAAAACCTCGTGTACAGTTCAGTTCAGTTCAGTCGCTCAATCATGTCCGACTCTCTGCGACCCCATGAATTGCAGCACACCAGGCCTCCCTGTCCGTCACCAACTCCTGGAGTTCACTCAAACTCACGTCCATCGAGTCGGTGATGCCATCCAGCCATCTCATCCTCTGTCGTCCCCTTCTCCTCCTGCCCCCAGTCCCTCCCAGCATCAGAGTCTTTTCCAATGAGTCAACTCTTCGCATGACGTGGCCAACGTACTGGAGTTTGAGCTTTAGCATCATTCCTTCCAAAGAACACCCAGGAGTATCAGCCTCTAAACACTGGCTTCTGGGGTGGATTTCCTTTGGGGGAACCAACAGTCGTGTTTGATCCTACTTCACGGCTGGAATGGGGCAAGAACAGAAGTGGCCCTCAGAGGACAGGCACATCCATTTCCTAACTCTGACGGACCAGTATAAATCACTGAAAAGTGGCAGCCATCTTTGTCTCCCCCTCACTCGCCCCGCTTCATCCATGAAGAGTCCAGATGCTGTGGATTCTGCATCTCCAGTCTCCCGTAAGTAAACGCCCTTCCTTTCTATTCCCACCGCCATTTCCGCTGTCTGACCTGCGCCGACTTCCGGAAGGGTGCAGTCTCTCCCAGCCCTCAATACCCGCCACACTTCTCTGTGATTGACTTATCCCTTAGATCTGTTATAAATTATTTTTTGAATTATTTACGAACATACAGACTCCCTGAAGTACAGTGGCAGCTGTATGAGGGCTGGTTTCTCCTCGACTTTATAGATTTGACAATTTTAGGAAATCTTTGTGAAAGCAAAGGAGAGAGGAGGAAAAGGGAATGCAGAGGGCAGTGGAAGGGGATGGAATAAAATGAAAGGAGAGAGAAGGAAGGGTGCGGAAGAAATTTAGTAGCATCTTTTTATCTGGGGTGTATAATAGGTCTTCGGTACTAGTTTAATTTTCTTTCTTCTCAAAACAAGCTTTTTCATACTTTTTCTTTTTTTCATAACTGCATCCCTAGTTTATTTGGAATTGGTAAACCACACACGTTTATACATATTCAAATATCAGTGTTTAGCCCCATATTTTCCTCTTACTCCAAGACCTCTTCTAGTTTGATTTTCTTTACAATCAATATTCTTTATTCTTAAGATAGTAGGGTGGGTGGTTTAGTCACTAAGTCATGTCCGACTCTTGCGACCCCATGGACTGTGTGTAGCCTGCCAGGCTCTTCTGTTCATGGAATTTTCCAGGCAAGAATACTGGAATGGGTTGCTGTTTCCTTCTCCAGGGGAGTCTCCTGATCCAAGGATTCAATGAAATCTCCTGAATTGCAGGCAGACTCCATACCGACTGAGCCACCAGTAGAAAAATTGACTAAATAGTTTAGAGACTGTTCAAAAATAATTTTACAATGTACTTCATTTAGTTTTCCTGAGTATTGGAGGTATTTCGTGAGAGCCAGTATGTTATATATTTCTAAAACAATTATTTTTCTCATTTCTGTGGCTCAGAAAAATCTGACAAGAACCTGCAGCTGCACTGGTTATAGTCTCAGACTGTGATTCCCCAGCCAGGTGCCAGGACAATGGCTATCTATTAATATCCTATGCCAGCTGTTACCTCAACATGTGCGATGCCCAGGCATTGGGGAGAAAGACTCGATTTTGTCTGCGGCCTCCCCTTACATTTTTGGTAAGAAATAAACTTTGCTATCAGTTTTGAAATAGCTTCTAATAAATTAAAAGGAATAAATTATGTTTTATGCAATATATTTTTCATCCAATGTACCAATGATATATCTTTTTGGCCATCTTAATGTCTGCAGTAGACACGGGACACAGTATGCAAAAGTTATTGGTGAAATGATGTATATAGTTTCACTCTAGTCTGCCATGGAAATCAACCCACCATTAAAGTACCCCATCTTCAGATATAATTGAACATAGTGAATAGGTAAAACATGAAACAGAAGAATATATTGGCAGCTAAGGTATAAGAGGACCAAGGGAATACGTGTAAAAGGAATCCGAGACAATAAATATGAGTGATACTTCAGTACTTCAGTTTTTAAAACTAAGGAACTCTCAGAATATAGCAAGAGGTTCTCCAGCTTGCAAATAGGCCATATTCACCATTCTCTCAGTTGTAAGTTAATGCCTTATTCATAAAAGCATGATGAATTATCATCTAAAATCAGAAAGGTGGTAGAAACCAAAGTATTCTGTGTCAAATTTATTTTATCCAAAGTCATATAATCTTTTAAAAAATGTATATTAATATTTTAAATTATTTATTTGTCTTTTTGCTTTGCAGGTGTTCTCTAGTTGTGGAGAGCAGGAGCTACTCGTTGTTGTAGTTCAGGGGCTTCTCAATGCTGTGGCTTCTCTTGTTGCTGAGCACAGGCTCTAGGCATGCTGGCTTCAGTAGTTGCAGCATGCAGACTCAGTAGTTGTAGCACATGGGCTTAGTTGCTCCGAGGCATGTGGAATCTTCCCAAATCAGAGATCAAACCCCTGGTCTTCTGCATTAGCAGAGTGAGTCTTACCCACTGCTCCACCAGGAAAGTCCCAAAATCATATAATCTTATATTGGGAGGAGACATAGCAATCTAAGCTCTTACTGAGCCCTGGAATTCCCTCTACTGAAGGAATGTCCTGAAGCAGATGATCATTTAGCCTTAGGCCAACTCCAAACGTGCTTCGTTATTTAGCCTTTAACTTGAAATTTTCCCAGGACAATAAGCAAAGGCAGACTCCTTATTGGTCATTTTTGTTTCCCAGAAAGTTCCTTTGTATGTTGTGGTGAATCTTGCATACTTATAATTTTTCTCCATTGATCATAGTTTTGCTGTCTGGAAGATTCTATGTTATAATTTGTGGAGAAATCTTTGAGAAGCTAGTTCAGTTCAGTTCAGTTCAGTCAGTCGGTCGTGTCCAACACTTTGCAACCCCATGAATTGCATCACGCCAGGCCTCCCTGTCCATCACCAACTCCCATAGTTCACTCAGACTTACATCCATCGAGTCCGTGATGCCATCCAACCATCTCATCCTCTGTCGTCCCCTTCTCCTCCTGCCCCCAATCCCTCCCAGCATCAGAGTCTTTTCCAATGAGTCAGCTCTTCGCATGAGGTGGCCAAAGTACTGGAGTTTCAGCTTTAGCATCATTCCTTCCAAAGAACACCCAGGGCTGATCTCCTTTAGACTGGACTGGTTGGATCTCCTTGCAGTCCAAGGGACTCTCAAGAGTCTTCTCCAACACCACAGTTCAAAAGCATTGAGAAGCTAGAATGACAATTTAAGATATCCTAGGCCTGAAGAGTAGAAAATTAATAGAGGTGAAATAAGATACATATGTATATATCTAATAGTGCCTTTTGAATCAAAGTAAATAGCATAACTCATTATTCCAACTTACATTCAAGGCATATGGTATATGGAGTTAAAATTTAAGTATTGACTCAGTGGTAAAGAATCCACCTGCAATGTAGGAGACGTGGGATTGATCCCTGGGTTGGGAAGATCCCCTGGAGAAGGAAATGGCAACCCACTCCAGTATTCTTGCCTGGAAAATCCTATGGACAGAGGAGTCTGATGGGCTACACTACATGTGGTTCCAAGAGTCAGACCCAACTTCGTGACTAAACCACCACCACTACCCCCAAGTACAATGCTACACTGTCTCTAACTAGATTCAACTGTCATCACTCGATTTCTTATACTGTTCCAATTTCTGTAATTTCCCCAGCTTAAAACCAAGCAGATGAAAGGCTTTGGGAATAGGAGACCATGGGAAATGATTTTTCCAAGAATTTTTTTCCTTAAAAAAATATTAGGGAATGGCATTTATTTCTGTTTAATTCTTAGCCCAATAAACTTGATGTTAGAATTGGTCACATAAAATCAGAGAGGCCTTGGGAGACGTCTGCATCACTTCAGCCTCAGGCAAAACTTTAGGCTTTACAAACAACACCCTGAAACTCTACCACTTCCCCTGCATCTGAGGTTAAAACCAAGTACTTGCCCCCATTGCTCTAGTTAAGATCTTATCTTCTGTTGTTTTTCTTCCTCTGATAGGCTGCCCTGGGCCTAAGAGAAAAGAGCTTTGGTATTTGCTTTGCTCTGGGCTCAAACTAAAAAGAAGACCATCAGGAAAATACAGTCTCACACACACACACACACACACACATGCACACACAGACACACACACATGCACACACAGACACACACATGCACACACATGCACACACACACACAGCATTAGTCGGCTGCATTTCTAACACTTCTTCCTCGTTTGTGATGGATAAATCACAATGTCCTCTAACTGCTTTGGGTTTTTATAACCATAACTTCATAAAGAAGTTTGTTTACTTCAAATAATTAATTTTTTCTTCCTCTAAACAAATTTTGAAAGGGATATAGTTTCCACACTGTAGTTTAGTTCTCTCGTAGGTTACTAATACGATAAATTCCTTTTGAACAACAGCAGAGCGTATATTTCTATCACATGCTTCAAAGAATAGAGAAGACTGAGTTCTAGAAAGCTGGAATACTTTCTAGAAATGGACACATTTTTGAAACCAAAAGGCCAAAAAGCCCAGGTTATGCTGGGAAACTTTGAGATGTTTAAAAATCATTAGAATTGGCAGAATAAAGAAATACTTATTTAAATGCAAAATAGTTTTTTTGTTTTTACCTTGTTAAGGTCAGTGAAAGAAGGTTCTCACAATTGTACAACTGTTAAAAAATTAAACTATGTATCATCTACTTTCACAGTTATTTACCGAATTTAATCTTCAAAACAAGCCTGGAGGCATTACTGTCCACATGTTTGCAAATAAGGACACAGGCTGAAGGAGGAAGAGCTGAGACACACTCAAAATTCCAGGAGCCAAACTTGAGATCTTAGAGCCAGGTGTGTCCATCACAGCATCACTGTTCCACTGATCTCTGGATTCACTTTTGTCTGCTACTTCAAATGCAAAGCACCCTTGCATTTGCTTTCTAGATAATTATATTCCTAACATCGTTTACTTAGTAAATCTTGAAATTTTTCAAATGGTGCTTTATTCATGGATTGAGTATACCAGGTCCTTTATAGGAGATTTCCAAAAATAAAAAATTAATTGGAAGAGATGACCTATGAGTTTTAATTTTAAAACTAGTAGTTCTAGGGATGTCCCTGGTGGTCCAGTGGTTGAGACAGTGATTCCACTGAGGGGGCACAAGTTCCACCCCTGGTTGGGGAACTAAGATCTTGCATGCCAAATGGTGTGGCCAATAAATAAATAAAATGGTAATTCTGTGAGATTTTACACACATACACATGCAAAGCAAAGCAAGAAACATAGCCAGGTATATTAGGGTACTTGAGAGTCCTGCTTTGTGCAGTACAGAGTCTCACCCTTAGGCCAATATTAAAATGATCTGAAAATTTTTTAAAATAAACTGTGAGAGCCTCACCCCAGAGACTATGATTTCATTAGCCTGACCAAGATCTCCCAAATTAGGTTTTTCTTAATCTTCTAAAAGGAACTTCTTTAAAGATCCTTGTGTCATTCTAATGTGCACTCAGGAATAAGGACTACTGGTCTGGGTGTATTGAGGTATATCTGTGAGGAATTTGGAGAATGGAAGTTGGGCAGATGACAGTTCATGCTTTTCGCTTCTTGAGAGTCAATATTTCTGCTTCTATTAAAGAGATTGTGGGGATAAATGCCACCAGAGGCATCCATTGGTATTCCCATTAGTCTGGGAAGGCTTTTAAAAGAGATGAGGCTTAAGCAGAATTTTGAAAGAGAATAGAGCATAATTTGATTATTATAAGAATAGAGGAGCCAAGATTAGGTCAGGGAGTTAGACATGTAAGCATGAATTATGTTCAGAACCGAAACAGAGCTTTTAACTGAGAACAATTAAGGATTACCAAGAAACCCATCATCAAAATTTTGTTTCTTCTAGGCACTCAATAAATAGTAATTAGACTTCATTGTTATTGAATTGAAATAACCTTAATGGAAGATCATTAAGTGGCTCAGATTAAGTTCTATATTTATCACAGTATCTGTTTAATCCTGGGTCTGCTCTCAGAGATTTAGGAATATTAAAACCCAAGGATCATGCTCTTCACTCTCCCTTCCTACTGCATACTGTCTTTATTTGAATGGAAATGCAATCTATTAGTAATTTCTTATTTTCAGCAGACCAAATGTTACCCTGATTACATTGAGTGAAAGATAACTCTGAGAGCATATAAAATTTCCCAATATCCCCAAACATAGTGGGTAGCTGTTAAGGGTTCTATGATGATGGTCCTATGACCATGGGGGAAAACAGATATTTCAATAAAATATTTTCACTATAGAATCTAATAATACCATTAGAGTTATACTTAGTTCCCTTTTTAAAATTGTGAAATATTTATCATTCTGTCTTAAATATTAATTTTGTTTCCAAGAGAGAGTAGGACCACCTATGGATAGTTTGTGAGATATATAAAGTAGCTATTCACTGGCTAATTAACTGAGAGTGAAATTTTAATGAGACTTGCTTGAAAATCAAGCATGACCTTCCTGTACCATCTTTTCTTGTTGCTGTTGTTGTTTAGTCACTAAGTCGTGTCTGACTTTTGCAACCTCATGGACTGCCAACACCTTGATTTTGGACTGGCTTTCCTGTCCTTCACTACCTCCAAGAGTTTGTTCAAACTTATGTCCACTGAGTCAGTGATGCCATCCAATCACCTCATCCTCTATTGCCCTTTCTCCTCCTGCCCTCAACTTTTTCCAGTAGCAGGGTCTTTCCATGAGGATCAGGCAGTCAGTATCTGTAGCTCCAATAGCAAGCATTTATCAGCAGTTGTCATCAATAGATAGCAAGACATGGCCGGATTAAACAGAGCATCCTTATCATCTTCCAGTGAAACATGGGATAAGATATGCTGGACTCATTCATAGGATCTGTGGGAATGGTGTAATGTCTGACCTTGAAAAATATTGAAAGAGTCACAGTTTGTCTTTGAAGCCACAACCCCTCAATCATAAATTCATTCATTCAACAAATAGGCTACACTAGTGCCAGATGCTGAGTAGGCCAGGCTAGTCTCTGCTCTCCCAGAGTTTAATGGGGGAAAACTATTAATAAACAGGCAGACAAGTTTAAAAATTATAATTTAAAATTGAAAAATAAATATTGTGAAGGCAATAAACAGCTGGTTATGTGAGCGACTAATGAGAGGAAACCAGCCCTGCATACAATCAGGAGAAGAAATTAGAGCAGAGAGAAGACTCTAGGGGCTTCCCAGGTGATGCTAGTGGTAAAGAACCCGCCTGGCAATGCAGGGGACTCGGGTAGTCCACAGGATCACCAAGAGTCGGACATGACTGAAGCAACTTAGCATAGCATGGCACAAGGGGCTGGATGGTAAGGAACTCCATCCAGGTTGTTTGCACAGGATCTTTTTTTTCTGTTCAACCTGGATTCTCTCTGCTGCTCCATAACACCTTCTGCAGGACCCAAACCCAAGCCTCACTCTCTCCTTTGTGAAAACTCTTCTGTAGCAGATTCAGCCTTGAATTGTGTATATGCACACACACATGTGTGTGTCTGTGTTTTGTGTGTATGTATGGGGGGGAGGGGTGTTGCTAGCATAATTCAGGTTTTTACATAAAATTAATTATTTTTTTCTCTGCAGATATAAACTTAGTTTTTCAAGAAAACTACATGGAAAATTACTGTTGACTATTGCTTGTCTGGGGAGCCCAAACTTACTGACAGTGAGGAAACCACCCCAGTGAGACCTCTGAATCCTCTGATTTGCTGAATTTGAGGGGTGTTTGGAGGTGGGGTGGGGAATAGGAGTTCTATAGCAAGAGTTTAAAAGACTGTGATATATGTCAACAAGTTAGAGAGTATCTCAAGAAAGCCAAAGTAAAAAGTCAATGTAAAAAGTCTACACTTTTTAGCTTTTTAACATTCTCAACCTTTTGAACCCAGTATCTTTTTTTGATAAACATAAAAAGCTCATATACTCTGTTATGGGGTGAATTGTGTCCCCTCTCTCTCCCCAAATATGTTGGATTCCTAATTCTCAGTATCTGCAAAAGTGACGCTATTTTAATATTAAAAAAGTGAAAAGTGTTAGTGGTTCAGTCATGTCCAACTCTGTGTAACACCGTGCACTGTAGCCTGCCAGGCTCCTCTGTCCATGGGATTTCCCAGGCAAGAAGACTGGAGTGAGTAGCCGTTCACTTCTCCAGGGGAATCTTTCCAACTCCGTGATCAAACCTAGGTCCCCTGCATTGCAGGCAGATTCTTTACCGTCTGAGCCACCTTGCAAATGATCAAGTTGAGGTCATTAGGTTGGGCCCTAGTCTAATATAACTATATCCTTATGCATGCTTAGTCACTTCAGTCATATCTGACTCTTCTGCAGCCCTTTGGACTGTAGTCCACCAGGCTCCTCCATCCATGGAGTTCTCCAGGCAAGAATACTGGTGTGGGCTGCCATGCCCTCCTCCAGGGAATCTTCCTGACCCAAGAATCAAACCTGTGTCTCCTGTATTGCAGGTGGATTCTCTACCACCAACATCATCTGGGAAGCCCACATCATCATAAAATGGGAAAATTTGGACACAAACACTGTCACATAAGGTGAACGCCATGTGAAGGTCAAAATCAGGGTCTTGCATCTGCAAGTCCAGAGAGGTATGAAACAGGTTCTCCATCGAAGCAACCAAACCTGCTGACACTTGATCTTGGACTTCTAGCCTCTGCTGCTGCTGCTGCTAAGTCACTTCAGTCGTGTCCAACTCTGTGTGACCCCATAGACGGCAGCCCACCAGGCTCCCCCATCCCTGGGATTCTCCAGGCAAGAACACTGGAGTGGGTTGCCATTTCCTTCTCCAATGCATGAAAGTGAAAAGTGAAAGTGAAGTCGCTCAGTCGTATCCGACCCTCAGTGACCCCATGGACTGCAGCCTACCAGGCTCCTCCGTCCATGGGATTTTCCAGGCAAGAGTGCTGGAGTGGGGTGCCACTGCCTTCTCCTTCTAGCTTCTATAACTGCAAGAACATGATTTCTGTTGTTTTAAGCCACCCAGTTCGTAGTACTTTGTTACGGCAGCTCTAGCAAGCTAATACACATGATTTTCCATTTGTTAGTTTTTAATTTTTAAATAATTACAGATTCATAGCAATTTATTTTTCCAATTATTTTCAAATCTCAAACAGACTTGTAGGAATGTGTATAGGTTTATTGAAAGTGGCTATTGAATTTAGAAGCTTCAAAATGTCAACAAAGTTAAAGGGTGTAGCAACCGCAGCTGACTTTTCACATAGGTTTCCAGAATGTTCCCTAATTTGCTGACACATTTTTCAAAAAATGTCTTATTCCCCACTCACCCCTGAAAATTCTTATATTCATCACG
Source organism: Capricornis sumatraensis (assembly GCF_032405125.1). Classification (NCBI taxonomy): domain Eukaryota; kingdom Metazoa; phylum Chordata; class Mammalia; order Artiodactyla; family Bovidae; genus Capricornis; species Capricornis sumatraensis. The sequence continues at coordinate 64,302,474 of NC_091081.1, read as the reverse complement.
GTAGAGAGTTTCTATCCCATATTTACACTGCACAGTTGAGAATCACTATTCTAGCTTCTCTAAATTATATAGAAGAAGAGAGGGAAGGCTTGGGTGTCAGTCAGACCTTGTCTCAATCCCAGAGGAGACCTCCACCAAGATATAGTATTGGGGGGAGGTAGTAGAATCCTACAAAATGCCCTCCCTGAAACCTCCACCTGATGATGCCCATAAAATACCCCATTAGCAGGTTGAAACAGGCCTCCCAAGTGGCTCAGTGGTAAAGAATCCACCTGCCAGTTCAGGAGACACAGGTTCAGTCCCTGGGTCGGGAAGATCCCCTAGAGGAGGAAATGGCAACCCACTCTAGTGTTCTCGCCTGGAAAATCCAAGGGCAGAAGATCCTGGGAGGTACAGCCTATAGGATCACAAAGAGTCAGACAGACTGAGCACCTGAGTGCACGCACGTACGTACACACACACACACACACACACACACACACACACACACACACACACACAGCAGGCTAGACAATTATTCCCACCCTTAGGCATGGGTATTTGGGAAAGTACCAGCTCATCAGAGGAATGGGAACCAGGAAAACCATGAATGGAAGCCAAGGAGATCTTTATATCATCTTGGCCCCAATCCTAATATGTCATGCAATAGAGGATGAATTTCATCTAGGTAATGTATCAGTTTCTAGGTTTGGAGGGGGAGGGTGTCATAACAAAGTACCACAAACTAGGTGACAACATAAATACATTGTCTCAGAATGGGGGCTAGAAGTCCAAAATCAGGGTGTTGGCAGAGTTGGTTCTTTCTGAGGTGTCTGAGGGACAATCTGTTCCATGCTGTTCTCTTACCTTCTGGTAATAAGAAGCTTGTAGATATGTCCTTTCAATCCTCTCTCTTCACATGGCATTCTCCCTGTGTGACTGTATCTGTGTATAAATATCCCCTAGTCATAAGAACTGTGATATGAATACCAGTCACCTTGGGTTATGACCTCATTTTAGCTTGATCATCTGTGAAGACCCTATTTCCAAATAAGGTCATAGTCACAGGTACTGGAGATTAAAACATCAACATATTTTAGAGAAAGGATGTAACTCACCTCATAACAGGTATCAACCTGACTCTTCATACTATGAGACTGAAGAACAGCAGTAAAGTTCTCAGATCAGGATCCGATCCCACCGGCTCAACTGCTCAACCACTGGGAAGACGCTACCATGCGGATGGATACTGTCAGTGGGCTCCCCCTGCTGGAAGAGTCAATGATATACTCAAACTGCTCTCGCTGTATTTTTACCTGTGTCTCCAGGTAAAATTAACCAATAGTTTTCCTTTCTTGTTCAGTCCTTAGATTCAAGGTTACATTATTCTCATAACATGAATTCGAAGATTGATCCTACTTAACTATTCTTTGGAATATTATGTATAAGATGAAAATTATCTGTTCTGTTGCTTGAAGAGTCAGTCAACTTGCTTATAAAACCATTTTGGCCTTATGATGTTTAGTTTCGTTTACAGGCAGGTTTGTTTATTTGTTTCTTTTTTTGAAAAACTATTGATTCTTTTTCTGTGTGTGTGTGTCTGTCTATGTTTTTATCATTCCCTGCTTTATTTTGAGTGAATTTAGTTTTATAAATTTCTTTTTATACTTCAACTAGTTTGAAAGTCTTCCTCTATATTCCTATTAATCTACTTTCACTTTAGTAGTAGTCATAGTGGGTTAATTGCTCAGTTATGTCTGACTCTTTGCTACCCCATCGACTGTAGCCCACCAGGCTCCTCTGTCCATGGAATTCTCTAGGCAAGAATACTAAAGTAGACTGCCATTCCCTTCTCCAGGGGATCTTCCTGACCCAGGGATGGAACCCAGGTCTCCTGCATTGCAGGCAGATTCTTTACCATCTGAGCCACAGGGAAGCCCCTAGTTTCACTTTATTTCTTCTTAAATGTTAACAGGCTATGGCTGGTTCTGGTCAGTCTTGCTGTACCTAATTAATTGCTCTTCAACTTTGAAACCCAGAGGACAACTGATTGCATAGCCTAGACATTATTACACAACATTATGCATAAAGCCAGATATTCAAAGACATAACTATATAAAGGCAGCTTTTGAAACCATAATAGCTAATTATGTTGAAATTTGAGAAACTAGGGTACAAGAACTTGATCGATATTTGTGCTCATGCTTAGTCACCCAGTCGTATCTGACTCTTCGATGCCATGAACTGTAGTCCACCAGGCTCCTCTGTCCACGGGATTTCCCAGGCAAGACTACTGGAGTGGGTTGCCATTCCCTTCTCCAGGGGATCTTTCTGACCCGAGGATCAAACCCAGGTCTCTTGCATTGCAGGCAGATTCTTTACCATCTGAGCCACCAGGGAACCCCTGATAAACATTGCTTTACCTTAAACAGACAGAACAGTATTGCCCAGTTCAAGCCTGTCTGAAACCTTTAGGAAGACTAAAGAAGCCATACTCACTAAATATATCTGCCTGTCTGATGTTCTGTTATGCTTAGAGACTATCACAGTAAAATATACCTGGTACACTTTTTGTCAAAGCACTTACTTTCATCAAGACTGCAAATCATCCTTCTATAGAGCTACTCTGCCTGGATAATTAACATAATCTAAGTACCAAGGCTTAGAATGTTGTTGTTTAGTTGCTAAGTCATGTCCAACTCTTGGTCTGTAGCCTGTCAGCCCCCTCTGTCCATGTGATTCCCCAGGCAAGAATAGTGGTGTGGGTTGCCGTTTCCTGCGGATCTTCCTCACCCAGGGATTGAACCTTCATCTCTTGCACTGGCAGGTGGATTCTTTACTGCTGAGCCACCCAGGAAGCCCTTAACCCTAGAATCTAAAAAAAAAAAAAAAAAATCCTCGCATCTCACAACTATTTCTTTAGAATTTAGTTTTACCTTATTTTTAACTCAATAAATAGACATTACTATTTGTTTTTCAGACTTACTTATTTTATCATCTTACTTATTTCATATTCAGCCCTTCTCTTCAGGGGACAGTCTGCTGTGGAAAGAGATTCACAATTGCTAGGCAAACACAAGCAGACACCCTGAGTGATCAACCATGTTCCTCATTATAAACATAAATAGAAATCACCAGACATTTGAGGCATGTAAAGATAGGTCAAAATGAACAATCAGAAAGCTTATCCTAGAAGAACCCAAGTACTATAGGAGAAAGAAGATAAGGTTGAGAACCATCTCTTTCAATATCTATTTAAAAGATTGATAAAGATAATAGAAAAGTTAAGCAACATAGATAATATACCTAGTAGAGTAAGAGATGATACTGAATTTGATACCTTAGCCTGGGATTGTTACAGTTTTACCTTGTGTTTTTACTACTATCAATCTTTAGCATTTAGGAGTTTCTCATTCTTCTTTTCAACAGAAGAAAGCATTAAAAATCTTATTTATCTTAATCCATTATACAGGATTAGTTGTTGTTGTTTAGTCACTAAGTCATGTCCAACTCTTTGTGACCCCACGGACTGTAGCCTGCCAGGCTCCTCTGTCCATGGGATTTCCTGGGCAAGAATACTGAAGTGCGTTGCCATTCCCTTCTCCAGGAGATGTACCTAACCCAGAGATCGAACCCAGGTCTTCTGCATTAGCAGGCAGATTCTTTACCACTGAGCCACCAGGGGCTTCCCGTTCTACATGATGAGAAATGAATTTACAACCTTTTCAATCAAGAGAGAAGCTAAGCCAAATTGAGTCTTGAGCTCCCTAATTTAACTTTCAGTTTCTCAGGGAATGGAACTTATATTCCAGTTTGGGTTAGGGGCCCACCCCGATACAGTCAACTGTAGCTTGAATGACAATGTATAAGAATATGGCTGCTCCCACTGTGACCTTGGATTGAACAAGTAAAGAAGAGAGATTCCCAGAAAAGCAAGAAGTAAAACCGGGTGCAGAGAAATATGTAAAAGTTAGAGTTCAGTTGAAATAATCATCAATTATGTGATTTCAAGAATCAGTGTAATTACCAAGAAAGAATTTCTAGAAGCATAATAATTAATAGAAGCATAATGATGATCACCAGGAAACAGAAGTTCAGATGATTGCAATAAGAGCTGGTTTATTTGTTTGGCAGTGAGATTATGTATATTAATTACTTCTTAATAGAAATGTATTAGCTCAATCTCCTGTATTTCATGAATTCTTTATAATAAGCAATCATTGCATTTGTAATTTTTAAAACATAATGAAGATAAACATGTCCATATTCTAGAGTCCATTTATTTTACTGGTAGAAATCAATCTTAAGAAGTAATTTGAAATATAAACAGACATGCACAGAATGTTATTATAGTTTATTTATTTATAAGCATAAAAAATTGAAATTAAATGTCCGATTATGGAGAAATAATTTTAAATAACTATTAATACATTTATAGAACATATGCTACTAAATCATAGAAATGATATTCCCAAGAATTGTTAATAATGAAAACATTTTTAGACTAAGCTAAGAAAAATTAAATATGAAATTGTATAAATTCAAAACAATTCTTAAAAAATGAATTCTGTGATGCCAGAAAACACATCAAAATACTAGCTGGCAAATCAGGACAACAGAGGATGTCAAAAGTTCTTGGGCTTTGGGGGAAGTCTTTCTCTAGAGGAAGAAAATGGGAGAGAAGTCATCCCTTACAAAATGACAGATCCATGTAGAAAACAAATAGCCAAGAATACCTTTGGAGATAGGTATATATAGCAATTCAGATTCCTAAGCCAATATGGAATCTGAAGTCAACCAAGAGGAAGGTTACATTGGAGCACTCATTTTCCTGGTGGCTTAGAATATTGGCAGCTGATGGCTCTCAACTGAGTTGCTCTCCATGAGTTGCCGTCAGCCAGACAGAGACACTTGAATGGATGACTGAAGGGTTCTTCAGTTCCCAAACTCCCCACAGAATCAGCTGCCTCCCACTGCCCAAGCCTACTCTTCATTCTCCTCACACCTGATACCAAGAGTTTTTGCCAGTGAACAGTATACAAACATTTATCTCCAACGTACAACACTAACACAGAGGAAATCCGTATTCTAGAATCCTGATTACCATGGTTAAGGCCGTGGATCCAACCCTTGGACTTCTTGGTTATATAAGTTAATAAATTTTGTTTTAACTTAGCCTGTTTGGATCGTGCATTTCCTGTCACTTTCACCAAAAGAGACTTGTCTAAGTATAGCACCTTGAATGCAAGTCTCAGAAATGATCTAGTGTGATCAGCAGAGGGATGCTTACACATTCATTCAGTAAATATTATGGAGCATCTACTCATCTTCTTTGTGCCAAGTTCTGTTCCAGGCACTGGGGACACAAAAGTGCATAATTCAGTGCCTGGGTTCTCAGAAGGCTTACATTTAAGTGGGGAGAAGAGAAAATAAGTAAGTAAGAAGATAAACAGAGAGTAGAACCTGGAGTATAGGCTACTCTTCCACCGTTGGTCCTAGGGCATTGGAGTGCCACAGAGATTAGCTCTAATAAGTTGGATGGCATTATATTTGAGCAGGAGAGGCCATTCCAGGTTCTGCACCTATGCTACCATGTCTCCTTGGAGGTTACTGTGGCCTATTTAGAATCATCCACAGGGACTAGTAGGGCCCTTGCAATCAACACGCTGCTCTCCAGTGCTGCCTTTAGGCTTACCCAGGGAGCTCTAGAGACTGCTACATCAGATCTTGACATTCTGGAAAAGCCATCTGTATGGATTTCACCTAAGTCTGCATTTCTTAGATCATTCCAAGTGCCTTATATGAAGTATTTCATTTAGCACTCAAAACAACCCTGTGAGATGCATATGACCATCTTAACTGACAGTTAAATAATCCAAATCATAGAGAGGATAAGCAATTCCTCCAAGTTTATACCACCACTGAGTGCTTCTGAGCCCAGTAAGTCTGACTCCAGACACCTTAGGACCCTTTTGAAAGCCTGCACAATTTGGCAAAACTTGGCATAGGGGTCATAGCTGTCAAGGTGCCTGTCAGACCTGTATCTGGGTCTGCGTTTCTTGACAAGGTCAAAATCATTACAAAAGAGATTTATGTTTACTGGGCACTTGCCTTGTTCCAGATACTTTCCATGTGTAAGGTCATTTAATCTTATAAGACAAACAGCCCTGCAAGGTTGTCATTATAGTGCCTGAGGAGTTAATGCCAGCACAGGTTAAAAATATGCCCACAGGTCTAACTAGTGCTCAAGATGGGTCTCAGACCTAGATCTAGCTGACTCCAAAATATGTACTCTTATTATGATTACAATTGTGCCATGCTACTTTCCAAGCTGACGGTCATCTTCATCATTGAAGTTTAGTTGTTTACTTTGATTCAGCTTCCTCTGAATGAAACTGATGTTACTGAAACATCAGATGTTATTGAAACATCTGAATGAGAATTGAGAACACACAGAGATTAATCCAAGGAATCCAGGCTATACTATAGATGTGCCAAGCCTTTCCTGTGGACATATATTTGTGTTCTATATTACTTTGTCAACAAAGGTCCGTCTAGTCAAGGCTATGATTTTTCCAGTAGTCATGGATGGATATGAAAGTTGGACGATAAAAAAAGCTGATTGCCGAAGAATTGATGCTTTTCAACTGTGGTGTTGGAGAAGACTCTTGAGAGTCCCTTGGACTGCAAGGAGATCCAACCAGTCCATCCTAAAGGAAATCAGTCCTGAATATTCACTGGAAGGACTGATGCTGAAGCTGAAACTCCAATACTTTGGCCACCTCATGCGAAGAGTTGACTCATTTGTAAAGACCCTGATGCTGGGAAAGATTGAGAGCAGGAGGAGAAGGGGATGACAAAGGATGAGATGGTTGGATGGCATCACCGACTCAATGGACATGAGTTTGGGTGAATTCCGGGAGTTGGTGATGGACAGGGAGGCCTGGTGTGCTGCAGTTCACGGGGTTGCAAAGAGTCGAACATGACGAGTGACTGAACTGAAACTGAAAACCTATAAAGAGTAATAAACAGGCATGATTTCCATGTGGTCACCACATACTTTCTCATCAAAGGACTGATCAGTGTGTCCAGACACAGGTGAGTGTGGACACTCTCAGTCTTTTTTTTTTTTTTTTGGCCACCCAGTGAGGGATGTAGGATCTTAGTTCCCTGACCAGGGATCGAACTGACTCCCCTGCATTGGAAGCTCTGAGTCCCAACTATTGGACCACTAGGGAAGTCCAACACAGCCTCAGTCTTAGTCATGGTCCTCAACCTTGTCATATCCTGGATTCTAGGATTGACCTGGCCAGATTACTCTGTCTTTTGAAGTAGTCATGACTTTGCAAGAATTCCTCAAATTTCCCTAGGTTTTTGGCCTCTTCTTAGTATACCATTGTTACCTCATTGGTACCTTTGACTACCCATCTATCTCATACCTCCTATCACTGTGGCATTCATGTCCACTCACAGGCAATACTAAACCCATCCTTGAGTGCCAGGCCCTCTGGGTGAGGTCCCAAAGCTCTGACTCCTGGTTTGATCTGTGATTCTTTGCCTTTTGCTCTGCCTACTCAAACTTGTGATTTCTCTTTACTCACCAGGCCCCAAAGACAGTCTCCCAAGATGTGTCTTGGCTGCAAGACCACAAGATCAGTAACTTCCTTCTGGCCCAGCTCACCTTCTGTCTATTCTACCCCCCAGCCTCAGTGGGCCCCTGCTCTTTTCCTGGGTGCTGCTGTGGCTCACTCAGCTTCTCAGCTCCAAATGCTCCTGTGTTTTCCTGAATCTTAGGTCCTGCTCACATCCTCCTGGAAAGAACTATTTCAACTATCCCTGTCACTTTTGGCGGGGAGGATTAAGTTCCATAGGAATAGATGACTCCTTTTTCTATAGTTGCTTCTTGAATCTCCTTTGAAAAAAATCTCTCTTCTTCCACAGCTTCAGGGCAAGAAACAAAAAGATCTTTACTTAATATGCAGAACTTGCAACCAGCCCTCTAACCACTATCCCTGCAGAGAGCCCTTTTCAATGCTTAAAAAATTCTTTTACTTTTTCAGGCTTTTCCCCCTTGAATATGAGTTCTACATTTTTATCACAACATTATAAATTAGTTAATGTATTTTTTAATATACTTAATGTCGTGGCAGTGGACTAAAAGAGCTGATGCTACTTTTAAACATTAAGGTTAACTACCAAATATAGACTTGAACTTTAGGGCTGATAGTAAACACCATTTTCTTGTTATTTTATCATGAGATGTTTACAAATGCTCTGATAATAACCTCGGTATTGCTTATTCTTAATGTTATTTCCTCCAAAAATGAACCCTTTACAAATTTAGACATAATTTCTATCCACTACAATTTCACAATGTGGTCTGTAATTGTTCTCTGAGAATAAAAGAAATAGCTCCTGTTTAATGAGAATTTACTATGTGTCATGCTCTGCACTGAGTAACTCATAGATATTACTTTGTTCACTCCCTCAACAACACTAAGAGGCTGGTAGAGTCATAATAATTCTCAGTGCATTAGCTGAAACTCAGATGAGTTAAATAATGTTAGAGTCCCAGAACCAGGCCACAGTGGAGTTTGACTTCAAAGTCCAAACTTAGCTATGGAGTGACTTTGTCTCCCAAAACTGAGTAAAGATAAAAATGCGTGTGCAATGTGTCTGTGTGTGTCTTTGTGTGAGAGAGAAAGAGGCAGAAATAGAGGGTGAGGGCAGAAGTACAGAAATATGCAAGGGAAAGGTCCTTCTTCATCTCAGTAACCTCCTACCCCATTTAACCCTGCTTAGAGCCGCCACTGTGAACAGTGGCACTATGGCTAAGACTCAGAGCGCTTCATTTATTTAATATAGAAAGTGTTACCGAAAGGTATGCGTGGGGAGTCCAGCTGCTCGCTGCTCAAAATCCAGTAAACAGGCCAGGTTGGTGGAAAGGAAAGTTTGCTTTATTTCAGATGCTGGCAACTGGAGGGGGGAGGGTTGTGGACATCCGTCCAAGGCCAATCCCGCCGCCCGCCGCCCCCTGCCCCCAACAAGCAAGGAGTGAGAGCATTTATAGGCAGAGTCAGGGGAGGGGGGCAACATGCAGAAACAGCACAGTCATCTCTAACAGTCATCTTCAAATTGGTCATCAGTGGTCTGACTCGCAACATATTGGTTGTTTTAGGTACAGTTGGAGAAGACTCCTGAGAGTCCCTTGGACTGCAAGGAGATCCAACCAGTCCATTCTAAAGGAGATCAGCCCTGGGTGTTCTTTGGAAGGAATGATGCTAAAGCTGAAACTCCAGTACTTTGGCCACCTCATGCGAAGAGTTGACTCATTGGAAAAGACTCTGATGCTGGGAGGGATTGGGGGCAGGAGGAGAAGGGGACGACCGAGGATGAGATGGCTGGATGGGATCACTGACTCAATGGATGCCACTCTGGTGAACTCCGGGAGTTGGTGGTGGACAGGGAGGCCTGGCATGCTGCGATTCATGGGGTCGCAAAGAGTCGGACACAACTGAGCGACTGAACTGAACTGGACCGAATCTTCAGTTCCGGGGTGCACTTGTTGCCACTTCTTAGCAGTCAGTTCTCAGAATTGTGGCAGCTCATGTCCTGGGTACTATCTGGTCATCATGTAGTTAACTTCACCTGGTGTTTTAGTATCTGTAAGACAGCTCACAGGATATGGCTCAGAATATTATCTATAGCCCTTGGGAAAGAACTAAAGGTCCCTGACTATGCTTAATGACCTACATTATTATTATTTAGTCTCCTTTGACTTTTCCTTTGTTTCAGCATTTTTCATTTCCCTGATTAAACCTATTCTTTGACTAAAGTTTTCCACAGGCAAAAGGCAGGCAGAGAACGTGCTGGGGGCAGGCAAGGACCATACGGTCCTGCTCTGTTTCAAAAGGACACCTTTCTTTTCTCTTTTCTGACCATTGGAGAGGACTTGTCTTTCATTCTTTCATGAAATAATCTCCTCAAAATGTCCTTTATCAATAACCTGCATATTCAGATCACAAATGTATTCAGATTACTATACGAAAAATGTGCATGATATGTGCTATTTTGTTCACTGGGACATCACAGGCTTAAAAAGAGGCTGGCCCTTTTGTTATCTATAGCCTATTATTTATGTAGTTTTATCAGGATACAAGAAAAACCCTTAAGATACAGTACTAATGATCAGATCTGTCTTGATTATTTAAATGTAGTCACTCAAGAGGGAGGAGATATATGTACACTTATAGCTGATTCACACTGAATTGCAGCACGCCAGGCCTCCCTGTCCATCACCAACTCCCGGGGTTCACTCAAACTCACGTCCATCGAGTCAGTGATGCCATCCAGCCATTTCATCCTCTGTCGTCCCCTTCTCCTCCTGCCCCCAATCCCTCCCAGCATCAGAGTCTTTTCCAGTGAAAACTGGGAATTTGCTGTGTGGTACAGGGAGCTCAATCCAGTGCTCTGTGACAACAGAGGGGTGGGATGGGGTGGGAGACGGGAGGGGGATTCAGGAGGGAGTGTGGATATGTATGTATGTACCTGCAGCTGATTCGTGTTGACGTGTGGCAGAGGCCAACACAATATTGTAAAGCAATTATTCTCCAATAAATAAATAAATAAATACATTTTAAAAAATAAATAAATACATTTAAAAAAAATAACTAAATGTGCTCCATGAGAAACAAAATAGCAAATGAGCTAGATAATCTTTTTTTTTTAGATGATCCTTTAAGGCCAAATCACATGTTCATGATAAGGTACCCAGAAAGTTGAATTCAGTTTTTCCACCTTGCACCCTACAAAATTACCACTTGGTGTATTGCCATTTTAGAGTGACAAACAGGCAGCCACTTTACCCAGATTTCATTGTAAAGAGGGTTATAATGTTAATAATAGCATTAAGAGTGAGTCATCCTAGCAGTGGTAAACAGCAATAGCAATCTTAATACTATATTTATTACATGGAGATTATTAAGGCTGTTATTAAGGCTACAAAACCAGAACATGGCAAATCTATCTTTTCATCCTGCCGTTTATCTGGAAAGATTCGAATAACTCCTGTTCCACACCAGTTCAATTCCGTTTAGTCACTCAGTCGTGTCCGACTCTTTGAGACACCATGGACTGCAGCACACCACGCCTTCCTGTCCATCACCAACTCCCAGAGCCTACTCAAACTCATGTCCATCGTGTCAGTGATGCAATCCAACTATCTCATCCTTTGTCATCCCCTTCTCCTCCCACCTTCGATCTTTCCCAGCATCAGGGTCTTTTCCAATGAGTCAGTTCTTCACATCATGCGGCCAAAGTATTGGAGTTTCAGCTTCAGCATCAGTCCTGATCCTGATGCTCTTCCACCACCGGAGTAGGTCCAAACAGCCCTAATTTGTCCTTAGTCTCTTGGCAACCTGATTCTAGGAGTACTTGCTATGATGAGGTTTAATAGTTGCAAAGAATATAATTTCCACTGTGCATTAAATATTGATGCATTCTTACAACTGTTACCTCAGTCTTTTAAAAGCAGCCAATGAAATCTAAATATACTAGTGATTTGATACACACACGTTTCTGTTTTTAAAAGATCTGAGCAAGTAATTCCATTTAGCAGTCAGAAATTTTACTTTATCCCTTGCTAAGTCCATTCAACCTCTTCCATGAATTTATCCAAATGGAATATCACTCTATGCTCAGGTCTTTTCTAGATCACCATATTATACTATCTGCAAAGGAAATGTGTATATAAATGGAAATTTTTTTTACTTTCTGTGCCCACAATCCCAAGTTAAAATTTTCTATCATTATAATTACTAGTACACAGTTGATCAAAAACATCAAATTGCTGACTGACGCTTTAGATAATCATTAAACCAGAAGAAAGTTTCCTTTGGAAATGCTTCTCTTAATGAGATGAATAAGGGCATGTTTCTAAAGTTAGTTATATATTCACTCCTGAATATTATTATTACTAATATGATAAATATTTGGCATTGTTTTTATTTCTATTTTTTGATTTTATAAATGTGGGGACTGAGAAATCTTGTTGAGATAAATGTATGCAGATAGAAAAGATTTTGCTGAAACACAATTACTCAATTCTTTGAACTCATTCTATGTCAAGAGCACCTAGTGATTTGTTATAAAATTCTTTTTCATGTTCTATCAAATGACAACTTGATTAGACGTGCCTTCAATTTTGTTGGATGAAAAGAATTGGAAACCACCTGGCTTGCAACAGAATTTTTATCCAGTTATTAGGTCTTTCACCAAGAAAGCTTTGCCAAGACTTATCAAAAGGCTATTAATTATACATGCTACTTTCTACTTAGAGGTACTTTCTAACATAGGATATATTCAAAATGGGTTGATTAAATAAAAATCTTTCATTTTTGATATAACTTTGCACAGTCACAATTTTTAATAAAATTATTTTTATCTTATCACATGTTTTAAATATTTTGTGTGTATATGTGTGTGCCTGCTCAGAGGCTTGGTCGTGTCTGACTCTTTGCAACCCCATGGACTGTAGCCCTCCAAGCTCCTCTGTCCATGGAATTTTCCAGACAAGAATACTGGAGTGGGTACCCATTTGCTACTCCAGGGGATCTTCCTGACCCAGGGATCTAACCCACATCTCTTATGTCTCCTGCAGTGTCAGATTCTTTACCACTGAGCCACCATATTGTGTCAAAACTTTGATGAGCTAAAACAGCAGATTTAGGTCACTGAATTTGTGGAAAATCAACTCGGTAAAAATAGTCACTTCAGAATTACTCTCTTCAGAATAACTCTGACTTCAGTTTCTGTTCAAACAAATCAATACATCTAAGAAATATTACAGAAACTATTGAGAAATAAATTATGAAGAACATCTTATAAAACAGGTTGCTAGAGTAGTAAAGATGAGAACTAAATTATGTAGAGGTAATAGAATTAATTTTTTTCATTTTTAACAATGTCATGAAACAAGAAAATAATGCTATTTCTTATAACAAATCTGTAATTAAGTGACGTAGTATGAAGTTCCAGCTGAGTGGAAGTGTATTTTTGCCTTTCAAGAGGGAAGAGAACTTTTGGGAAAAAGAATATTCATAATGAAGAACCTTCATAAACAGAGCTACCACTTCTCAAGTAGATCAATTTCAAGTCAGAATATGTATGGGATTGAAAACCTGGAAGTTGATGCCCTCAAAACTATCCTCAGATGTCCTTTGGAAATTCTCCTACACTCAAGAGTTTCCCTGTTTGAAGACTATTGCTGTTAGGAATCAATCTGCTTTGACACCTAAAGGAACCAGGCATATAATCAATAATAATGATTGTTATAGTGACAGGGATGGGACATCCAGGAAAATTCCTTTAAATGGGGCTTCCCAGGTGGCTCAGCAGTAAAGAATCAGCCTGAAATGCAGGAACTGAAGGAGACACAGGTTTGATCCCTGGGTGGGTAAAATCCCAAACCCACTGCAGTATTCTTGCCTGGAAAATCCCATGGACAGAAGAGCCTGGCAGGCTACAGTCCACAGAGTTGCAACAAGTCAGAGACGACTGAAGTTACTTAGCATACACACATACCAGCCCCAGAATCAGTCATTTCTTCAAGGATTCCTGAGGATGTCATTAAATGGGGGCAGACTCAGCCTTTCCTTCTTGGCCCCTCTTCTGCATCCAGCCTGGACCACAGAAGTGATAGCATACGCTTCTCATAGAAACAAGATGACAACATGTGGATGAAGGCCCACACTAAAGAAAGTTGGACAGAGAGCTAGGAGGAGGCTACAGCCCTGCCCACATCACAATCTGTAGATGGACTGTGCTGCCAGCTTTCCTAGCCAAGCACATTCCTGACTTCTTCACCAACCCAGAAACGTGGATTGTTCTGTAAGTCTCCTTTTCTCTCCCTCCCCACATCCACCTGGTGTCCAACCCTAATCATTTTTTTTTTAAGATTTATTTATTTATTTTTGGCCGTGCTGAGTCTCTGTTGCTGCTTTCTCTAGTTGCAGCAAGCAGGGGTTCTCTTTGTTGCTGTGCGTGGGCTTCTCATTTGAGGTAGTTTCTCTTGTTGCAGAGCACAGGCTCTTGGCATGCAGGGTTCAGCCTGCATCTTGGCACATGGGCTCAGTAGTTGTGGCTCAGGAGCTTAGTTGCCCTGCAGCATGTGGAATCTTCCTGGACCAGAGATCAAACCTGTGTCCCCTGCGCTGGCAGGCAGATTCTTAACCACTAGACCACCAAGGAAGCACCCCAAGCCCTAATCACTTTATCACCCTGACATTTCTGTCATTTGTGGTTTCTTTGTCCTGACAGCCACTGCCTTAGTTTGAGCCTTGCCTTTTGGTTTGTCCACTTCTCTGGAAGCAGTGTTTACTTATTAGAGTCTCATCTTGACACTGGAGCTTTAAGTGGACTCTGTTGGCTGTAGAATGAAGCACCAACATCTTCAAATAAAACATTAGGTCCTAGAATGTGATCTGATGCTTGCTTGCCTTGCTAGACTCATCCCTGACATGCTTCTCCCATCCTGCACTCCAGAAAACTGAGCTACACTAAGTTGTCCACTGTTTTTAGACCTTTTCTCTCTCTCCTCTTTCCTCTGAAATAACCTTCATTCCTATACGCCAATAAATTTTTTTTAAAAACCTTCATACTTCATGTCATCATAGCAAGCATATACTCTTCTTTTAACACTCAATTTATATCCCTCTCAAAGGCTTTCTGGTTCCACCCCTCTTACCGAAAAAAAAAAAAAAAAACAGAAACAAAGAGAATTAGGGGATTCATAAAACTTGATTTAACAATTATTTTATTCTTTTCTGAAAAATGGGAATTAAAAATGCTACAGTCTCTATGCAAATATAGAAAAATACTTATTTATTTACGTATTTTATAGAAATATTGTTAAAAATCCAATCCAGTTATAGCCAACATAGCTTTGATGAAGTTACTATTTCCACAGAAGCTGGTGGTAAAATGGAATGAGCCCAGTCACTTCTGAAAATGCCATGCTTATCAGACTAATGTCATTGTTTCATGTGTCTTATTAGCAATGTTATTTACTTTGAATAGTAAATGGTGCCTGAGTGGTTACCTGTCTGATTAATTTGTTTTATTTAGAGTCTAATCATAGCTCCATCAATATGTCAGCATTTAATAAACATTTGGGGATGTTAATTGAATACTAACAGTGTAAATTGTCCATTTGATCATTGTAATACAGGCACTATCTTGCCGCATGTGTTGATTATATACTTGGAGTTGAGAGAAGATAACGGTGTCCAGATTTATTTTGACTAAATTAAAATAAACACTGTGTTTGAAACATCTGGCCAGTCTTTGTTTCCCAATACTATGCAGTGATTAGTAACTATTTTTAAAGGCCCTTTCTATAGTGCTAGAAACTCTGGCATGATAGGCACAGAAGGAAAGAAGACTGGACTTGAGGACCTATTTCCTTAGCCTTTGTTAGGCATTTTTTAATGATCATATAATTTACTTAATTGAAACACATCTGCATAAGGGGACAGGACACAAAGCTCCAGGAATGTGGGGTAAATATGTAAAGTAAAGGTGTCTTCCTTTACCCCTCAGCACACAGTGGGATACTGCACCTCATGAAGTTGCTTCAGGAAGGGGTCTCCCTTCCAGGGTTTCTCAGAACATCCCTCTTCCTTCCAGAGATGGATACAGGTACACGACTACCCTGCACCACTATTTATCTTCCGGTGCACATGCCAAGACCCCTGTGTTGAATCCCAGTCAGGTTGGGGTGAGGGGGCAAGGTGTGCAGGACTGTTTGTAAGTAAGGAGGGACAGAGCAGGCAGAAGAATAGAGAATGGCTAGATAACAAGGAGGCATCAGGAAGGAGGCAAAAGTGAAACTTCTCTGGCTAAAGCCTCCTCCCCGTTCACCTTTAAGAAGATAAAGTGAAAGTGATAGCTGCTCAGTCATGTCCGACTCTGACCCCATGAACTGCAGGCCACCAGGCTCCTCTGTCCATGGAATTCACCGGGCAAGAATACTGGGTGAGTAGCCGTTCCCTTCTCCAGGGGATCTTCCCAACCCAGGGATCAACCCAGGGATCAAACCTGGGTCTCCCTCATTGCCTGCAGATTCTTTACTGTCTGAGCCAACTGGGGAGCCTTTAAGAAGAGAAGGAACTCCTAAAGAGAAGGGCTGGAAAAGAAGGGGGAAATGGTCCTGCGTCAACTCTTCCACCCTCAGCTCTCAGCCTGCATCCCAGGACCCCTGCTCTGAATGCGGACCCACAGCCCTGGCCCCAGCCTTGCTCCATTACCCGCTCCTCACCCTGGTCGCAGCCACTGAGGCTCTTCCCAGGAGGTGGAGGAGGGGAAGTGCTTGCAGAGCTGTTGGGGGAAGAATTCGCTGCTAGGATGACAGTAAGGAGAGAGAGAGAGAGACCGAGAGAAAGACAGAAAGAAGAGAAGGGAAGATGCAAGAAGGGGGAGAAAAAGGCAGAAAGAAGAAACGGAGACAAGAGAGAAAAGCAAGCAGACTAGTAAGAAAGGGAAAGATGGATAGCGACCCTCCTCCCCACAGCCCCAAGGGTGTAAGAATTTAAGCCTCTTCCTCCAGTTGTGGAGCAAACTTTGGGCAGCAAGTGTCCCTTGGGGCAGGGACCCTAAGCGCTGTGTATCTACGTGGCAGACAGGAGGAGAAAAATAGAGACCGTAAAGCCCCACTGACAGCCAGTCACTGGATCCACGACAGAGCCCTCAGCAAGGTGTCAGAGTGTCTCTAGGACAGAGGTCACACAACTCAGCTGCCTGCCAGACCACTTTCATCACTAGCAGTGAAGTCAGCTAGGGAGTGCTCTGCTGACCTGGGGAGATGACTCAGGGGCTTCTGTTACTTTGTTCCTGCCAATATTTTCTGTGTCATAATCTCAGTCCAGTTTCACCAGATCTCTGTTTTGCTTTATTTTCAAGAAAATTCAGAAATCTGTGTTTTTCTGAGAAATCTCTTGATTTTTAAATGTCAATGTGTCCTCAGTCGCTTGGTCCTGGCAACTCTTTGCAGCCCCATGGACTGTTAGCCCACCAGGCTCCTCTGTCCATAAGATTTCCCAGGTAAGAATACTGGAGTGGGTTGCCTTCTCCAGGGGATCTTCCCAACCAGGGATCAAACCCGTCTCCCACATTGCAGGCAGATCCTTTACTGTATGAACCATCAGGGAAGCCCTTAAATGTCAATAACTGCTTTCGTTTTTAAGCAATCGAAATGAAATAATTCTGTGGGGCAGACATAATCTCAAAATCCATGTGTCAGTTAAATAATTTTTTCTGTTCATTGAACTTCTCCTTGGACCTTTGTGGCGGGCGCACCTGGTCACTATTTCCAACACCTTCAAGAGGTCTGAGAAAGGGGACTGGGCAATCTGCAAATGAATTGTAAAGCTAATTACCTAAAGGAATGGTTAAAATTATACAGTGAAGATCTAACTAGTTTTTCCTATAGATAGATAGAAAATAGATCTATAGCTCTATCTATCTAGGTTTTTCTGTGAGCCTAGGAACATAACAGACTTCCCTGGTGGCTCATACAGTGAAGAATCTGCCTGCAGTGCAGGAGACCTGGGTCAGAAAGATCCCCTGGTGAAGGGAACATAATAACTATCATTTATAAGACTATTTGGGGGAAATATTTTTCAATTTACAACAACAAAAAGCAATACACTTGTGGAACTCAACCCTTTCATTGATGGAAGGATACCATTGTATCCAGTATTTTAGTAGGAGATAGTTTTCTGTGAGATATGATCTGAAAGGTTTTGGAGAATACTGAAGACTTAGTTAGCTATCTGATGTTCTTGCTGTGAGGAAGATATCTAGTCTCCTTCATAATGAAGATTCCTCTGTCAAGATTAGTGTCATTGCCTGTGGCCCATGCAACATTAAAGCATAAGATTATGTATCTCTTGGAATGGATATAAATATCTACAAGAAGGTTAATGTGCTCTAACTAAATATTTAATCAGGGCTATTCAAGCAGAGCCCATCACTGGCTGTATTAAACTTTAAACTTAAATTTATAGATTCTGCGATGGTTAATTTTATGTGTCAAACTGGCTGCCCTATGAAACCCAAATATTAGTGTAGTTGTTGCTGTGAAAGTATTTTTTAGAGGTGATAAATATTTATAAACAGTTGGTTTTAAGTAAAAGAGATTACCCTCCATGATGTGGGTGGGCCTTGTCCAGTCAGTTGAAGCAAAGACTGATTATCCACAGAAGAAACTCTGTCTCAAAACTGTAACCTAGAAGTCCTGCCTGAGTTTCCAGCCTACTGGCCTGCCCTACAAATTTCAGACTTACCAGCACCCACAATCACACAAGCTGACTCAAAATAAATCTCTATATACATGCATGGGTGACATGTTCAGTCACCCAGTCATGTCCAACTCTTTGCGACGCCATGGACTGCAGCACGCCAGCCCTCTCTGTCCTTCACCATCTCCCGAAGTCTGCCCAAGTTCATGTCCATTGCATTGGTGATACCATCCAGCCAGCCATCTCATCCGCTGATGTCCTCTTCTCCTTCTTCCCTCAATCTTTCCCAGCATCAGGTGTTCACATCAGGTGACCAAATATACTGGAGTTTCAGCTTCAGCATCATTCTTCCAACAAGTGTTCAGGGTTGATTTCCCTTAAGACTGATGGTTTGATTTCCTTGTTGTCCAAGGGAGTCTCAGGAGTCTTCTCCAGCACCACAGTTCGAAGGCATCAATATGCATGGATGTATCTCCTATTGGTTCTGTTTTTCTGGAGTGCCCTGACGGATAAGATCCCCATCATTGAATCTGGAAATTGCACTTCTTCCAGTCAATTCCTGTTCATTGTTTCTACCCTAAACCATTTTTTAAGTAAAATGTGAATATGATGAAGTGGATGTTTTTTCATGGAGAGTCATGAGTTCTAATTCTTCTTTTGGCTGCACCTTTCAATCCATGGGGAAATATGAGCAAAGGAACTAACATTTACTGAGCAGACATTTATTAGACTTTGTTCAACAAATTTCTGAAGTAGACTATTTTTATTATTATCCCCATTTTTACAGAGAAGGAAACCACCTCTAGAGCACATCATATGAATTTTAGCCTAATGCATTTTCACAGTCTGAGCACACCTATGTAGCCAGCACCTAGATCAAGAAGCAACTTGATCAGTGCCCCGAAAGCACCCCAAGTATTATGTTGTATGAAAGTGAAAGTGTTAGTCCCTCAGTCACATCTGACTCTTTGTGACCCCATGGACTGTAGCCTGTGAGACTCCTCTGTCCTTGGAATTGTCCAGGCAAGAATACTGGGGTAGGTTGCCATTTCCTCCTCCGGGGATCTTCCTGATTCAGAGTTCTCATTAAAAGCAGATTCTTTACCATCTGAGCCACCAGTGAGGCCCCCCATTATGTTGTATATGTTTAGATAAATATGTTTGAATGTAGGATGAATATGTGTAACCACTATCCCGATCAAGATATAAATAATTTCCAGTACCTCAGAAGTTTCCCTTTGGCTTTCTTCCAATCACTACTTCCTTTCAAAAGTAACCACTATCCTGACTTCTAAAAGCAAAAATTCATTTTGCTTATTACTATATTCTATATAAATGGAATCATACAAATGTGTATTCTTTGGGCTCCAGCTTTGGGCTCATTTCCTCAACCTTTATCTCTGTAAGATTTATCTGTTAACATAATGTTACAGTTCATTAATGTGAGACTCAGAGATTATAAACTATTGCTTAAATCATGCAAATTATTTGACCAAAAGCACACAGCTATAGAAAGAAGCAGAGCCAGGAGTCTAGCTCAGGACTGTCTCATTCCAAAGCCCATGCTTTTTTTTCTGCTTTATCAATGTTTTCCAAAAGCATATGTGGAAAATTTTTCAGTGGTACATAGGTAATTTTATTGTTAACAGTTATTAGTATTTTATTGTGTTATCAATATTATTAATGTAAATATTTACTGTGCATTTAGAAAAAATAGCTAGCACCTCAAGCCCATAATAAAAGTTCCCTTTTATAAATATAGTTCAAAAGCAAATTTCTGTCAACTCTATGATCCAATAATACTATATATATACCCACCAAAAGATAAGTAAGTTTTATTTTTAATATTCAAAATATAAACAGCGTAAATTTCTATCAACAGTAAAATGGATAAATAAACTATGGAATATTAGTATAATGGAATGCTATACACTAAAGGAGAAGGGGGTGGCAGAGGATAAGATGATTAGATAGCATCACTGACTCAATGGACATGAATCTGAGCAAATTCTGGCAGATAGTGAAGGACAGGGAAGCCGGGCAAACTGCAGTCCATGGGGTCGCAAAGAGTCAGACATGACTTAGCAACTGAACAACAACAACATACACTAATAAAAAAAGAACAAACTACTGCTACATACAATAACATGGATGAATCTCTCAGATGCTGTGATCAGCAAAGATGGCAGACAAGAAAGAATGCGTGATATACAATTCCATTTGAATGAATTCAAAAATAGTCAAAACTGATTTATGGGGATAGATGTCAAAACAGTGATTACCTGGGGGAGTGATATTCACTGAGAAAGGGCAAGAGGGAGCCTTCTAGGGCTGGAAAAGCTATGTATTTTAATATGGGTGGTAATTATCTGTGTGTATGTGTGTGTAAAGACCCATGGCACTGTACAGATAAGATCTGTGCACTTTATCACTTATTCTAGAAAAAAATCAATAAAATTTAAAACAATGTATTTCTATTTTTTTTAAGTGAATCTATTTAATCAAATATCCTGAATTAATCCAGAATTCCACAGGGCTTCCCTGGTGGCTCAGATGGTAAAGAATCTGCTTGTAAAGTGGAAGACCTGGGTTTAATCCCTGGCTCAGGAAGATCCCCTGAAGAAGGAAACGGCAACCCACTCCAGTATTCTTGCCTGGAGAATCCCATGGACAGAGGAGCCTGGTGGACTACAGCTCATGGGTTTGAAAAGAATCAGACAACACTGAGCAAATTTAACACTCACTCACATTCACTCCAGTGTTCCACAGATGACCCCTGTTTCTCAATGCCTAGCCGGGGCCAGCAGTACTGATATCACCTGGGAGCTTACCTGATCTGCAGTCTCTTGTGCCTCACTCCAGATGTACTGAAATACCATGTGCATTTTGCCAGGGTCTCCAGGTGATTCTTATGCCTGGAATGGAACATAGAGACAACCGCTAGACTAATTATTTCATGTGCATTTATTTTATCTTCCTAACTAGATTGTAAACTTCTTGAAAACAATGTAGAATAGTGGACAGAGAGCTCAGACTCCCAGTTATGTTACTTCCTGGCTGAGTAACTTGAGGAAGTTGCTAGATTCCCTTAGCCTCAGAATATAAAGTGTGAAGAATAATAATCTTTTATTAATAGCTTCATGGATGTTGTAAAGATTAAATAATACATGTGAAGTGCTTAGTACATTGTTAAATACAGACTAAAAATGTAATAAATGGTAGCTATTACTATCACCTTCATCATTTCACTTTGGGCTGAGGGATGAAAGCCCTCAGGTATAGGTGATGCCTGAACATTTAATATTTGATTTGATGGTGAATACAAGAAAGAGAAACCCATTCACGGTTCTTCGCCTCTTGATGTTCTTCAGTTTTTGTCTTATTGTACTTAAAAGAAACCCATGGTGGTGCTGATTTAGTCACTAAGTCATGACCAACTCTTGCACCCCCATGGACTGTAGACCCGCCAGGCTCCTCTGTCCATGGGATTCTCCAGGCAAGAACACTGGAGTGGGTTGCCATTTCCTTCTCCAAAAGAAACCCATAATTTAGCCCAAAATGGAGAGTTGTCTTGAACTTTGGCAGATCCTAAAAGAGAGATTAGTAAGTTTCTTTGGGGAGCCTATTTTTATTCTTTCCCTTTCTCCCCCTCTTCTGCTTCATGAGTCACTGCCTAAAAAGCCCCTGAAAACACCTGAACCCATTCAGCGAATCGTTCTGGGCCTCAGATCTTCATTCTCAGCCTTTTTGTCCCTCCTTTCTCATGTCTGATTTAGAGTTGGGTTGAGTTGAGTCTTGTAAGACATTCTAACAGAGCAGAGAGTAGGCAGGCCTGAAATATAATTACAGTTGACCCTTGGACAACAGGGGTTTGAACTGCACAAGTCCACTTACATGCAAATATCTTTAATAGAAATACTACAGTATTGTATACAATCCATGATTGGTGGGATAGGCAGATGTTGAACCTCAGATATGGAGGAACAGTGACTGTAGAGGGTTGACATGGATAAATTACACGGGGATTTTCCACCACATGGAGCACTGGCATCCTCAACTCCCATATTGTTAAAGGATCAGTTGAAATTAAGAGGCATGCATGGTTTTGCCTAGTTGAAGATTTAGGATTCTGGACTAGAATTCTGGATTCAAGAAACCCAGTAGTCAGCATCTCAGAGTTACAGAGATTGGTACCTTCAACCTAACTGGGTCAACCTGGAGCTTCTCATATTCCCTGTTACGGGCACCATTTCTTAGAAACCCAGTGCTACAGCGGTATCTGCTTCTTTGTTGTTTTGTTGTGGTTCAGTCACTCAGTTGTGTCCAACTCTGTGACTCCAGCCCAGGCTTCCCTGTCCCTCACTGTCTCCCAGAGCTTCCTCAAACTCATGTCCATTGAGTCGATGATACCATCCAGCCATCTTATCCTCTGTCATCCCCTTCTCCTCATGCCCTCAACCTTTCCCAGCATCAGGGACGTTTCCAGTAAGTTTTCCTTTGCAATCAAATCTTGCTGAATCATGACACCTAGAATTCCAAGTATACGTTAGTAAAAGTGAAGTTAAAACTCATTACTGAACTCAGTTCAGTGGCCCAACATCAAACAAGCCAAATGCTGAGACGCTGAGGTTTACAGCTGAAAATTTAATCACAGAGCAGCCAGATGAGGAGGTGGGAGAACAAATCTTAGATCCACTTCCCTGAAGGCCAGGCCTTGGAGTGTTTATGGGTGAAGCGTATAAGGTGGTCAAAGGTGCAGGAGAAGGTGATTAGAGGCCGGAAAAGGTGAAGTAACCACTGCACTGTGCAGGGGTATCCGAGTTATATGCTTCTTTACAGGATGGATGCTCAGAAAATGGCAGCATTCGCATGATCTGAGGGTAGAGTTCTTATTCTGTTGAGGTCAAAAGGTCGTCCATTAGATACTCCCCACAGGTCCAATTGAATTGTTGGTGGCCTTGGCCAGTTTAAACTGGGCAAGACTAGCTCCATGTTCCTTAAAAACAACTTAAGCAACTGTTACTATAGAGACCTATAATAGGTCAGCAGTGTTATCTATGTATTAGTTAGGCTTGCCTGCTGGCTCAGAGGGTAAAGAATCTGCCTGCAGTGAGAGAGATCCAGGTTCGAGCCCTGGATTGGGAAGATCCCATCGTGAAGGGAATGGCTACCCTCTCCAGTACTCTTACTTGGGGAATTCATGGAGGAAATGGTTAAAGGAATCTTATAATATATTGCCCAAACCACATGAAACTTAGAAGATATGCAATTTGCAAGAACAGTTAAAGCAAGCTTGGTCAGTGAAGGCAGGTTACAAGATATTATTTATTAAGCAAGATATGGTTTAAGGAACCTAACTGATGACTGCCCTCAGTTTCACTTTTACCATAACCTAATAAATGGGAATTTTATTTTCTTCAATGCCACCAACATTCAATAAGTAGCTGTGCTTTGTTAAAGATTTATTAAGCTATTTGTCTGAATACTGTAGCTCAAAGTTTTTGGATCATAGTCCTTTTAAGTAAGAAAAATGAGCCCAAGTATCACCAAATAGTCTCTTTTTCTAGTAGGAGAGAGAACTGATAAAAATAAACTCTTGCTCTATAAGCATATATTTTATGTAATACCCTAGCAACTGAATATGGGTTATTTATATCTCAAAGTTTAATTTCGGGGAAAATTAAGGCCAAAAATGCCGTTGCCTCAAACATGTGTTACCACATGCAAATATACTACTCTAACAACCAAAAATTTATAATAATAGTGCTAAGTTCATAGTCATAAATTTGCTAGCATAGTAACAACTGAAAATCATGATTAACTCAATAAAACATTGATGATAAACATTAAACAAAGCAATCCCTTCAAAAAAGTACAGGAATTCCAACTGTCATCATATGTATATACAACACAAGCTTTACAACAGTACTGGTTGGTACTGAGTTCCAACCAGACTGATCAGTAGTCTGCAGTTAAGTGATGTGTGAGCTCTACTAGGACACTAATTTTAACTTCTAAATAACTAAATTTGGCAACCTTTAGCTTTCTTCATAAGTTACTAGCAAGCATCTCTTGAAAGTGAAAGTGTTAGTCACTCAGTCATGCCTAACTCTGTGACCTCGTGGACTGTAGTCCGCTAGGCACCCCTGTCCATGGAATTCTCCAGGTAAATACTGGAGTGGTAGCCATTCCCTTCTCCAGGGCATCTTCCTGACCCAGGGATCGAACCCAGTTCTCCTGCATTGCAGGCAGATTTTTTTTACCATCTGAGCCACCAGGGAAGCTTCTCTTATCCCTCTGTAAAATGAAAGTCATTTGTCCCTAAGCACCAAAGAAATACTTGGCATATTTAAATCAGTCTGGGGCTCCCAAGTGGACCCTGCAATGGACCTCACTTTGAAAATCATGATGCTAATCTAGAATATGCAAACGTGTGTGTGTTAAGTCACTTCAGTTGTGTCTGATTCTTTTATGACCCTATGGCTCTTCCAGACTCCTCTGTTCATCTGATTCGCCCGGCAAGAATACTGGAGTAGGTTGCCATGCCCTCCTCCAGGGAAATCTTCCCCACCCAGAGATGGAAATCACATCTTCAAGTCTCCTGCATCAGGGATCTTTACCACTAATGATACCTGGGCGCTCCAGAATATGCAAACAACTGCTTCTTTAGGTCCTTCACTGCCCTATTCCTCTTCTTTGGGTGTCTCTGCCCCATCTCTGCTACTGAAGCTCTTCTCTTTCATTTTACTGTGTACTCTGAACTTCATCATTCCCTCTCTCTCAACCCAGAGTTTCAGGCCTCTCCAAACTTTCAAACCTACTGTCATTTGAAAATAAAGCCTCACCAAACCTTTATTCAAACCTACCATATCCTACTCTTGTTCTTTGATTACCTTTGGAATGTTATCTGAAATAACGGCTTCATCAACCAGGCCTATTTATAGTGGAAGCTTCTGTCGGCCACAGCTCTCTGGGAAAACAGCTGCCACCCTCTCTGCCCCTCCCTTATGAGCTCTTGTGCATGTAAGATTTTAGTTCCCAAATATGCACAATCCTAAGGCTGCATTGCTCTGGATCCATCCCAAAACTTTTCAGTTTTGGCACAGCCTTGCAAAGGCTCATTTTAATTTCTCTAATTATGAAACATATTCTAAAAATCTGGCAATGAAATGAAGGGTTTCTTATTTCATAAAATACAGGAGCCATGTGTTACCTTTCTGTAAGAAAGTACTCATTTATCATCCAAACACTCTATAATAAAAACTGCCAAAACACTGACTTAAAAAATCTATAGCATACCGCCAAATGAAAGAACTGTAACTGCCAACTCATATTCTTTCTTATTATTTTAAGCTGTAAGTGACCATGATACATGAGCATGCTTCTGGTGCTCAGAACAAAAACCAAGCTCATCCGCTAAATTTATTCATCCATCCATCCATAATTTTTTTCATTTACCCATTCATTTAGCAATTATTTATTAAGAACCTATTATGTGCTAGCAATGCTCTAGTACTAGAGATTCACCAGTGAACAAAAAGACAGTCTCCCATAGGATGGATGAAGGTATAGCCAGTGGTGAGAGCTGGAGATTTGCCCTTCAGACAACAATTCACCAAAAGAAAATCATTTGTAAATCGGTCTCTGGATTTAGTCTATGTTTCTCAGTAAGACTTTTTTCCTCTGCGATTTCTGATGCAGTGAAACCTTGATCCATGACCACTTCCTGCTTGCCAGAGTCACCCTTGATCCTCAGATCATTTTCAATACTGCATAAAACAAATGATGATAACAATTATAACCCCCACAACAAAGTCCCTGCCAAGACAATAATAGCAACAGCTAACATTTATTAGAGGTTTCCACATAGCTCAGTTGGAGAAGGCAATGGCACCCTACTCCAGTACTCTTGCCTGGACAATCCCATGGACAGAGGAGCCTGGTGGACTGCAGTCCATGGGGTCGCTGAGTCGGACATAACTGAGCGACTTCACTCTCACTTTTCACTTTCATGCATTGGAGAAGGAATGGCAACCCACTCCAGTGTTCTTGCCTGGGGAATCCCAGGGACGGGGGAGCCTGGTGGGGTTCCGTCTATGGGGTTGTACAGAGTCAGACAAGACTGAAGCGACTTAGCAGCAGCAGCAACATAGCCCAGTTGGTAAAGAATATGGCTGCAACGCAGGAGACCCCAGTTTGATTCCTGGGTCTGGAAGATCTGCTGGAGAAGAGATAAGCTATTAAGCAATTCCAAATGATCTCCAATTATGATGGTTTCATTTTTGACTATTTGGCTTTGCAATGGTGTAAAAGTGATGCACATTCAGTGGAAGCCATCCTTTGAATTTTGAACTCTTCCCGGGCTATCAATATGTGGTATTGCTATATGTATTACAGATACATTGCAATATGTGGATCCTCTCTCGTGTCACTAGGCAGTGGCAGGGAGCCCTGGCTCCCAGTCAGGTCCATGACCATGAGGATTAACAACTGATACACTTAGAACCATTCTGTTGGTTTTTTTTTTCCAATACAGAAGTTAATAAATTACATGAGATTTTCAACACTTGATTACAAAATAGGCTTTGTGTTAGATGATTGCCTGCCTCATCTGTAGGATAATGTAAATATTCTGTGCACATTTCAGGTAGGCTGGGTTTCCCCAGTAGCTCATCAGTAAAGAATCAGCCTGCAATGCAGGAGATGCAAGAGATACAGGTTCGATCCCTGGGTCGGGAAGATACCCTGGAGGAGGCAAATGTGTACCCCAGCCTCATCCCCTCCGCCCATATTCTTGCCAGGAAAATCCCATGGACGAGGATCCTGGAGGACTACAGTTGTGGAGTCGCGAAGAGTTGGACACAACTGAGCACACACTCACCAGGCCAGACCAGACCAGACCAGGGCTAAGCTATGGTGTTGTCAGTTAGGTGTATTAAATGCATTTCAACTTAGAATATTTTCAATTTATGGTGGGCTTATTGGATGTAACCTATAAGATGAGAAAGATCCGTACTATACTTCAGACACTTAGTCCTCACAGCAATCCTAGTAGTTAGATATTTATTGTTATTCCTCCCATTTTACGGGCTTCCTTGGTGTTTCAGTGGAAAGTGCCAAACAGGAAGTGCAGGTTCGATTCCTAGGTTGGAAGATCCAGTGGAGAAGGAAATGGCAACCAACTCCAGCATTCTTGCGTGGGAAATTCCAAGGACAGAGGACTCTGGTGGGATACAGACCACGGGGTTGCAAAGAGTCGGACATGACTTAGCAAATGAGCACGCATACATCCCCATTTTACAGACGAGGAAAGACCGGGAATTAAAGGTTATTACGCTTTCCCACCAACACAAGCCAAGAATCTAGTTCTTTGATTTGCCAAACCTCTCTTAGCTGCACTGGTAGAGTCCTGAACTCCGTGGTAGACTCAGATCCAATAACACCTTCCTTTTATCATGTGCTGTAGGTGCTAATGCCCTTTGCCTCTCCCAACAGCCTGTTGTCAGCAAGCTCTTTCTCTGCTGATTACATCAACACAATAAATACTGAATACTATTCTAATCAAATATTGCACTCCACAAAGTTAATTTGACACCTATTTAATCAGACACATAACTGTTATTGAATTGTATGGCAATTACATAAAGCAGTTCTAATAAATTCTGTAATCTGCCCCCTGATAATTATCCTATATTTTCTACTCTCGTTTTTTAACTTTGCAGGATCTATCATTTCCTGAAATGATGTCCTATTTCTTTTCCCCCTTCCTTTTTTTCTATCTCTTCCAAACACACTCATGTGAAATAAAATACAATGAACCTGGACTGTGTTTCCCCATGGCCTAAAAGCCACGTTCCCCTGAAATAAGATCTTTCTGCGCTTCTCCTAGGACACCACGCCTACTTTCCTGGTCTTCTCTGTGGATAACCTAGAGGCTGAAGGAGTCAAGAATCAGGCAAAGTTTGCCTTGAGGTTATAGAATCAGCACTGGGAAATCAACACAGCAGTGACCTCCAACACAGCTGATGACAAAGTAGAGCTAAAAATGAACTCTTGATTTCTTTCATTTGCAATCTGGGGGTCTTAGAGCAAAAAATATTAGAGAAAATAATTTAAGAGTGAAAGAAAGGGAGAGATTTTTTCCATCTAAATAATGGTGAATCAGGGCTTCCCTGGTGGCTTGGTGGTAAAGAATCCGCCTCCCAATGCAGGAGATGCAGGTTCAGTCCCTGGAGAAGGAAATGGCAACCTGCTCCAATATTCTTGCCTGGGAAATCCCTTAGATAGATGAACCTCATGGGCTACAGTCCATGGAGTCATGAAAGAGTTGGACATGACTTACTGATTAAACAATAATAATAACAATGCTGAATCAATCACCGTCTAAATATTCTTTTACTCTTGAATCTGTTCCAAACTGCAGCAGACAAAAGAAGAAAGTCACAGATTCATAAGGATAAAGAGAATGTAAGAGGAGACAAAGCTGATAGACAACAACAATCTATTGGAGGTTGGAAAGCAGATGGAAGCATGATAACAGACTTGAGAAAGGTGCTACCTGAGCATCTATGACAGGTGCCTTCTCACCCACTCAGGGCCCCGGAGAGAGAGGCTCAGAACTTGGCGCTTCCAGGGAACCCTTAAGGCAGCAATGAGATTCATGTGGAGAACTGGCTGACCTCTGTTCACTGAGCTGGTAGAATTTTCCCTGGTTCCATCTCCCCTCCCATAAAACCAGACAACCCTCCTCCTCCCCACTACACAGAGACAAACAGGAAAATGGAAAGGAAGTAATTCCATAGCAGAGAACCCTAGTTATGGCAAAGAGGAAGGGTGATGGGAAGAGCAAAAACAGGAGTCCAGCTAGCTGGTTAAGGAGTAGGACCCACCAGCCTCTTCCCTCTACCCTGTTTCCAAGTGACAGCAGTCATGAAACACACCCAGACCGAAAAAAAAAGCTGAATTCTTCTCAGGAGACTGAAGTTGTTGGCAGCTCTATTTTGATCCAGAAGAAAGTCATACTTAGGATGAAAACTATGAAACTTACATCAGAGAAGGCAGAGTAAAAAACAACCCAGGATCTTGGTGACATCATTGAATTGCTTGATCAAACTATCCCTGAAGCCCTGCTTCCCTCTCAACACTTCATTCATTACACTTGCCTGGTAGCTGCTCTATGGCCATTTATGACATATTCTCAGAAACCATTAGCATCATTTCCACTGTATTCCATTTGCTGAAGTAGTCACAAGCCTGCCTAGATTCCAGAGGAGGCAAACAGAACTACCACTAACTCTAAGAACTGAAGTTAGCAAGTAGTAAACCCTGGAGGCCCCAATGCAGCCTTTCTTGATATAGGACCTGTGTTTAGTGTGCCACAAATTCATTTATAACCTGTGGAAGGAGCACTCCTAAGGAGCCAAGAGTTACTTCAAAGAGTCTAAGAAACCATATGTGCATCAAACATTTTCTGTGGATAACGATGCATCTTGTATACATAAATAACTGCACTATTATCAATAAAGCCTAAGTACTACTCTTACAAGTAATAAAATGCAAACTTAAAAAATCTTCATTTCAGTTGTACTTTTTTTTATTTTATAGCTTTTGTGTTATGTATTTTCTTAATCATGGATATTGAAAGTACAATTAACACATGGAGGAAATATTCTTTATGCTTAAAATGTGTGGTCATATTTTCCAAATTGAACGTTACTGTTTTCATATTCTACTGTAAGTCACAGAGGATCTCTGCGAAAATGGTTATAATGCAGTCCCACTCCCTGCCAGACCCACAATCACTTCTGAGGCAGCTCAGCTCTCAAACCCTATGACAGCAGCTCCAGGTTATAAGTCTTCCCTGCCCCCATTGGCAGCCATAACTGATCGGATGAGGGTGCACAGCTGACCAAATCAGTGCTTCAACTGGCCGATGACCTATGGGGTGGTCTGGCATGGTAAGGACAAATTGTGCTACTCTAACTCTTTTATATTAAGCATTTTCATTTAGACATACAGATATTCAGCATTTGACACAGCCAGCGGCAAGAACTGGCACTAATAAATCAAAGTAATAGGGAGCGAACTGACGCTTAAGGAGAAGCTATGAATAGAGAAAAGATAGAGGATGAGTTAACTAATTGGAAGCAGGAGGGGAAGCAAATAGAAAGAAGTGGATCCAGGAACACAGCCGAGTGCTGTTGACAGAGATTCTCTAATGCAGGGGTCTGCAACCATTTTGGCTCCAGAGACTGGTTTCATGGAAGACATTGTTTTCATAGACCAGGGCCAGCAGCGGGGATGGTTTGGGGATAATTCAAGCACATTATGCACTTTTTCCCCATTATTATTACATCAGTGCCACCTTAGATCATCCGTCATTAGATCCCTGAGGTTGGGGGCCTCTGCTCTAAGGCAGTGAGGAGTAATTCTTTCCCACAGCTGCCCATCAGAATCAACCTGGGAAATGATACTTCAGTGGAAATGCTTGGGGCCCCACCCCGATGTATTCATTCAGTCTGCAATCTGATGCCCTCTGGTTAGGAGTTCCCCAGAAGTCCTGCTTTGGTGATGTCCAGGCCGCCAATTTCAGGGAGTTACTTAATCTTCCTAATCGCTCAGTTCGCATGCTCATAGTTACCCCCCACCCCGCCCCACCCCAGCAGAGTCTCCATTCCTTCCAACCATTACAAAGTCTCTCACTTCCCTACTGAAAGGGGATGTGCAGATGTCAAAAAAATTAAGCCTTTGGTTGAGTCAGCTAAACAAAAGCTACACGAGAGGGGTTTCCATACAAAAACGTCTTCCAAAAAACATGTGGTCATTTCTGATTTCTAATCATACAAGGCTCCCAAAGAGTGGTTTTCTTTGATGAGTTATTTATAGCTTTTGTTAAGGAAAAGGAAACTCCAAGATTATCTGACAATAAATAAAGGTACGTGCCATTCCCTTGACTCTTTTAGATACACGAGGCTATAAATTAGTGAGGTCAACACGCATGCCACAGAGAAAAGCAGGCTTGTTCCTTTGCCATCACGTCTTATGTTTGTATTTTGTGTGTCAATACACAGGCCTTTTCCCCCCTCATTGTCTGAAACTATAGGAAGCAGCTCAGACACCAGGGACTTCTGGGGATGCGAGTGTTAGATTATGACAAATTCCTCAAATTAACATTTCTGTAACTTATTTTTAAATTGTTCCTCCAGCAAACAAAGGAATGTGTGCTTGGATGTTCTATGATGGGAACTTATGGAAATTTGAGTTTGCACAAGTGGTGACACTAATCAATTTTACAATTAACAGTCATCCACTCGGAAGATAATAAGCTGTAATTATAGACTGTTTGGTGTAATCTCAGTTTGCAAAATAGCACTGTTGTGGATCTTACAAATTAAAGTTACTTCATAATGAGTGGGACTTATCAAAGTATTTCATATAAGTTTTTCACAGTTCTTTGTAATTTACTATTATTAACACAAACACTTAGAAACATTGCTTCAGTCTTTAAGGTTCCAAGTAATGTCCTAACCCCTCCTAGCCTCGGGTCCCGATACTCCTCTTTCTTCCTTCTGGATCGTTCTGTTTTAAGGCAATCTTCATTCAGTTAAACCCAAAACAGTGCATCATTTTTGTACCTGTATCCCTATGTCGTTTATCCAAAGGTTCTATACTTAATATACATTGTGCAAGTTACTTGCTTCTCTTTGAGAATAACCCCTAATGCCTAGCACAGTGACTTGAATAAAGTAGATACTATATGTTTCTGTTGCATAACAGAAGAAATGTTTGTGTACAATTGTTTATAATTTCTAATTTCCATCTGCCTATAGTCAGTGACACTCATTACTGAGATGATTAACTGAAATGCAGTTTATGGCCAAGAGAAATTATTTTAACTGTGAATTTGGATCAAACCAAATTTATGATTTTGAATTTTAATACCATGATACATATATTATTTCAAAGGATATGACCATCTTGAATCTAAGGGAAATATATATAAAACTGTATTATTATGGATGTGAGTGGTAGATAGGAATGCTGCTCTGCTAATTTTCTCAAAATAACTAGATAACCCCATGGATATTTTTCTGCAAGATATTTTTCAAATCCTAAAACCATTATGGGTTTGAAATTGAATTTGATACTTACCAAGAAGATACTAAACAAAGTAACAAATTGAGTAACTCTTTTCATCTGAAGTTTTAAGGAGGCCTTTTGACTATGATCAACCTCTCAAAAATGTTCCGTCAGACCTGTGACTTACCCAGATTGTTTTCCTTTTAAAATTGCTTCAATTTTTCACTCCAGGCTTTTACAAAGTCTGTAGATTGCATATCTTCTCTGTTTCTAAATGCTTAATAATTAAAATCTCAACTTAGATATAATAGAGGCAGAATTATGATCATCGATTCATGGGGTCACAAAGAGCCGGACACGACTGAGCGACTGAACTGAACTAAACTGATACATATCAAAATCAAAATAATTCTCAGGTCTCTATCGATATTCCTGAACCTTCACCTAAGTTGCAGAACCTAATCCTCACCTGCTTATTACATGTTTCCAGTCCAAACACTCCAAGTCCACCATGTCCAAATGTACTTTGCCTAAAACCAGCCTTCCTGCTCCACTCAGTTTCCCTCAATTTCTCGGCAAACATTTTTCTCCCAGTTACTGAGGCCATACCATAGTATCTTTTGACCATTTCTCATTTATCTTTTGTTTTCTCTCATAGGCATGGTTTTGTGGATGCATCCCTCAAAGGTGTCCTTTATCTATGGTCAACCTGTGTTGTTCCCATGTGCTCAGCATCCTTCCCTTAGGGAACTATCACTTTCCTATTTGAGGTGAGGCTGTGAAGCACAGGTCCCACCCAATCCTCACTCAGAAACAAGCATATGACTCAGGACATTCAAGATATCTCATCCCTCTGGCAAATGCTATTCATCAGAAGGGTCAACTTATGCTGCAAGTGGAGTCAATAAGAGTTCCTGTCTCAAAATTCATAATTAACATTTATAATCAATTATATATAATTAATGGTATATAATTATATATGATTAATAATATATAATTCTCTCTCTACTAGTGTTGCTAATCCAAGAATAGATGCATTTGCATCTATCTGCAGGCATCTATTAACATATGCAGGAAATCTATTTACAGTAAAAAGAGAATGAGAAAGAACCAAAAAACGCATCAGAGCCAATATGGCAAGGTAGTGTTTAAACAAGGTAGTGGTTGAGTCCCTGGAGCCAGCCACGCCTGAAGTCCATCCCATCCCTGGACTTGCCAATTAGATGAGTCAAATTTCAAAATCCTGACTTACCCACTTTCTGGCTAGGTGAACTTAAACAATCTCTTAACTTTTCTGTGTCTTTCTTACCTCATCTATGAAATGGGAGGTGACATTAATACCAACCTCACAGGGTTATATGAGGATTAGCATAATAAAGGCTCAATAAATGTTCACAGTGACTATGAAGTGCCAGTGAATTCTGATATCCTCTCACGAAATCATGCCTTGCTAGTAATCCATGTCCCTCTGCCTTCCCTTAGGTCATCACCCTCTCCCATCCCATCTTTCCACCTCTGAATATAATCAGCTCTAATCCTACAAATTTTTCCTCTGCTATACCTCTTCCAACCACAAGGCCTTTCACTGATCTTGTCCTCCTTGAGATTCTGTATCATTTTCAGTTCTGTACTACAAGCTGCAACATGCAATCATAAATACTCCTGTACTGTTTCAGGTGGGTCTGACTAATCCAGTTAGAAAGTGGAGTCTTTGGGTTACATTTTTGGGGCATGTCCCCTACTAGTGTTAAGCACATTATAGGCATCAAAATCATTATATTTAACAGGGCCCAGCTGTAACACTAATCATCTCTACTTTTTAAATTCTGTAGTTTTAAGAAAATGTTTCCCCAAATTAAGAAAACTTTTACTGCAGTTACCTAATGTTGATGCAAAAACTCAAGTCTGTGAGGTACATAAACTTCAAATGACAAAATGAGACAATAAGACAATTTTAAGGGAGTTATATGTTTTTATTACATAAACATTATATTCCTTGTGGGAGCTAGTCTTACAAGTTTGTTTCCTGATTTCACAGAATGTCCAATATCTGCAGAAATTGTCTACGAATAATTTGTGAAACAAACATTCCTGGTACCCCCACCAAAAAAGCCCCATTGTTTACATTTTCCAACCAGATTCCTGAGAAAAAATAATAGGTTTTGTTCATTTTACAGTGTAACACACAAATTTGTTTTCAAGATAGAAAAAAGGACAGACTTCTAAAATGAGTCTCGTTTTGTTTATAAAGTTCTATAAAAATACATTAAGTAGGTTCGTATGTTTGTCCTTTGACTTAATATTCCAGTTTACCAGAAACAAACAAAAAACAATAAACAGAGCTATGCAAACCACATTAATCTTGAAGCAATATAATGTCAACATCATCATGAACACCTTGCAAAAGTAGCTCTCCTGAGTATGTAATAATCTTCCTTCGTTTTGCCGCTTTTAGAGTCCCTACCAGTGCTTCAAAGAGGTTGGCACATTTGTCATCTTGGAAGAGGACCCCAAATTTCACACTTAATTTTCCATCAGCATCTAATTGAGAAAACACAATATTAACCAATGCAAAGTCTGTTTATTGCCACCATGTATGGCAAATACCCATCATCTTTCATAAACAACTGGAGGTTAACCAACATCACAATTTAACAGTCAACAGTCAAAAATTCAGTGTAACTTCTTGCCAGATTCAAAAAGGAATGGAGTAAATGCAATGTGTAGTATATCTTCTAGCCTTAGTATCATCTGTACAAACAGTGGAGTTAAGAACTAAGAAATATTAACAAAAAATGAATGTGTTACAGTGTTCATATGGTGGACCATTCCTCTCTGTCTAAATTTTGATTTTTTTTTTAAGGCTTTTTTGGTGTGGGCCATTTTTAAAATCTTTATTGAATTTGTTACAATATTGCTTCTGTTTTATGATTTTGTTTTTTGGCCACAAGGCATGTATAATCTTAGTTCCCTGATCAGGGATCGAACCTGCATGCCCTGCACTGGAAGGCAGTCTTAACCACTGGACCACCAGG
Source organism: Capricornis sumatraensis (assembly GCF_032405125.1). Taxonomy (NCBI): domain Eukaryota; kingdom Metazoa; phylum Chordata; class Mammalia; order Artiodactyla; family Bovidae; genus Capricornis; species Capricornis sumatraensis. The sequence goes on along the minus strand of NC_091081.1, from coordinate 64,267,085 downwards.
GAAGTCTCTAAACTTCAATTTCCTAATTGTTAGCTGTTGAATCAGTAAAAATAACAAATATAAGAGAAACCCCAGATCAGGAACAGTATTTCTCTAAGTGTATTCTGAACATGCTCAGCAACACCAGGAAAGGAGTGGTGACCTCAAAAATGAAGAAATCTTTATTTACCAGAATCCCTACATTATCTAGTTTGAAGTCCAGTTTTTAACATAGATGCTAAAAGTTAAAATAAACACTAAAAAGAAATGAGCTATCAAGTCATGAAAAACCTGAAGGAACCTTAAATACATATTAGTAAATGAAAGAAAGCAATCTGAGAAAAAGCTATGTGCTATATGACTCTAACTATGGAATATTCTGGAAAAGGCAAAACTATGGAAAAGGGAAAACAAAGTAAAAACATCAGTGGTTTTCAATGGTTAGGATAGGGAAGGGGTGAATAGGCAGAGCACAAAGAATTTTTAAAGCAATGAAGACACTCCATGATATTATAATGATGGAGACCTCATTACACATCAGTTAAAACCCACAGAATGTACAAAATCAGGAGTGAAACGTAATGTGAACTATGGACTCTGGGTGATAATTATATGTCAATGCAGGATCAATCCTAGAGATCAAACCAGTCAAACCCAAAGGAAATAAACCCTAAATATTAACTGTAAGGACTGATGCTGAAGCTGAAGCTCCAATACTTTGGCCACCTGATGGGAAAGAAAGTGAAAGTGAAAGTTGCTCAGTCTTTGCAACCCCATGGACCACACAGTCCATGGAATTCTCCAGGCCAGAATACTGGAATGTGTAGCCTTTCCCTTCTCCAGGGGATCTTCCCAATCCAGGGATGGAACCAAGGTCTCCCACATTGCAGGTGGATTCTTTACTAGCTGAGCCACAAGAGAAGTCTAGCCCTTCTCCAGGGGATCTTCCTGACCCAGGAATCGAACCGGGTCTCCTGCATTGCAGGCGGATTCTTTACCAACTGAGTAATTAGGGGTAGACTTATTGGAAAAGACTCTGATTTGGGGAAATATTGAGGACAAGAGGAGAAGGGGTTGACAGAGGATGAGATGATTGGATGGCATCACTGACTCAATGGACATGAGTTTGAATGAACTCCAGGAGATAGTGAAGCACAGGGAGGTCTGGCATGCTGCAATTCATAGGGGCACAAAGAGTCGGACACAACTTACCAACTGAACAACAACAGCGATGCAGGGGCATCAACTGTAAAGAAGGTGCCCCTCTGGTGGAAGATGTTAATAACAGGGAAGACTATGCATGTGTGGGAGCAGAGGGCATATGGGAAATCTCAGTACTGTCCATTCAACTTACTGCAAATCTAAAATAAAGTCTTTTTAATTAAGGAAAAACAAAAGGTGGATCTTTGGTTAAAAGTCAGGAAGAGGAAGTCTCAAAGATAAGGGTAATCAAAGATACTTCCCCAGTGTTAGCTGAATCCTTCGATCTACCTGGCTGAACATTTCACCCATCCTACTGCAATGCTCCCAGTTCTTCCCTCCCAAAGGTGTACCCGCTGTGAAGGAGGTGGCCACCACACCGAGAAGGGCCCTTGGGTTCCCATGCTCCTCTGCTAGAGCTTACAGCATGCGGCTTAATAAACTCCTACTGTGGGTGTAGCGAGTGCTGGGCACTAGAGGCAGGGAGAAGGAAGTATAGAATCACTTTCTAGCTATCAAAGAAATGATTTCCCCTCCCACGAGGAAATAACCACACACAGTAGGTAGAGCAACAGGCAAAGAGGTACATGATTGTTTATCAAGACCAAGATGACTCTGGGCTAGACCAGGAAGGGAAGATTTCATGACTGGTGGTACCTGTTCTGGACTTTAAAGAAAGAAATTAAAGAAAGTGAAGTCAGTCAGTCGTGTCCGTTGCAACCCCATGGACTGTGGCCTACCAGGCTCCTCCGTCCATGGGATTCTCCAGGCAAGAGTACTGGCGTGGGTTGCCATTTTCTTCTCCAGGGGAGCTTCCTGACCAAGGGGTTGAACCCGGGTCTCCCGCACTGCATGCAGACGCTTTACCCTCTGAGCCACCAGACTTAAGGGGCATATAATACAGAGCTTTAAAAACAAAACAAACACCCTGACAGTCCTCAGCTGAAATTTTGGCCATCTGCTAGTTGCTTGGCCTGCATAAATTCCCTAAGCCTCATCTGTATAATGGGGATCTTAATACCTCCCACACTGTATGGCTGGGGACACAGTTCTGAAGCACAGAGCACAGTGTCCAGCCCATGCTAAGCACTAGATCGGTGATCACTGGTTCAATTATGAGTGAAAGAAATGGGAGAACATGCCAAGCCATAGGCACAGGTGAAAGAAGTTAAGTATCTAGGGGAATAGTGACTAATTTACTCAGCTCAAGTAAACCATCTAAGAGAAGAAGGAGGAAATAAGTTGGTAATGGAAAATAGGGAGTCTGACCATGCTTGGCCTGGAAAGTCAAGAGGTATTTGTTTGATTCTTTCACTTCCAGCAGCACGACGACCCTTTAATGGCAATAAAACCTTTCACTGATTACAGGAATCAGTGCAGCTGCTGGGTAACCGGGTTGGTCCTTCAAGCTCTCTGAGCTACAGTTACTTCATCCATCATACAAGGGTAAAAATATCCCTCTCGGAGCTGTTACAAGGATTAAAACATAGAATGCAGGTAAAGTCTTTTATAGCATGCCCAGTCTATGGTAAATTCTCAATTTAGGTTAAATTTTTTAAAGCCACCAAAGGCAGAAACCCTGCTGTAATCTTGGAGTTCTCCTGCCTGCTAACCCCTAAATCTGATGAATGTCCGAGCGATGCCACCTTCTTTGTATCTGCTGTTGCTCTAGCCTCCCCTCTCCATGGACAGTTAATTCCAGGCCCCAGTTGATTGTCACGTGGCTAACTGCCAGACTCCTTACGAGTCTCCCCTTCTCCATTTTTACCCTCACTACATCCTCCACATTCATACAGAATTTAAAATGTGGAAGAAACTTTGTATGATACAAGCTTAATTGATATTCTTTTACTTTAATCTTTCAATGGCTCCCTAGCACCTTTAAGATAGAGTGAATAAGATTCTTCATCCTCTGGCCCTTGCCTCACCTCTCACCAGGCCTCCTGCCATCTCACTCCATGCATCTTGTGATTCAGTCAAAATGAGCAACCTGCTGTAATCCAGGGTGTTAAGAATCACCTCCCCTGGTAACTTTGTCCACGTCAAGCCATCTACCTGGCATCCCAGATCCTCTTTTCTAACTAAATTCTTTTTTCTTAAAAAATGGACTCAAATGTCACCTTCTCTGAGAAGTCCTGTATGATTGCTTTAGTCGAGTTAATAGCGCTTCTTAAAAAATGGAATGTATATCAATCGAAGCATTCACCATCAATTACAGTAATGAAAGCTACCATTTATTGAGTACTCAGTATGTTCCTAGAACTGTTCGATGCATTTTATAGTCATTAAAACTCACTTAACCATTTTGTCAAAGATAAGACACCATTGATTGTAAGAAGCACCATTATTTCATGTTCCAATTAAACTGCCAGTTTAATGATAGCATACCATGTATCATAAAATAATCCTTATTTTAGAGATTTTAAAGTGTGAAAAATGTGTCTCCAACACTCACTGAAATAAAGTAGTATCATTATACAAATAAGGAAACCATGGCACAGAAAAGTTTAGAAATGTGCCCAAGGTCACACAGCAGGAATGTGGAAGAGCTGGAATTCCTTCCCAGAGTCTGACTCCAGAGCACATGCTCTTAACCACGTCCCAAAACATGCTTCCAATTTATCTGTGTTCTCATTACCTAAAGAGACCCACAGGGATGAGATGGACTTTTATTTATTTTCCCATCTCCAGCACTTAAGTACAAAGGCAGCACTCAAGGTACATTTGTTAAAGAATTTATATCTCCAAATAATCTCTATCCACTTAAATCTTTTCTATAGGATAAAAATTAGAAATCAAGAAAATCAGAGATACCAAGGGAACATTCCATGCAAAAGATGGGCACAATAAAGGACAGAACTGGTATGGACCTAACAGAAGCAGAAGATATATATAAAGAAGAGGTGGCAAGAATACACAGAAGAACTGTACAAAAAAGATCTTCACGACCGAGATCATCACGATGGTGTAATCACTCACCTAGAACCAGACATCCCGGAATGAGAAGTCAAGTGGGCCTTAGGAAGCATCACTACGAACAAAGCTAGTGGAGGTGATGGAATTCCAGTTGAGCTATTTCAAATTCTAAAAGATGATGCTGTGAAAGTGCTTCACTCAATATGCCAGCAAATTTGGAAAACTCAGCAGTGGCCACAGGACTGGGAAAGGTCAGTTTTCATTCCAATCCCAAAGAAAAGCAATGCCAAAGAATGCAAAAACTACTGCACAATTGCACTCATCTCACACGCTAATAAAGTAATGCTCAAAATTCTCCAAGCCAGGCTTCAACAGTACATGAACCGTTAACTTCCAGATGTTCAAGCTGAATTTAGAAAAGGCAGAGGAACCAAAGATTGCCAACATCCACTGGATCATTGAAAAAGCAAGTGAGTTCCAGAAAAACATCTACTTCTGCTTTATTGACTATGCCAAAGCCTTTGACTGTGTGGATCACAATAAACTGTGGAAAATTCTGAAAGAGATGGGAATACCAGACCACCTGACCTTCTTCCTGAGAAATCTGTATGCAGGTCAAGAAGCAACAGTTAGAACTGGACATGGAAAAACAGACTGGTTCCAAATAGGAAAAGGAGTACATCAGGGCTGTATATTGTCACCCTGCTTATTTAACTTATATGCAGAGTACATCATGAGAAATGCTGGACTGGATAAAGCACAAACTGGAATCAAGATTGCCAGGAGAAATATCAATAACCTCAGATATGCAGATGATACCACCCTTATGGCAAAAGCAAAGAAGAACTAAAGAGCCTCTTGATGAAAGTAAAAGAGGACAGTGAGAAAGTTGGCTTAAAGCTCAACATTCAGAAAACGAAGATCATGGCATCTGGTCCCATCACTTCATGGCAAATAGATGGGGAATCAACGGAAGCAGTGAAAGACTTTATTTTGGGGGCTCCAAAATCACTGCAGATGGTGACTGCAGCCACAAAATTAAAAGACACTTACTCCTTGGAAAAAAAGTTATGAAAAACCTAGACAGCATATTAAAAAGCAGAGACATTATTTCGCCAACAAAGGTCCGTCTAGTCAAAGCTATGGTTTTTCCAGTAGTCAAGTGTGGATGTGAGAGCTGAACTATAAAGAAGCTGAGCACCGAAGAATTGATGCATTTGAACTGTGGTGTTGGAGGACTCTTAAGAGTCCCTTGGACTGTAAGGAGATCCAACCAGTCCATCCTAAAGGAAATCAGTTCTGAATATTCATTGGAAGGACTGATGCTGAAGGTGAGACTCCAATACTTTGGCCACCTGATGCGAAGAACTGACTCACTGGAAAAGACCCTGATGCTGGGAAAGATTGAAGGTGGGAGGAGAAGGGGACAACAGAAGATGAGATGGTTGGATGGCATCACCGACTCGATGGACATGAATTTGGGCAAGCTCCGAGAGTTGGTGATGGACAGGGAACCCTGGTGTGCTGCAGTCCATGGGGTTGCAAGGAGTTGGACACAACTGAGTGACTGAACTGAACTGAAGTGATGGGATGAAAAATGAAAGGCTTTAAAGAACTCTATTTTAAAAGAAACAGATAAAACTAAATTCATCAATTTATTCATCAAATTCATAGTTTAGATTAGTCAACATTATTCCAGACATAACATAAATAATTAACCTTAATCTGTCAGTAGGTAATATATCTCCATAGATGCTTTCCAACTCAATAATTCATCTATTACCAGGAATAGGTAAGTCAAGGAGGCCTGGTGAAGCTGCAATGTTCAAAATATTTTCATCCTTATACAAGTTATGATAATTACCTTACACTCATCTAGTTTGTAAACTTGCTTATTTTGAAGTGCAGGTTCAGTCTGCTAAGTATTGGGGTGGCCAGTAAGTTCATTTGAGTTTTTCCATATGATGTAATGGAAAAACCTGAATGATCTTTTTTGTCAACCCAATATTACTCTATATGAAACTTACAAGATCTTATAAATCAGTGTTACCACAATAACAGATAGACAGACTGATGATAGATAAAAAGGCTACAAAGAGATTCTTAGTCCCTTTCACCATGAAAAGATACAAGAAGTCTGAGACCTAGAAGAAGGCTCCAAGTTGACCATGATGGCACACTGACCTCGGGCCTCCAGCCTTCAGAACTATATGCAATAAAATTTCTGCTTTTTATATGCCACACAGTCTGGAGTATTTTGTTACAGCAGCTCAAACAGATTGAGACAGACTCCCAACCTACATAACCATTAAGATAGTAAATGTGGACAAAACTATAATTCAAAAAGATACATGCACCCCTATGATCACAATAACACTATTTATAAGAAAATGTGGTACATACATACAATGGAATACTGCTGCTGCTGCTGCTAAGTCACTTCAGTCATGTCTGACTCTGTGCGACCCCATAGACAGCACTCCACCAGGCTCCTCCTAGACGGCAGCCCACCAGGCTCCCCCGTCCCTGGGATTCTCCAGGCAAGAACACTGGAGTGGGTTGCCATTTCCTTCTCCAGTGCATGAAAGTGAAAAGTTAAAGTGAGGTTGCTCAATCCTGTCTGACTCTTCGCGACCCCATGGACCACAGCCCACCAGGCTCCTCTGTCCATGGGATTTTCCAGGCAAGTGTACTAGAGTGGGGTCCCATTGCCTTCTCCACAATGGAATACTACTCAGCCACAAAGAGGAATGAAAAAATACCATTTGCAGCAACATGGCTGGACCTAGAGATGATCATACCAAGTGAAGCAAGTCAGAAAGAAAAAGACAAATACCCTGTGCCATCACTAACATGTGCAATCTAAAATATGACACAAATGAACTTATTTACGAAACAGAAACAGACTGACAAAGAGAACAGACTTGTGGTTGCCAAGAAGGAGGTGGTGTGAGGGTTTGTGGTTGGTAGACGCAAACTATTATACATAGAATGGAAAAACAAAAAGGTCCTACTGTATAGCACAGAGAACTATACTCAACATCCTGTGATGAACTATAATGGAAAAGAATACATATATATGTATAACTGAATCACTTTGCAGTATAGCAGAAATACAATGTTTTAAATTAACTATACTTCAATATATCTTTAATGAAAAATATTACATTTGTTGTTTCATGTCACACATAAGCAAAAGAAAACTACAGGGGATGTTTGTAATAATGACAATGGAATTTTCAAAGTACCTCTTGTTATTTCAAATGATTTGTGATTCATAAGTAATCACAGCTATATGTAAGAAAATCAAACTATAATGATGACACAACATTGTAAAGTAATTATACTCCAATGTAAAAAAAAAAAAGCTACAATGACAGGACAACTCTTATAAGGTACTTTTTAAAGTTGTTTTTCACTTACATGATATAATTTTAAAACTTTGGAGTCCATTATTCCAGTTGTTGCTGAACAAATCTATTTTTAAAATGCTCCCCAAACTATTACATGTCTGGTCTGAGATGTATAAAATATTAATACTTACAGTTATAAGCATAAGAGTTGCTTTCATTACAATTTAGGAAAAGAGCACGAATACTACCAATTTTACATGTCTCAAACTTCATGGCAGCTGCTTATATGCTGCTGAGGGAAAAGCTGACTTTTTAAAAAAACTACCCAAAGGATGGGTTCTTTTAGTTATATAACATAAATACCTGATTATACAAAATTCAAAAGTTTGAAGAAAATAAAGACAATATATTGCAATTTCAATGAGTCCCTAGTCATTTGGCAATTTGCAAAATGGTGGCAGGGTAAAGCAGAAAAAAAAATGAATGTTAATAGTATGACAAAAATTCGAACAAGATTCAATTACAAGATTTCAATGCAGCTAGGTTACAGATGTATAGTGATTTTCTTTCCATTCAGAGGATAATGAAATAACTCAACCACTCTTTGTATAAGAATCACAATACCCCAATAGCTCTGTGTCTCCAGAAATTACTTCAGGGCTGACAGCAGTTAGCTGACAGCTGCCAAAACTTTTAGGCTTCTACCAAGAGTTTGGAGAAGGAAATGGCAACCCACTCCAGTATCCTTGCCTGGAGAATCCCATGAAAAGAGTAGCCTGGTGGGCTACAATCCATAGAGTCCCAAAGACTGATGATACAACTGAAGCGACTTAGCACAGCACAGCACCCAAAGAGTTAGCCCTTCTTGCTCTAAAGCAAACTCAGAAGAAACACCGTATCTATCATATAATACTTACTTTTTGAACCAAGACGATGAATTTCCTCCACTAAGAGTTTAACTTCATGATCCACATTCATTGCTGCCTGAGGGAGAAAAAAAAATCTGTATTATTAGTTTCTAGATTTCATTACGCATATCTGGCCAAATCCAAGGGCCCCTTGGTATTTTTTCATGTAGCATTTGTCACTATTAATTTACCATGTCCCTCTTCCTAAAAGCACTTGTGTGATATATCTCCCTCAGGTAGAGTACTTCCATTTCCCCCATCTTTATAAATGCCCTTATGGGCGGTCCCGCTCTTACTCCATGCAGTCTGTTGGGGAGAACGAAGCCATTCTCCTTGCACCCACTATACACTCCAAACCCAAGCTCTGCCTGGTGCCAAAAACACAAAGGTGAGTGAGCCAAGACCTGCCCTCAAGGAATTCATCATCCAGAAGCAGAGAAAGGCCTAGAATGACTAGCAATAGGACAAGCTCTCTTTGAGCGGAGGGTCCAAGGTATTAAGGGAGCTTGAAGGGGAAAGCCACAGGTTTCAGGGAGGTTCCTGGGGGGAGGAGAGGACCAGGTAAGTAGCTGGGGAAAGCATTGGGAAGAGAATCCGTAAGAGCACAGAAACAAGGAGAAACCGCAGCACACCTGGGGCAAGCCCGAAACTAGGAGCTGGAGGTTCCAGCATAAACCGGATAAACCAACACAATCCCTCCCCTCTAGGAGCCCCAGGGTGAACAAGGCGGTCCAGGTAGAACCCTACAAATGCAATTTCCCAGTTCACAAATACTCATGCTCTTCCCCCCAACAGTTCGTAACGCAATCCGACTGCAATGGAGAGCCTGTGGTGAACACCATTCATCTTCAGGTGAGGAAGGAGTTCAGGGTTAGCATAGCAGCTGGGTGAGTTCCCTTGGCTCATGAGGTCCTCCATTGGCTGGGTTTGTGCCCATCATTCCAGCCACCTCACATCTATGCCCTTGAATGCCAGGTTGCAGCTACACGGCATTTCTTTTCATTCCTCAAATGTCCCCTCACTCTCTTCCATCCAGCCTTCACAGGTACTGCTTCTTCTTCAACCCAACTCTGACTATTCCTCTTTCTTGGAGTTAACTTTCACTTGTCCAGTCCCAACTGAGATACAACTTCCTCCAGGAAGCCCTCCCTGAAAACCGGGAGTAGGAGTGCTCCCCTGTGCGTGTTCCCACAGTATTGTGCATCCATGTCATTTCACTTGACTGGAATGACCTGGTCTTGTATCACTAGAGAGTGAGCTCCTCTCTGCGGGGATCTGACCGTTCTGCTACTGTGGGACCCCGTCTGGCACCAAGAGTAGGACTTCAACAAATAATTGGCTGGCAAACAGGAAAATGAGCAAAGGCATGAGAGGGGATGAAAACACATCTGTGAGAGTTATTGACAGGGAGCTGCTGATTTCAGTGAGGCACAGAGAGGAGCTCTAAGGGCAGGAAGTGGACTCAGAGACAGAAAAGAAGCCTAAAGGGGGCGTGGCAAACAGCTACAGAAAGTGGGTGGAGACAGATACCAGCAAGAAACAGGGAAGCAGCAGGTAGAGCTGAAGGAGAGAAACCCAACTGCTGGAGCAAAGAAGTAAAGCAGGAAAGGAGGAAGAATGAGTTTCCATAAGAAGGAAATAATTTTACACTGGAAACAGCAATATGAGGGTGAAAAGCATGGGCAGAAGAGGCATCAGCACAGTATGTTTTAAGTTTTCCAAATTAAATAAGGGATGAAAACAGTAGGATGACCTGAATGGTTTACTTTGGGGTGATGATTTGGAAGAAATAATTTTATTCAGACAGGTCATAACTAATTCTTGGTAGCTTTTAAAAAACAAGAATGACATCTATGTATAAATGATATTGATCAGGACCCCAGATTTCTCATAGCTAATAATTAAAAGCACCACTACCATCTGCTACACTTCTGTGTAAATCTTTTGAGAAGCTTATATTGCAACAAGATGCACTTCCCTGGTGGCTCAGTGGTAAAGAATCTGCCTGCCAATGCAGGAGATGCAAGAGACACGGGTTTGATCCCCGGGTGGGGAAGATCCCTGAAGTAGGAAATGGCAAAAACCCATTCCAGCGTTTTTGCCTGGGAAATTCTATGGACAGAGGAGCCTGAAGGGCTACAGTCCACAGGGTCCCAAAAGAGTTGGATGGGACTTATCGACTAAACAACAACACTGCGACAAGATGCAAATCTTTGGTTAATGCAGCTACATAAAACCCAGTATCAAAAATTAGTGTCCAAATGTGAGAACTTTATATTTATTGGTGAAATTATAACATCATATTCAATTCAAAATACAGTTTTAGAGAGACACTAAAACACTAAAATATAACCGGAAGACACAAGTGAAAGACATGCCGTAAGATTAGTGGTAGGGAAAAAAAACCTGTTAATGTCAGTGTGGTGAATAGCTGTCGTTTTTCTCTGCTCAGCACCGTTTCTACCTTCTGGCACCAGCAGTCCAATTTTTTTTTTTTTTTTTTTTTGATAGAGCCATTCCTTCCTCGTTCTTATCTCATGGATCTTGGGTAGAGCCTCATTCTGGACTCCAGGAATGGCTCAAAGTCAGAGTAATTGGTTTGGAGCATAGGCTAGGTGATCCCATCTTGAACAATGGGGTCGGCCCAGGAATTTTGCCAGACTACTAGTAAAACAACACTCTCCCACTGAGCTCTAAGTTTACAGCCAGCAAGTATATAAACGGCTACCACGTGAAAAGAGCCTGCCAGGAATAAATCCAGCACAACGGAAAATTCAACCATGCATCAATGATTGAGCCTGTATATGACCTTGGATTTTCCTGTTACATGAACTAATCAATCTTCTGTGGTTTTGCTTATGCTGGTTTGAGTTTCTGTCATTTGCACTGTAAGGAATCTTGACTTTTAAAGTTAGCCTAGAGATGACCTGCTGCTTTTTAAAAAAAATAAAACTCTGTTATGTACTCATGTGAATAGACTTGTTTGCATTACCATATTGGGTAGAATAGACAGGTAAACAGAAAGGCAGATTTGGAAGCCATAAGAGAAAAAATTTCTCTAATAATCAAAACTGTCTAAAGGTGAATAAAGTTTGCAGAAGTAGTTGGATCTGTGAGGGTTGATGAAGAAATCAGCCCACATTGGACAAAAGGGAAAGGGAAATGTCCAAGAGGATTAGTCTTCTCTAATTGTCAGATGCTTTGATTTCCTCCCACCCAGAATATTCATCTCTTTAACATCATTTTCCATTCCTTCCACCCACCACCATCCACACCAGTCACAGTTCTCCTTTAATAATAAGACTCAATACAGCATGCTTGGGGCTGGTGCATGGGGATCACCCACAGAGATGTTATGGGGAGGGAGGTGGGAGGGGGTTTCATGTTTGGGAACACATGTAAGAATTAAAGATTTTAAAATTTAATAAAAAAAAAACAAAAAGAAAAAAAAAAAAAAAGAAGACTCAAAGAGGAAATCCAACTCTTAAGTAATGTGAATATGTGCATTACATTAGCAGATGATTGTAAGAAGGGAAAACCAGAATTTCCTTATAATTAATTACACCTGAGGCTCCTTATCTGTGTTTATTCTAAGAACCTTGCAAAGTATTATTTATCCCTATTTTATGGATGATGAAACTGACTCAGAGGGGTTTCCCACAATTAAATGCTGTTTTTACTTCATTGTTCTGCCTCTTCTGCTGCTTTGGGGTGGGGCTGGTTATTATGCAAATAGAACTAAATGTAATGGTAAGTTGTATTTGTGTGAAATATTTGAGTACTTACTAAGACAAAACCCTTAAAAAGCAAAAAAGGCTCCCTACACTGATCCTTTTGAGTAGGAAAATGACAGGCTTAAAAACTATTGCTAGCCTACATAACCTGGGATGGTTTATTTCTTTGATTATTTAATGAGGACAAAGGAGTATAAAATACTCTGCTGCACAAACCTCGGAAGGTCCACGACATTTTTTTATAAGGACAGAAGCCTGGGGCTGGTGCAAGCAGCAAGATCAAGAACAATGAGAGGCCATGGCAGAGCAAGGCTAAGGGAAAGAAAGAGCCGGGTCAATGGGAGGCTCAGGGGAAGGGGATGGCAGATGCTACCCGAGCCCTCTCATTGTGACAGAAACCAATTAGGCACTGTGCGTGGGAACCACAAAGAAAGCGGAATGTGGGCGGATTGGGCCATATGCTGAAATGCTCCACTTTCAGTAGGCACTTGAAGATATATTTAAGGACCCTCTTAACAGTTTCTTGGGTTTTTTTTATTTTGGTTGGTTTGTTTTCTTAAGTTTGGAGGCAATACCTGGAGATATTCTAAAGTCAAGGAATAGCCTACTCGAGTGGGAACATCTGGGAATCGGGAGCCACCTGTCCTCACTAGGGCTGGCCACTCTTTCCCAGCCCTCCTTCACAATCCCCGACGAGCAGCTGGTGTAGGTCAAAGAATGACTGGGTTTCTTCCCGCCTCTCGCAGGCGCGCACACACTCCATATTTGGTCATCCCGGAGCCAAGTTGGGAGCTGGCCCGGAAGGGGTCCCAAGACCGTGTCCTCCGCAGGCCATCAGACGGTTATCACCGGCACCGCTGCAGAGCTAGGGAGCGCAAGGCTCGGCCCCCGCTCCGGGGCGCAAGGCGGGGTCCGAGCGGACTCCCGGGGAACGGCAGCATCCGCATCCCGGAAGCCTTTGTCTCCGCGAGGCCCTCGCTCCCCGGCGATCGGTGCGCCCCAGGCGCGCCTCGAGAGCCGGCGCCCAAACCCAGCGACGAAAACGGACCCGGCTTGGGGCTCCCCGAGTTGCTAATGTCTTCTCACTACCCCCCACCCCGTACACAGAACGGGGTGCGTTCAGATCCGCACCCGCCGCCCCCGCCCGCAGAGCCCACTGCCCCGAAGCCACCGAATCCCTCGGCAGGAGCCTGGCCCCTCACTGCCAGTCTGTTCCCGCTCAGTTCTGCGGAACTGGCTCTCCAAGTGCAAAGCCGGCAAGTTGCTCTGCGGTAAAAAAGAAAAAGAAAGAAAAGAAAGAAAAAAAAAATATAAACGCTGCTGATCTCCCTGCCCGGTCCGCCCCCGGCAAAATGTCACGTGAGCCGAGTACGGAAGTCTGCCCGAGAGGTGGGGGGCGCGCCCACGCGGTCCCCAGCACCCGGCTCAGCCCAATGCCAGTTACACCCTCCAGGCGCCTTAGCCACCTCTCTTCCCGGTCCTGGTTCTCCAACCTCAGCCCACGATCCCCTCCTCCGGCTGTTGACCTCCCCCGGCTACCCCAGTCCATCCTTTCTACCTGGACGCCACTTCCCAGGGCGATCACTCACCTCTCTGCCTCCTGTTCTTTTCCGAGAAAACCGGCAGCGTCGGTGCGGGCTGGTTGCCTTCTTCAACGCACTGGGGAGGAAGAAGCCGAAGAAGGAAGTGACTGAGGCGAAGAGAAAGGCTGGTTGGTGTGCCGCAGGCGGAGGGCGAGCGGGGGGAGGGGGGGAGAGTTTCAGCGCTCAGGAATGGGGCCACCCACACTCCCGGGGACTAACCTGGGAGGAGGAAACTCTGGAGCGGAGACGCCAAGAAGGGGGCAGGCTCCGCACAGGTGGCGGAGCGCTGGAGGCTTCTAGGAAAATGCATCCAGAGCTCCAATTACCGCCACTTTTGCCCCGCGCCACTCGGAGCCAAGGAGCTCCAACCCCCGCATCTTTTCCTGGAAATTGACTTCCTGCCAGGATCTCTCTCCCAATGCAAGAAAAAAACCTCCCCCAATGTGCAGAATGCTGAGATCTCCTTTGCCTGCGTGCTTAGTCGGTCTGACTCCTTGCCCTCACGGACTGTAGCCCGCCAGGATCCTCTGTCCAGGGAATTTGCCAGGCAAGAATACTGGAGTGGTTTGCTATGCCCTTCTCCAGAGGATCTTCTAGACCCAGGGGATAGAAGTGCTATTTCCTGTGACTCCTGCATTGGCAGGCGGATTCTTTACCACTGTGCGGAACTTAAGCCCAGGGCAGGGGGCTTTCAGAAAGATACCAATATGACAGCAGGGTGGTCTGATTTGCGAAAGAAAATGCAGTTTTGAAAACTGCTTTACTGCAAAGAAACTTTACTTGGATAAAGCTATTATAATTCTTGGCCCTGGGTCAATGTAGATTTTTTCCCCTCTTAATTCATTATTTCCTACATGTAACTGCATAATTCAATCATTTTATTCATACATCCATGATTATAGTAACTGTTATTTTAATCTCTGAGTGTGTGTGTGTGTGTGTGTGCTCTACCTGGTATCCTTTCAAAAAGGAAACCAAGCCCTTGCCCAGAGAACTGACCCGAACTATTCCTAGGACAAAGGTTGCACAAATAATTGCCCCCAAAGTTTCCCCGTAACCGCTGTAGCTGATTGGACGAAGAATGGTCACTTGACCCAAAAGACACAGTCCATAAACTGACCATCACCCTAGGAGGTGACCTGGAACAAACAGTCCTCACAAGCCAGAACTCTGGATCATTAGATAAGCCAATCAGATTCTCCCTTGGAAACTGAAAAGGGACAATGAAAACAGAGAATGAGCTGACAGGAAGGCTGAAGCTGAGAGGGCTTGAGGCAGAAATAGGGAAAATGGGCCTGACAAAGCAAAACAGTGGAGTAAGCAAAAACTAAGGATGAAGTCGAAGGTGAATATGGGTGGAAGTGGTAGAAGTGCCTCTAAGGGAAGCTGAGACCCAGTGATATATTAAGAACATCAAAGACCTGCTCCAGAGGATAATATGAGTATCCAGGTCCCTGCGGCTGCACTGTATCCAGCCACTTCCTAAAGAGCGTCCTAGTTACCCTGTCAGAGTAAACACCTATCACTTCGGGTGTGACTTTGAATGAATCTCTGTTCACTACCACCAAAAGATTACTCTCAACAAAGGTCTGATTGATCAAGGTTTCTCATGTCATATGAAGTTTAAGGTGACTCCAAAATCCTTTTGAGGACTATTTTTTCCTTACTAAAACAAACTGAGAAGTAATAGTTTGGATTTTTCAGTCTATATAATGCAAAAAGTATAATTCAAGAAAAGAGCATATTTAGCAATTCTCGGGGCAGCACCTGGCTCCTTTGGTTTGTGGCAGTTCTTCGTTTAGATAATATCCAGTGAAATGAATAATCAATCTGTATTGTGCTGCTTCTTTACAAGTAAGCAGTGTTTCACAGTACTCTGCCAATGGGGGGAAAAGAGAGACAGAAATAGATTAAGCAAATAAAATCCCTGTTACTATAAAAATGGATTCACTTTTAAAAATACTTTGTATATATGTTATACTACGTGTAACATGAACCTCATGTTAATCTGTAAAGAATTACAATCCAAGAAAATTATTTTGGGAAGAAGAAAATAGGGCTAATAGTTATGGGTTTCCTTTTTCACAATGAAAAATACTCTGAAATTAGATACTAATGAAGATCACATGATCATTTGAATACACCAAAAACCACTGAATTGTACCCTTTGAAAGGACTAATTTTATGGTGAATTATATTTCAAGTTTTTTAAAAAAGAAACAATGGAAGGACAAGACTAATAACGAATAATAAAAGAACAAACTGGGGCTTCCCTGGTGGTTCAGTGGTTAAGAATCTGCCTGCCAGTGTAGGAGATGCAGGTTGGACCCCTGCTCTGGGAAGATCCCACATGCCTTGAAGGAGCTAAGCCCATGCACCACAGCTCTTGAGCCTGTGCCCTAGAGCCTGAGCTCCACAAGAGACGCCACCGTGACGAAAAGCCTGCCCACCACAACTAGAGAGTAGCCCCCACTCTCTCCAACTAAAGAAAAACCCTCACAAAGCAACGAGGACACAGAGCAGCAAAAAATATAAATAAATAAATTAAAAAAAAAAAAAAACAGAACAAATGAAGAGGCTTTGGCTTAAAAAAAAAAAGACTGTTGCACAAAAGTGTTGATATGACTGGGAAGATACTGCATTTCCCATTGCTCATTCATTTATTTGTTCATTAAACAAATATTTATTGAAAACTATTATGGGCTAAGATATATGTCTCTTTCTCAAAGAGTCATCAAAGAGAACAAACTTCCATGTGAAAGAGAACCATTGTTTGTCCATTGAAAAACAGGACTTTTATAAACTGGTTTATTAGAAAATATATGTCACTATTATTTCTAGAACTTACTTTAAGATATTATTGTTATTTTTATTCCCCTTTCCTCCATATCTTTATTTCTCCCCCCTCCCCTTCTCTAACATCCAAATTAAAAACAATGAAGTACAACAAAGCTTGGGTATTATGTCCATCCATCACTCATTTGAAGGGATTTCTTCCCTCTTTCCCTTCTCCATTCCCCCCCTTTTCCTCCCTCAACCCCATCTGCATTCTAGTCTCCACCCAAGCATAGTTTAGGATTGCACATGTTAGGTGAGGGTTAGTCCTAACATGGAGTTGAGACTCCATAGTACAGTGTCTGTGCCAACCCTGTTGTTCAGCTTACCATTACCAAATGGATACCACATTTCGGTATCTCAATTTCAGACTCTTGAAAGAAAAAATCTAATTGCCCCAGTTTGGATCAATTACTATTTCTCTGCTCCTACCCTCTCCCCAACAGCCTTCCTCTCCCCACCGCCCCACATCCCCCAACCCAGTTAAATCTGCTAAATCCAATATATAGGGTTGCTCTTTCTCTACAAAGGAAGTATAGGAGATGAATCACCTTATGATATATCTATCATAAATAATAGCAACACTGCAGTACAATAAAAATAAAGCCTTGTACAGTAACTAGCTACTAAACTCCTACAGATATTTTCTTTTACATTTAAGTTAATTGAAATGAAATAACATTAAAACTTCACATCCTTAGTCAAGGTAGCCTCAATTCAAATGCTCAACCGTTGCAAATGGTTAATGACTACTGTGATAGCACAGAACATTTCTATTTTCCCAGAAAGTTCTTTTGGACAGAGTTGTTAGAGGAGGTTAAGAAAGTATCAACAAAATCTGGAAATTATTAAGAATTTTAATAAGATAATAGCTACTATTTAGTTTTTGCATTTCTCCCCCTCCAACTCACAAACTAAAAAATTTACAAACCACCTGTTTCTAGGCCCCTTACTTTTCTGGCAAGAAATCTAAATTCTTACCCAAAATGATTCACCAAAAAAGTTAAACCTGGGACTGTCCAGTCAATTTAGGACAGCAAGTCACTCTACCCATATTTCATTTTTAGACTTTGTAGATTTGTTTCATTTGGTTTTCAATTCATCCACTTTGCTTTTCCTGAGTCTTTGTTGCAGTTCCAGTAAAGGAAGGCTGTGTTATCCTTTAGTGAGCCTGGATCAAGTGGTTAGCATTGCAGCTGAGAGTTAAAATTCAAGATCATTGAACTCAGTCATGAGGAGCTAAAGGCTACATGCAAAGAGCAGCCAGGCAGGCAGCTGTGATGATCACAGAGGAGTCGTGTATCAAAGTAGGCACTAAGAAATACAATTTCTAGTCCAAATATCCAGCTCTTGTCCAGGGGTGACACAAGGCCTGGAGTGGAAGGGGTTAATGCCACAAAGCTTGACAAAGGAGTTACTCAGGCTACACATCTAAGAAGGCAATGGCACTCCACTCCAGTACTCTTGCCTGGAAAATCCAATGGACGGAGGAGCCTGGAAGGCTGCAGTCCATAGGGTCGCTGAGGGTCGGACTCGACTGAGCGACTTCACTTTCAGTTTTTACTTTCATGCATTGGAGAAGGAAATGACAACCCACTCCAGTGTTCTTGCCTGGAGAACCAGGGACGGGGGAGCCTGGTGGGCTGCCGTCTATGGGGTCGCAGAGAGTCGGACACGACTGAAGTGGCTTAGCAGCAGCAGCAGGCTACACATTAGAATCACCTGCCACCCTTTTAAGAAGCAGTGCCCTTCTTAATGTGCGTGTGTCCTAAGTCACTTCAGTTGCCTCTGACTCTATACAGCCCTATGGACCCTAGCCAGCCAGTCTTCTCTGTCCACGGGAATTCTCCAGGCAAAGAATACTGGAGTGGGTTGCCATGCCCTCCTCTAGGGGATCTTCTGAACCCAGGGATTGAACCCCCATCTCTTATGTTTCCTGCATTGGCAGACAGGGTCTTTACCACTAGCACGCCACCTGGGAAGCCCTCCAATCAATATAGATGATTTTAACATAGACACTGCAAGTTCAAATGCCTTTAGCGAAAGACAAAGAATATAAATAATAGCTGGGGGAATATTCACCCAATGTTGCTAACTCTTACCATTTTTCAAGAGAAGATAGAAACCTGGATTTTTAAAAATTTATAAAGTTCCCATTTTTCAGAAATAAGGCACTTCATTTAAATGCTCTTAGCACACTGACCAGGCAAAATGAAACTTGTCTGCAAGATGGAAAGTCCCTTCCCAAAATGCAAATGTCCCTAGAAGTAGCAACGGAGGATTTCATTTTTCTCAGATCTCTGTTGAAGCATTTGTGTCTTTCTACAGTCCTGATAAATCCTCTGCTTTATTTACGACTGCCTCCCTCAAACCTACTGCTTGCTTGAGCTTCCGTTTTCTCTTTCTCAGGACACATTTTTTTCAAAGAACACTTTAGATTTGCCGCATCTAGCCCTCACCAGTCACTGTTTATTTTACTGCCTATTACATGGCTTTTGCCTTTACCTTTTGGCTGAAAGTGCCTCTTTAGTCTAAAGTCACTAATGACTCTCAGTTGGCAGACACAATTACCTGTCCCCAGTTCGCATTGTCCTGCAGCTCTCCCTAGCACTTGGCATTGACGCCAATCCCAGTAAGGGAGAGTAAGTGGCTCTAGGCTGCTGGAAATCAGCAAGAAGTGAGCTCCTCAGAGTGCAGTTGAGAGTGCAAACAGAAGACAGGGGAATTCAGATAACAAGATCGACTACAGTCTCCTGGGAAAAAAAGTGATTTTTCTAAGGCTGAGTTCAAAAGAAGCACAGATAAAGCAGTTTAGAGTTGAAGTTCTGATCTGGAAGTTTCCGGTCCAAGAGAGAAGATATAAGGTTGTATGCCTAACACAGAAAGCACCAAATAACCCGACACAGAGCAGAACTGACCTTCACCCCAACCCATTTTATTCCGGACCCGATGCAGGAACAAAAGCATATCTTGCCACTGGATCCAAGACTGGGGGTGGTGGGGAAAATTTACAGCCAGAAGCAGGGCTCAGGCAGAGGAAATCAGAGGTCAGACCCCTCAACATGCACACCCTAAAGCTCTCAGCAGAATGTTGGTGAATACTGCTTTGCAGTTGCCCTCCCCTGGGGAAGGGACTCTGGGAGAATCTGGAGTCAGACAGCCTCAAGTTCCTTTAATCTACTGTGGGAGAGGAGTAACACGACCAGAAAACACTCATGTGTATGCATAGAAAGACACCCTTTCCTGGACCCTTTCCTGTGTCAGTTCAGTTCAGTTCAGTCACTCAGTTGTGTCTGACTCTTTGCGACCCAATGAATCGCAGCACGCCAGGCCTCCCTGTCCATCACCAACTCCTGGAGTTCACTCAGACTCACGTTCATCGAGTCCGTGATGTCATCCAGTCATCTCATCCTCTGTTGTCCCCTTCTCCTCCTGCCCCCAATCCCTCCCAGCATCAGGGTCTTTTCCAATGAGTCAACTCTTCGCATGAGGTGGCCAAAGTACTGGAGTTTCAGCTTCAGCATCATTCTTTCCAAAGAAATCCCAGGGCTAATCTCCTTCAGAATGGACTGGTTGGATCTCCTTGCAGTCCAAGAGGCTCTCAAGAGTCTTCTCCAACACCACAGTTCAAATGCATCAATTCTTTGGCACTCAGCCTTCTTCACAGTCCAACTCTCACATCCATACATGACTACTGGAAAAACCATAGCCTTGACTAGACAGACCTTAGTCGGCAAAGTAATGTCTTTGCTTTTGAATATGCTATCTAGGTTGGTCATAACTTTTCTTCCAAGGAGTAAGCATCTTTTAATTTCATGGCTGCAGTCACCATCTGCAGTGATTTTGGAGCCCCCCAAAATAAAGTCTGACACTGTTTCCACTGTTTCCCCATCTATTTCCCATGAAGTGATGGGACCAGATGCCATGATCTTCGTTTTCTGAATGTTGAGCTTTAAGCCAGCCTTTTCACTCTCCTCTTTCACTTTCATCAAGAGGCTTTTTAGTTCCTCTTCACTTTCTGCCATAAGGGTGGTGTCATCTGCATATCTGAGGTTATTGATATTTCTCCCAGCAATCTTGATTCCAGCTTGTGTTTCTCCCAATCCAGCGTTTCTCCATGTACTCTGCATATAAGTTAAATAAGCAGGGTGACAATATACAGCCTTGATGCACTCTTTTTCCTATTTGGAACCAGTCTGTTGTTCCATGTCCTGTGACAAGGGGTGGACAAAAAGCTGCCTCCGGGCTTCTCGCATCACCATTTCTTCCTTCTCTAATTCATCTTCCTGTCCTGAGGCTCTAAACAAAAGAAGTCCCCTCAGCTTGAAACTTCTCACTTCTGTTTGGGTCCATCCTGCCAGAGTTTCTCTATATGGAATTTTCAGATTCCTAAGCCTACTCCAGCCACACTGGTTCAAAATCTCTAAGGCAGGGAACTTGTTAGAAATACAGAATCAAGAGTTGTTGAAACAGAGTTGCCATTACATTCAAGTCTGAGATGCCCTGCTCTGGGCTATCCTTCACCTAATGGTCAAGTTAATTTTCTGAGAGTATAGCTTTAATCAAGCTGAGTGATGAAGAATTGATGCTTTTGAACCACGGTGTTGGAGAAGTCCCTTGGACTGCAAGGAGATCCAACCAGTCCATCCTAAAGGAAATCAGTCCTGAATATTCAGTGGAAGGACTGATGCTGAAGCTGAAACTCCAGTACTTTGGCCACCTGATGCAAAGAACTGACTCATTTGAAAAGACCCTGATGCTGGGAAAGATTGAAGGCAGGAGGAGAAGGGGATGACAGAGGATGAGATGGTTGGATGGCATCCCTGACTCAATGGACATAAGTTTGAGTAAACTCTGGGAGTTGGTGATGGACAGGGAGACCTGGCATGCTGTAGTCCGTGGGGTCACAAAGAGCTGGACCCAACTGAGCGACTGAAATGAACTGCACTGAGAGCTTTAATTTCATCATACCTGTTAAAAAGAAATAGGTCCCAAATGAAGTCACCTGTGCTAAGCCCCATATCAGCAAACCAAGACTTAACACTTAAATTAATTGCAGTTACAACCTCCCCCAAGTATATAGTCTTAACTGGTCAGTCTGGAATTTTCTGGTCAGCTCCAGTGAGGTAATCTACCTCCTTCTATCCCTGTAGGTAGATTACCTAAGCCTGAAACAACCCTTGCTTTTTCCCCTCCTGCCTATAAAAGCTTTCTGTTTTATATGACTCCATGGAGGTTCTTTCTGCTTGCTAGATAGGATGCTGCCTGACTCATGAATCACTCAATAAATCATTCGATGAAGCCAATTAGATCTTTAAAACTTGGTTGATTTTGTTATTGTTGTTGTTTTTCCCACACACCCTTGCTAAAAATCTTCAGGGTTTCCTCATGGTCCATTAAATAAAGTGTGTGTGTGTGTGTGTGTGTGTGTGTATTTAGCCATGCCTTTTAAAATCTTCTACAACTTGGCCCCTACTACCTTCCAGATTCCTGAACACCCCTCCCCCGCAAACCATCTGTGAAAACCATGAGTCAGTCAAGTTGAACTCCATCCTGTTTCTGCATCTGGTTCAGGGTACGGGGATGAGGAGGAAATCAGTTTTATTCTGTAAATGTTTAGTTAGCACTTTCTGTGCGCTCAGCATGCAACCTGTACCTTCTCTCCAGAGCCTGAAACCACCAAATCCCCACTGTCTTGCCTTTGCTCAGATTTTTCCTCTGCCAGATGAGTCCTTCTTTCCTGCTGTATCTTTGCCTACTGAAATTCAAGGCTGAAGTCAAATAAATGCCAGCTCTTTCACAAAGTTCCCTGTGTTACCTACAGGGTAGAGGCTACCCAGGCCCCTAATGTGTCTCTAGTGCTATCTGTATATGTCCTTTGAAAGGTACTAACCTCTACAAGTCTTAGTTTTCTAATCTAAAAATTAGTGATACTAAAACCTACCTACAGGGTTATTGTAATGATTAAACTAAATTGCATCTCTTTTTGAAGCATCTTACCTCTTTGCAAAAAAAAAAAAAAAAAAAACCCTTGGGAAATGAATTGATACAGTAACTGTGCCTGGCCCTGCATCTTTTCCTTCACTCCATTCTCCTCTGTCACCAATACGTAATATCCCTCTCTTGGGAGTCCTCCAGCACTTTGGACATCTTCCAGGACAGTAATATCATGTCATCTTATGAAATGCAAATCTCGCCATCATCTTTGAAATTTAATAAAATTAATTCAAGTTTACTACTCTGATCCTCTAGGAAGTCCAATGCTCTTCCTTTTATTTTTGCAATTCTTAGGATGTATCTTCTGCTTTCCACTGGTTCTGAGTTCTCCAATCCTTTACATCTCATATATTGTCAGTGTTCAGATATTCCACCCAAAACAGACGTGGAAAAGCTCCATCTCTCTACCCACCCTTCACACTGACTCCTTCCCCCTTCCTTCCTGAAACTAACATTTGTGATGAATATCAGGCTTTATCAAAGTTTTAAGGATGAAGGCAAGCTATATTCAAGAAGTAAGAAGTCTGTGGTGGTGAGGGTTTAGTCGCTAAGTCATGTCCAGTTCTTGTGACCCCATGGACTGTAGCTCACCCGGCTCCTCTGTCCATGGGATTCTCCAGGCAAGAGTAGTGGAGTGGGTTGCCATTTCCTTCTCCAGGGGATCTTCCTGACTCAGGAACCGAACCCCGGGACCTCCTGCACTGGAGGCAGATGATTTACCAATGGAACGATGAGGGAAGCCCTTCCTCTTTACAAGTCTCCTCACTGCCCTGCCTCCGGAGTTGCTCCCTGGTCCCCCTCCTCACAGCTGCAGCTTCCCCATCTGCTGCCAGGCTCTGTCCTCATATCTCCCCACCTGCTTCCTGAGGCCCTGCTTCTCAGTCTTCAGAACCTGCAGTTACCTTCCTTATTGTGCAGAGCAGTTTAGCTTTCCGGTCCAAACTCTGAAGTCTCATTAATGTGCTCTGCTGAAAAAGGAACCTTCCTCTCTGACCCTTGAGCGGCTTAGAAGACCTAGCAGAAACTTTAGAATTTGCCTTTTTCTCGGTCCCTCTCCACCACTTTCTAATCTGTCAGCCACTTTCTAAGTCTACAGCCATTTATTTTCTCAGTAATGTGTGTTAACAACAACTCTCAGGAAGGCGAAGTTGCTCCAGTCTACTGTTCTGAATAATACGTTTATGTAAATTTGTATTGAACTTGTGCTATAGTCATTTCCTCTTAAAGGCTGTAAAATTCTTGGGGGTGGACAGTGTCTTGTTGATTTTGTATCCTTTGCAGTGCTTAGCACCATGCCAGGAAGGGAGTGGTTACTCAGCAAGTGTTGAGTTGAATGGGCTTGAAGGTTGCCTTTCTAACAGCTTGTACTCCTCTCAAAACTATTAAAATGAAAGAGTAGATGTGTCCACCCATTACCTTAGTCACTGTAGACTAAATCTTTTTCACCCTCACCAAAATTTAAACAAGTTTCTAGGGAAGAGGTAATATCAAAAAAATTAGTGTCATTACCAGCATTTATGTTCTATTTCCACTGCACTTTTTGTTTGTTTGTTTCAAATTATATTTCCTTAAACAGCCAGGTTGGACACTTGATCATTGGAATTTATTTCTGTGGCAACTCCAGTTATTTGACAAATGCAGGTATTCTTTTAATTAAAATATTAACTTGACCCAAAGATGTCAAACAGCTACCCTAGAATTAGTTACTGCAGTCTGAGACCTCCCAAGAGGTCTAAAAAACCAGAAGATTAAATATAGCAATATATGAATATAAACATAGTTTACAAGTCATTTAGTAACTATAGTTATGTAGACTTTTCAAAGTATTCACTTTTCAAATTATTCTCCTAGATTGATACCAAATTTGTGAAGCAAAATATATCATATGGCCCTTGAAAAAATTGTTAAATGGTTAGATTAGCTCCAATGTAAAACATCTTTCTATGTTAACAAAGAGAGGGCAATGCACAGTAATCCTATGTGGTGGGTAGCTCCCTCTCAACAGAAGAGAAAAATGAGGCTCAAAAAGATTAAGTAACCTACCAAAGGTCACACAGCCCTGACTAGACAGTGTCTTGCTAGGCACTGCAAATCCGGCCACTCTGAAAGGAAAATTAACTTTAAATTGAGTGGTAGTCATTACTTACAAAATGAATACGTTACTGTGATTAATGACAAAATATTTCACTTAAGTTAGTCTTACAGAAAGTTTAAGGGAAACCAAAGTTTAAGGACTCCAGATTCATTTAGGCCCCTTTCAAATATAAAATATTTCCAATTTTCCTTGCCCTACTACTATTGGAAGGGAAGGAAAAATATTGCTATGTAGTTAAAAAACAAAACAAAACAGAAACCAAAACACCCAAAACAGCAATTCTGTTCCTAGGTACATACCCAAAAGAAGTGAAAATAGGTATTTAAACAGATACTTATGCATTAAGGTTCACAGCAGTAGTAGTTTAGCTGCTAAGTTGTGACCAACTCTTGTGACCTCACAGACTGTAGCCTGCCAGGCTCCTCTGTCCATGGGATTTTCCAGGCAAGAAAACCGGAGTGGGTTTCCTTCTCCGTCAAAGAAGGAAATGGTACTTTTAATGTGAGATTAAAATACCTCTGCCCTCAGTATCAATTCATCTGGACCACATTCAATTGAAATAAGCTACAAAAACATGCAAAAATTAATTGAATGCATTTTTTAGCTTTTCATTTTGTATTGGGGTATAGCCGATTAACAAACAATGTTGTGATAGTTTCACAACAGGTGAACAGCGAAGGAACTCAGCCATACATATACATGCATCCATTCTCCCCTAAACCCTTCTCCCATCCAGGCTGCCACATAACACTGAGCAGAGTTCTGTGAATGCATTTTTAATGAGATAAAGTGCAATCAATCACAATAATGAAAATTTCATTGATATTGTCACATAATATGATGTGAACTTTTAAAATTATTTATTTTTATTGTAGTATAGTTGATTTACATTAGTTTCAGGTGTACAACATACTGATTCAATATTTTATATATTATATTCTGTTTTAAGTTATTACAAAATGATGGGCTGTTTCCCTGTGCAGCATGGTATAACCTTATTGCTTATTTACTTATACATAGCAGTTTGCACCCTTTAATCCCCTAAACCTCTCTTGTCCCTCTTCCCTTCCCTCACCCAACTGGTTGCCATTAGTTTGTTCTGTATATCTGTGAACTTGTTTCTGGTTTGTTATATATTTTAGTTCGGAGAAGGGAACGGCAACCCACTCCAGTACTCTTGCCTGGAAAATCCCATGGATGGAGGAGCGTGGAATGCTGCGGTCCATGGGGTAGCGAAGAGTCAGACACACATGACTGAGCGACTTCACTTTCACTTTTCACTTTCATGCATTGGAGAAGGAAATGTCAACCCACTCCAGTGTTCTTGCCTGGAGAATCCCAGGGACGGAGGAGCTTGGTGGGCTGCCCTCTATGGGGTCGCACAGAGTCGGACACAACTGAAGCGACTTAGCAGCAGCAGCAGCATCATATATGTTAGCTGGTTTTACTTTTTACATTCAACATATAAGTGATAACGTAGAGTATTTATCTTTCTCTGTTTGAGTTATTTCACTGAGAATAATACCCTTTAGGTCCATCCAGGTTGCAATTGGCAGAATTTCATGCTTTTTTCGGCTGAGTGATATTCCATTGTGTAGATATACCTCATCTTCTTTATCCGTTCAGCTATTGATGGACACTTAGGTTGCCTTGACATCTTAGCTAACATGATATGAATTTTATGTGTTATTAATAGCATATAAAATTATTTATAATAACTACCTGTTAGCCATCAGTTATTACTATTCATAATACATATTTTTAACTCCTCAGAGAAAGAGGAGAAATGTAGTTTGATGTTCAGTCAACATAAATTGAAAAGATATATCTATAAGAATAAATCTTTAAAGTCTTTTTGGCAATTGTTCTCTATGTTTAATCAGGGGATAAAATAATAAAAAATTATAGGGAAAGTACATGTACTGTATTTTTTTTCTTTCTTAGTCTAGCAGATTAATCTAGCCTTGCTAGATCTGATAGATAGAGTGCCTGATGAACTATGGAATGAGGTTCGTGACATTGTACAGGAGACAGGGATCAAGACCATTCCCATGGAAAAGAAATGCAAAAAAGCAAAATGGCTGTCTGGGGAGGGCTTACAAATAGCTGTGAAAAGAAGAGAGGCGAAAAGCAAAGGAGAAAAGGAAAGATATAAGCATCTGAATGCAGAGTTCCAAAGAATAGCAAGAAGAGATAAGAAAACCTTCTTCAGCGACCAATGCAAAGAAATAGAGGAAAACAACAGAATGGGAAAGACTAGAGATCTCTTCAAGAAAATTAGAGATACCAAGGGAACATTTCATGCAAAGATGGGCTCAATAAAGGATATAAATTGTCTGGACCTAACAGAAGCAGAAGATATTAACAAGAGGTGGCAAGAATACACAGAAGAACTGTACAAAAAAGATCTTCACGACCAAGATAATCATGATGATGTGCTCACTCATCTAGAGCCAGACATCTTGGAATGTGAAGTCAAGTGGGCCTTAGAAAGCATCACTACGAACAAAGCTAGTGGAAGTGATAGAATTCCAGTTGAGCTGTTTCAAATCCTGAAAGATGATGCTGTCAAAGTGCTGCACTCAATATGCCAGCAAATCTGGAAAACTCAGCAGTGGCCACAGGACTGGAAAAGGTCAGTTTTCATTCCAATCCCAAAGAAAGGCAATGCCAAAGAATGCTCAAAGTACCACACAATTGCACTCATCTCACATGCTAGTAAAGTCGTGCTCAAAATTCTCCAAGCCAGGCTTCAGCAATACGTGAACCGTGAACTTCCAGCTGCTCAGCTGGTTTTAGAAAAGGCAGAGGAACCAGAGATCAAATTGCCAGCATCCACTGGATCATGGAAAAAGCAAGAGAGTTCCAGAAAAACATCTATTTCTGCTTTATTGGCTATGCCAAAGCCTTTGACTGTGTGGATCACAATAAACTGTGGAAAATTCTGAAAGAGATGGGAATACCAGACCACCTGACCTGCCTCTAGAGAAATCTGTATGCAGGTCAGGAAGCAACAGTTAGAACTGGACATGGAACAACAGACTGGTTCCACATAGGAAAAGGAGTACGTCAAGGCTGTATACTGTCACCCTGCTTATTTAACTTATATGCAGAGTACATCATGAGAAACGCTGGATTGGGAGAAACAAGCTGGAATCAAGATTGCCGGTAGATATATCGATAACCTCAGATATGCAGATGACACCACCCTTATGGAAGAAAGTGAAGAGGAGCTAAAAAGCCTCTTGATGAAAGTGAAAGAGGAGAGTGAAAAGGTTGGCTTAAAGCTCAACATTCAGAAAACGAAGATCATGGCATCTGGTCCCATCACTTCATGGCAAATAGATGGGGAAAGAGTGGAAACAGTGTCAGACTTTATTTTTTTGGGCTCCAAAATCACTGCATATGGTGACTGCAGCCATGAAATTAAAAGACGCTTACTCCTTGGAAGAAAAGTTATGACCAACCTAGATAGCATATTCAAAAGCAGTTGCCGACTAAGGTCCATCTAGTCGAGGCTATGGTTTTTCCTGTGGTCATGTATGGATGTGAGAGTTGGACTGTGAAGAAGGCTGAGTGCCAAAGAATTGATGCTTTTGAACTGTGGTGTTGGAGAAGACTCTTGAGAGTCCCTTGGACTGCAAGGAGATCTAGCCAGTCCATTCTGAAGGAGATCAGCTCTGGGATTTCTTTGGAAGGAATGATGCTAAAGATGAAACTCCAGTACTTCGGCCACCTCATGCAAAGAGTTGACTCATTGGAAAAGACTCTGATGCTGGGAGGGATTGGGGGCAGGAGGAGAAGGGGACGACGGAGGATGAGATGGCAGGATGGCATCACGGACTCGATGGACGTGAGTCTGAGTGAACTCCGGGAGATGGTGATGGACAGGGAGGCCTCAGTTCAGTTCAGTTCAGTTGCTCAGTTGTGTCCGACTCTGCAATTCATGGGGTCGCAAAGAGTTGGACACGACTGAGCGACTGAACTGAACTGAGTCTAGCATTATTGGTTAAAATTAAATGGAATGTTCTAAATATGTCATAAGCATTCTTTGATAAAAGGCATTTTTTTCCAGAATTAATTCCAATCTTTTCATTGATTTCTAAGGAACTCAGTACATGGTTTTTATTGCCACAGATTTCCTTAAAATAGCTACTTAGTTCTGTGGGCTTACCAAGTCTGAGTTTGAGAGGTAATGTCTTTCAAATATTTAGATTTTAATTTAAGAATTCAAACATCCAGATGTTTCTACATGGGTTTCTCTTTTAAATAGTTAGGGGACTTCAGGTGCTCCTCCAGCTATGACAAAATCCAGAAGAATGGTTAATAGCAACCCAGTAAGTAATAGCCTGGTATGCTGCAGTCCATGGGGTCGCAAAGAGTCTGTCACCACTTAGCGACTCAACCACCATGATGAATTAATAGGCTGTTCTTTACCCTAACAGAGTTTTTTGATCTGATATCTAGAATCATTTCTTCTGTTGGGGAAATACCTGCAATACAATACCTCAGCTGAGATTTTGTAAGTCCCTTACCAAACCCTCTCTTTTCAGTGCTTGGCAACGATCAAAAGCTTCTGCTTGTAGTTGTTTTTCTGTCCCCCCCATAGCTAGAGAGGTTCTGATAACTTGCTAAATTCAGCTTTTATCTTCAACTATCAATTCAACTATTATTTTCAAACTAATGAAAGGTAGAGAGACTTTACATGGGGTAAGCACCCATCACTGAGAAAATAAGAGATTAAAACAACCTACCATTAAGAATAATGGTCAGAGGGACTTCCTGGTGGTCCAGTGGCTAAGACTCCATGCTCCCGATGCACGGGGCCCAGGTTCATTTCCTGATCAGGGAACCAGATCCCACATGCCACAAGTAAGAGATGATATGCTGCAACTAAAGATCCCACAGGCCTCAATGAAGACCCAGCACAGCCAAATAAATAAATATTTTAAAAAATAATAATAATGGTCACAAAACCATGTTTCAAAGCTCCTACTTGTATTTTCACAGGTAAAACACTGCAATTTGGCGGTATCAGGAAGGCCACTTGCTTAACTGAGAGGCATCAACAATTGGCTTGTGATGATTCTTGTTTTCAGTTACTGTTAGTCTGCTTCTTAATTATCATAAACATATTATTAAGTATGTTTATGATTTATTATAAGTAACTTTTAATTAAATACATCATTATTAATGTGAATCATTATATATTTGCATCAACTTTATTTCAGACTAGTAATTTTCTAATAAGCCTACTGCTAAATGACATGTACTTCTCAAAATATCCCAAGTTTGCTGTATGGTAACATTTAATTCATTATGGTACCCCAGCCAGTAAAGAATCCGCCTGCAATACAGGAGACCTGGGTTCAGTCCCTGGGTTGGGAAGATATCCTGGAGAAGGGAACAGCCACCCACTCCAATATTCTGGCCTGGAGAATTTCATGGACAGAGGAGCCTGGAGGGCTACAGTCCACGGAGTCACAAAGAGTCAGACAGGACTGAGCGACTTTCACTCCACTCCACGCACCTGGTGAATCTACACTATTTAAACACTTTCATCACACTTGCCAAATGTAGTAATTTACTGTGTTATTTTATAATTTATGTACTATTGTTTTAGGATATGCAAATTATATACCTGTCTTTATTCCTTCAACTGAAGCTGTGAGTGCCCAGTCGCATCTCACTCTTTTGTGACCTCATGGACTGTATGGTATCCAGTGAACCTTCCAGGATCCTCTGTCCATGGAATTTTCCAGGCAAGAATACTATAGTGGGTGGCCATTTCCTACTCTAGGGGATCTTCCCCACCCAGGAGAACTTGTGTCTCCTGCATCTCCTGCTTTGGTAGGCAGATTCTTTACCACTGCGCCACTAAATGTTTCAAGATAGATGTTTATTGTAGCTTTTTTATTCTCTCCAATTTTTTTTTTTTATAAAAAAAGTTGTTTGGGGGCATTCCCTGGTGGTCCAGTGGCTAGGATTCTGTGCTTCCATTGAAGGGAGCACAGGTTCAATCCCTGGTCCAGGAGCTAAGATCCTGCATGGTGCAGCCAAAAAATAAAGGTCTTTTTTCTGGGAAAAAAATGGGTTCAGTGAAGTTGGTGCACTCATTCAATAGTGATGAAAACATGAATGAACACGCTTTGGTGCTCAACAAGCTGTGGCTGGAATCCCACCACCATTACTTCATGAGTGTGCTTGAGTTCCACCTCTCTAGGACTTCTATCCTTTATACATAAAATGAGAATAATAACCTTTCTTTATAGAATAATTGTGAGGTTTACCTAGCCCAAAGCAATCATTCAATGAATGGTAATTATTATCCCTAGGTACAGTGGGATTAAATGATGGAGCTTATCTTTCCAGGCTGTGGGGGGAACTTTATCTAAGGTGAAGTCAGCCAGTCTCTTCTATAATTGATGAGTAGACTGTGTGTATTACAGCCTAGTTTCCAGATAACAGAGTGGGTGCCATGTCCCTTTTGCTGACTTGCATTTCGTATGGACACAGGAAGCTGAAGGAAACTGCCAGGCAGTACCAGTTGGAACTTCTGATCTTGCTCAGATATGGTAACTTAATTTTCTATTTAGCTATAAACAAGTTAATCTGCAATTTAACCGTGTGTGTGATGAGAACCCACTGGGTCTACTTCCCATCAGTTGGTTAAGACATTTCAGGATGTGCAAAGGGTTCCTTTTAAGCCCTGTTAGGTGCTCAAAGAGGACAAGTACGGATGTGTCTTCTGCCCACAAGTCTGAGCTCTTACAGTTACCTGACGCAGCACTTTACCCAAGGCCTGGTTTCAAGTTCTTTCCACCTTTAGAGCAGAGTACAAGCTCTTTTCTGAAACTGCCAGAAAGTTGCTATGGTTCAGGAAGCGCATTCATGTGGTAACTCAAAGGAACTTGACAGGAGGACCTTACAGGTAAGTTTAGCTGGAAACACAATAGCCTGGATTTTGTTCTAAGGCTCAGGGACAGGGTCTGATGCTCCCCCTTCTGTTTGATGAGATGAGGGAAGAACATAGCCTGATCAGGGCACCAGCCAAGGGGCAGAAGTTGACTAGGGTCCATGTAAGGCAGGAGACTGAGCAGGAGGAGGAAGGAGCAGGAAGCAGGAGCAGGAAGATTGAGCTCTCCTGAAAGGAAGTAAAAATCATGCACGATAGCCAAATTCCAAAGAACCAGAAGTATTAGTAGCATCTAGTCTAGGGTCTAATATGAAGGTCAAATTCAAAAAGAAAGGCAGAATATAAGCAAGGTGGAATCAAATGTAGTATGGAGTTGGATAATGGGAAAGAAATGAATGGTTTTTTCCTGAGATTTTTTTCTAGAATATTAATTGACATGGATGTGCATATGTGTGTGCTCAGTTGCTTCAGTCTTGTCAGACTCTTTGCAGCCTCCATGGACTGTAGCCTATCAGGCTCCCCTGTCGATGAGTGGGTTGTCATTTCCTCCTCCGTGGGATCTTCCTGACCCAGGGATCGAACCCGTGTCTCCTGTGACTCCTGCTTTGGCAGGTGGATTTTTTAATGCTGAGCCATCTGGGAAGCCCCAATGACATGGATAGTTTTCATGTAATGGCTTGCCATGAGGACTGAAAAAGTATTGGTGGTAAATGAGTGGGTGGGTTCACACAGGTTAGACTGCCTAGAGGAGAGCAGACAGGTAACAGTGGGGTCAGTTATTGTCATATCCTAGGCTGATGGTTCGGGGAAGGCGATGGCATCCCACTCCAGTACTCTTGCCTGGAAAATCCCATGGACGGAGGAGCCTGGTGCGCTGCAGTCCATGGGGTCTCACAGAGTCGGACATGACTGAGTGACTTCACTTTCACTTTTCACTTTCATGCATTGGAGAAGGAAATGGCAACCCGCTCCAGTGTTCTTGCCTGGAGAACCCCAGGGATGGAGGAGCCTGGTGGGCTGCCGTCTATGGGGTCGCACAGAGTCAGACACGACTGAAGTGACTTAGCAGCAGCAGCAGGCTGATTGTTAACTTCGGCTGGTTCTGCCCTTAATTAAGTATGGGGGAATTTCCCCTTTCCGCCTCTCACCAACTAAGAGTAGAGCTTTTGCCCTTTTCTCTTGAGGTATGGCTATTCGAGCTCTTGACAAGACTGGAGGCGGGTTCACTTGGGCAAGGACACATGAAGCAAGCCCGAGTGGGCTCCGCTCTGCTGGGCAGTACTGAGTGTGGACACAGAGAGAGCCTAGTTTGGTCCCTGTTCTTAGACAAGTGGCTTCTCCAGTGAAATCAGGGGCTTTGAGATTTACGACTACTGGGCCTTCAGACAATGTCCCTTGTGCTCACCCTGCTTCTCTTGAGCAGTGGCCTAAAGCCTTCTAGACTGCTTCTCCAGGATCAACCCCCAGCCTCTCAAGGGGCTTTCTGGTAATTCCCTCTTGTTGGAAAATCCCTCCTCACCTACTTCCCTTTTTTCTCAGAAGCATTATTTCCCTTCACGATGCTTTCTTCTCCAGGGGCACTTACACGATAGACCTTGATAGTTTAGAAGGTAATTTCCTCATTAAAACTTGACAGTTTTGCTCTCCTTGGCAGTGAGGAGAGCTTAACTTCAAATCCTCTGAAATTGAAGTTAGATTTCTGCATTCCTTCTCTCCAGTGCAGACAAGCTGGGGAAAACACAGCGTTTCTAGTCAGCAGCTTGAAATGTCACAAGCTACTGCAAAATATTCACATGAAAGGGGATCAAAGGCCAGCAGAGGAGAACCAGACATCCTTGAACTAGAGACAAGGCCAACTTGGGACACAGAGGTGGTGGGTGGGGGTGGGGAGTCACATAGAGATAATATACAACACGAGAGATGGAAAAGAATTTGTTAGGTAGTATACACTTGTCTCCTCCATTGGACTATAAATTCCTCAATGGCCATGACTGTGGTAGTCAACTCTCTGTTCTCAGCATTTAGGTGTAGAATTATTAACACCTACTAGCTGCTTAATAAATATTTGCTTGAAATGAACTAAACTTATCAAGCTATTTCCATGACAGGAATTTATAGGTGTGAGCAAAGTCCCCAAGATGTCTTAAAAGTCTTACATATCTTGAACAACTAGAACCTTTAGAGGGTTAGTGATATATTGGAACATTCAATGAATGCGTATCAGTGAAGGCCCTAGGAAAATGAAAAGAAAGACAATATAAAGGAAACAGGCAGAAAAGTACCTGGATGTCAAATGTAAAGTAGGTGGTAGTTCTCTTATTCCAAAGCTCATCACAACAAACAATATCTTTAAAATAACTCTAATTGCTCTAATTAGAGCAGATTTAAAAACATCATAAATAGTCTTATTTCCAAAATAAAGCATCTTTTTCTCAAAATGATGAAGGCAACAGGACAGAAATTACAAAACAGAAATGTTGAGTAGATTCTGGGATCTGGCTGAAACAGAGAACCAGGCATCACTCTCCACTAAGGTTCAACCTGGTCAACACAAGGATTTGTATTGTGGGAATATTGTTGGTTTTCAA
Organism: Capricornis sumatraensis; assembly: GCF_032405125.1. Classification (NCBI taxonomy): domain Eukaryota; kingdom Metazoa; phylum Chordata; class Mammalia; order Artiodactyla; family Bovidae; genus Capricornis; species Capricornis sumatraensis. The sequence continues at coordinate 64,232,981 of NC_091081.1, read as the reverse complement.
ATATATTGTAGTAAAACCCTTAACTTGAGTTTTCCACTTAACAAATTTTCAAGTGTATGATATTGTTACGTGTCCAAACTTTGTTGCACAGCAGAACACTGCAATTTATTCTGCCTGTGTAACTCTTTTAAATTTTTCTCTCCTTTTTTCCCCCACTGTCTTTCACTTACCTTTGCCTTCAGCATCACCTCTAGTTCCCTTCTTCAGTTTCTCATTTTCAAAGATGTAATTGGACATGACATTTCTTTTACCTTGTTAACTCTCACATGTCCTTTTCTAACCTATCAAATTATTCATCATCACCCTGCAGTTCTCCCCTGATGGAAGGGTCAACAGTAAAAGATGACATTCAACTTCTCACCACTCCCATAGGAAACTTTTCTATATATTCTAAGGGTATTCTGTTCCTCTCTCTTAGACCATGCACCACCCTACAAAATTACTTGTTCACTCAGTGAATGTCACCCTCTCCAGCTTCTTACCTCTTTAAAGGCAAAACATTTCTTCAAATCCTCACACTTATTACAGTGCCTGATGTGTATTTAATAACTGATGAATGAAGGTGAGGGGAGAGAGAGAAGACGGGAGAAAAGAGGAAAAGGAAGGAAGAAGGAGAAAAAAAAGTTAGTGAATTCACTTCGGAGAATTCTATTCATAAAAGAGAAGAATAAGATATTAAAATTGTGGAAACCAATTATTCCTATGCACTCTTATGACAAAATCACTCTAATGACTCCTCAGTTTGATCACCTGAAATGACCTGGCTAATTGGAGAGCATATCTTGAGTTGTGGAGAAATGGGCCAGTTTAAACAACTGTTTGTTTTTTAAAAGTCTCCAATTTCTAAAAATATGACCATCAACAACAAACACTAGGCCAAACTAACCAAACAAAAGCAAATTTCATTTTGGTTATCAGGCAATTTAGGGAAAATTTCGGTTTTGATTCTTCAGGGGAATTTATTTTTTAAAATTTCTTTTTGTACATATAGTGATTATCTTGATGATTGCCTTTCTAATAAATAACCCTTTGAAAATGATTCTCTTTGAGTTAATGAACTGGGTTATTAAGTTACTTTGGGAAAACAGTTTTCTGTTCTTAAAGTATTAATCTGGGAAACATGGGCATTGTGAATCCTGAGATCACTGAGACTATCGGTGAGTTTATTGACCTCTTGTTGGATTAACCTTTATGAGATTGTATATGCTATAGAAAGTGGCATACAGTTAAATTTTATAGTTCTTACCTGAGACAAACTTATTTTGGTAAAATCAGCTTTGCTACTATCCAAGCAGTAAATTTTCACAATAACAAAAGTAAAACCTTTAAGGCACTATAAATCTATTTTTTAAAATAATCCAAGAAAGTAATTAAATTTATCTTCTGTTTTGAAACTTAATTAGGTTCTGTGTTTAAAATAGTTACAAAAAGCATATTTAAAAATATAGATGCCAATTTAAAAATCTTAATGCAATGGATAAATTTTTGAGGAAAAAAGTTATTCAACAACAGAAAGAAAACCTGAATAGGTCAGTTAGCTAGGCAGAAACTAATAAAGTTGCCAAAGAACCACCACTTCAAAGTATCAAATGGTTCTATAGGTGAATCATTCCCATGGTAAATAGGAAAAGACTATTCAGTTAATTTGGAGACATGATCTCTATAGGAAAGTGGCAATAGTACCAAGCCAGCAACAGAAAGATGTGATATTGATTGAGTGACAGAGAAATCCAATCTAAAGTCAAGTCCCTGGTTAGTTGTTTTCATTTTTTGTCATTTATAACACATATGGTTTAAAAAGGCAGGTCATTTTATGTGACTTATTCATTATAATGAGAAACAGTGGATTATTTCATCAAAAGGTGGGATATAATTTTCATTTTATTAAATCTGCATTTGCTTCATGACTCACCTATAATCAATACACATATAAAATATATACAATTCTGTTGCATTATTTCTGCCTTGATCTCTTTGAATGCATGCTCTTTAAATGCTCTCTCTAAAGACTCAGCCACTGTGTTGTAAGAAGTCCAGGCAGATGGAGATGCCATGACATGCTCTAGGAGATAGCCCTAGATGAATTCCCAGACAACAGTCAGCGTTAATTGCTACCCACATGAGTGAATCATCTTGGACATCCAGCCCTGTCAAGCCTTCAGATGACCACAGGATAAGATACAACAAAAGATATCTACTTCGCTGAGCCCTTCCCCAACCCCTGACCCACAAAATCATGTTTTCTGGCACGCAATTTGGGGATAATATGTTACGCAGCAGTAGAAAACCAAACCACCTGCCTAGGCCCAATTCTCAGTTCTACGAAGCACCCCCCACCCCAAGTTCCCACATGGACCAATGGAGCTACTAATGAAAGTGTTGGTGGACTACAGAAGCTACCAAGTGCTGAGACTGAACGATTAGAAATTCAAAATTTACAAGTGATTTTATGATACCAGCCTGGGGCCCCAAAAGGCCAGACTAACTCTGAGGATACCTCACATAGACTTTGGGACCAGGCCGCACCAGCTACTTTGCAGTGGAACTGGAGGACGGGACAAGGACCCCTGCCCTTGGCTTTGAGGCCCCTTCTCTCTCACAGTCAAGAAATTGTGTCAGCTGATCTCCATCTTCTGCCCTCATATAACCCCATGGCATCTGGGAGGAAAACAGAGAAAAGAGGAAGAAACATGAAAGGCTGAGCATTTACATGAAAGAGAGACTTAAATGATTACACTTTAACAGGGAGATTCTGAGGTCTGACTGACAAAATTAAGTTTAACCCCATGCTGCTGCTAAGGAAGATTATACATACTAGAGAAAATTTAAAAGCCACATATAGTGTTTAAAGTGTTTGATCCCACTACACTTATGTGATCACTGAAATAAAAACGTAAGTAGATTTTAAGCACTAGATGCTTACTGGCTATAACACTTGTACGTATCCAAAGCTCTAGACACATCAGTCTTTCTTTGTCCACAGGGTTTATAGTATAGTAAAAACTTAAAGACTAGGAGGAAATGTATTTTATAGCTAATAATCACAGGTTGTAAATTACTATTATATCTTAATAAAGAATATCCCTGATTGTTTGAATTATTTGACTAAATAACAAGAACAAATACAAGCAAACAGATCTTGACCATGTTTGTCCTTGACAATAGCTGCCAGTAGTTAAGCATCAGTTGATAACAAACTTTTATATTCATTCTTGTTCTTATACTGGCCAAATAAAGCATCCCATTCCACAGAAGACATTGTGACTGACAGACATTAAACTCGCCCTAGGGACTTCCCTGGTGATCCAGCGGTGAAGGCTCTGCCGCTCTTCCAAGGCAGGGCTGGTGGGTTCGATCCCTGATTGAGGAATAAGATCCCACGTGCTGTGCAACTTGGCTAAAAAATAAACACAGGGAAACAGTGAAGGACAGGGAAGCCTGGCAAGGTGCAGTCCACGTGGTCACAATGAGTCGAACGCAACTGAGCGACTGAACAGCAATCGCCAGAGTCAGACTTCACAAAGCTGTTTCACCTCAAGCTAGTGTTATCTGTTTCCATTACTTGGTACCTTACTATTACTGTAGCCATTAAGATTTATATTCATTTTCACTTTATTTCTAGTCAAGGCTATGGTTTTTCCTGTGGTCATGTATGGATGTGAGAGTTGGACTGTGAAGAAGGCTGAGCGCCGAAGAATTGATGCTTTTGAACTGTGGTGTTGGAGAAGACTCTTGTGGAAGGAATGATGCTAAAGCTGAAGCTCCAGTACTTTGGCCACCTCATGCGAAGAGTTGACTCATTGGAAAAGACTCTGATGCTGGGAGGGATTGAGGGCAGGAGGAGAAGGGGATGACAGAGGATGAGATGGCTGGATGGCATCACCAACTCGATGGACGTGAGTCTGAGTGAACTCCGGGAGATGGTGATGGACAGGGAGGCCTGGCGTGCTGCAATTCATGGGGTCACAAAGAGTCGGACACGACTGAGCGACTGAACTGAACTGAACACATTTTTAGCTCTTAAGATTGTGCAGGGGTAACCTTTAAGTATCCTTGGACAATAGCAAAGTGTTAAAATGGAAAAACACTTCACAAAGCAGAAAACCTCTAGCTCTTAGGCCCCGTTAAAGGTTATGGAAGCCATAATACTGTAACATATTTTCATGGTAGGGTGATGGATGTTAACAGATACTAATGAAGATTATAGATATAGAATTAAGGACAGATTGTTTAATTTTTGTTAAATTACTAATTTAAAAAGTTGCAGTTTTTGGAGATGGCCCTGCCCAAGTCTAAGATTTTGCTTTAGAAAACACTACTAATAACAAGCAACATACATTTAGTATTTTTTGCAACTACCTCTGCTTGCTTCAATATTTTAAAGAAGAGGGAAAATATTCTGACTCTTCCCTTGCTAAAAATTCAGAATATTGAATACATGCTAAATTGAGAAGGTTTACAAAGGATACTTATGGGGACAACTGCCTTGCATAAGTAAGTAATAAATATTTATTGGTTTGGTTTTTATTTCGATTTTTATTTTTTATCTGTATTTGCTTTTCCATTTTTCATTAATCTCTCCTGAGAATTTTGTTTATATAAAGAGTTGAGTTAGTTTTGCTGTGTCAACAATTCTGTATAGATTTTTATGCCTCTGTTCCTGGTGAATTTGATGCTTATCTGAAATTATACATTTATCTGGTGTTTTCTATCTCATTATTAAACCTCAACAGCAACATCTAAGAAAATTAACCATTTTATGATTCTCGCCTATTAAGTAATGAAAATAGATCCCATTGGTAAGACAGTATAAGATTGCCTCATGTGGTTTCTGGAGGATATAGTTGTGGTTTTTTAAGTTAACCTGATTATATATCATTTATATTGATGACTCTGAAAGAAAAAAAAGGAAACGGCAACCTACTCCAGTATTCTTTGGAAAATCCAATGGACAGAGGAGCCTGGAAGGCTACAGTTCATGGGATCAAAAGAGTCAGACATGACTGAGCATCTGAGCACACCAAAAGAAGAAATCAGTAAGATTCATATTGTTTGGAGAAAAGCGACAACTCCTTTACAAGTACAATCTATAGTTCAATGAAAAAGACCTGTTACATACAAAAGGTATCACAAAGAAGTAGGCACACGATATTAAACATATGATGGAATATATGTTGCAGTAATAACATATAGTAATAAATAATGCATCCATTGATTTTTAAATTATATATTTGTAATGTGTATATATGTAGCATAATATATATGAAATATAATGCATATATATTTATATATTATATAAAAATACATCCTTTTACTTGATATTGTTTGCCTATCTTTTCATGTGAATTTTAAGTAAACAATGTTAAAGATATTCATCCAAATGTTAACAGAGGTTGTCTGTTGATGGGAGGATTTCAGGTAATTTTTTTTTTTCTTTGTTCTTTTCTGAGTTTTTACCGTGAGTGTGTACATTTTTATAAAAATAATTGGCTTTTCGAAAATTATTAGAAAAAACAGAAACTTCTAATTACAGGAAAGAAACTATCTTCCATTCTGATCACTACATCAACCAATTGAACAAGAAGCACACATCAATATCCTGTGTGTCCAACCCATAGATATGATTGTATTTCTTGCAACTCAAGTCTTTCCTCATGAGGTCACCAGCTAATTTAACAGCCACTTTTCTTAGCAGTTTGCCATCAGCATGTTCTTAGTTTCCATGGAAAGAAAAATTATCTTTCTGTTTTCCTAATTAGATTATGTAATATTTAATCCAATTATGAAAAAAGTGAAAGTTAGTCACACAGTCGTGTCCAACTCTTTGTGATCCTATGGACTGTAGCCAGGTTCCTCTGTCCATGGAATTCTCCAAGCAAGAGTACTGGAGTGGATTGCCATTTCCTTCTCCAGGGGATATTCCCAACCCATGGATTGAACCAGGGTCTCCCGTGTTGCAGGCAGATTCTTTACCAACAGAGCTACTAGGGAAACCCCAATTATAACAGTTGCAATATTAAGTGCAGCAGGTTGGTAAGCACTAAGTCAGTCACTTAGTAGGAACAGAAGTGTGTGGGGAGTTGAGCTGGCTCAGTTGCCTTACAGTGTGCTGTTCCTTTTGTTCCTTACTGATCTATTGACACAAGGAGCCTCAAGTGACAGGACACCATTTGTGGCATACGGTCTAATGGGACTAACAATAAGCCTCCAAGTGGAAACCGTCCTGTGTCAGAACCAGGACTTTTGCACGCTCAAAATCTAAGGCTGAGGGGATGGGAAACTCCCCCGAGTGGGTCCCTGAGGCAAAGGTAAGTGCAGCCAGTTTTGCTTCTATCCCTTGGTTCTCTGTCGCATATGGTCTACCTACTAGAGACACAGTAACACACAAGATGGCTAATTTAGGGTGCCACTGCATCCTAGAGTATGGGGTCCCATCTTCACAGAACATCATCTCCACGCTGACACATCAGCTGTACCTTCGAAAGGCCATTCTATATTCTCTGAGTCACTAGCTCAGAATATATTATCTTACCTGAAGACTAGTATCTTTAAATTTGCAGCTATACACTATAGACCAGCTGTTTTAAACCAGCATTCTCATGATGTTCGTTTTTAAAACTGATATACCTAGACATGTATAGAAAAGGATTAGACTTGGCCTCAAAGGGTCTGTATGTTATTTCTTTTCCCATTTGTATCTTAAAATATAACTTTAAGTAACAGATATAGAGAAAAATCCTTGCATTTGTGAAACTGTCAAACCCTCCAACACCAGGCCAACCCAGTATCTGGCTGGCACTGGTAAAGGTCTCCCCTTTGTGCAAGGCTTTCTGGTTTTTTGAGTGTGTATGTGTGTGTTTGGAGGAACTTTTACACAGATACAGTGCTCCTTACAAGTACTGATGTTCAGGACTCCCCTTACCACCATAAAAAAGATTGTATGTCAGATATATCTCAATTCTCAGAACGGCCACAGGACTGGAAAAGGTCAGTTTTCATTCCAACCCCAAAGAAAGGCAATGCCAAAGAATGATCAAACTACCGCACAATGGCACTCATCTCACATGCTAGTAAAGTCATGCTCAAAATTCTCCAACCCTGGCTTCAACAATACGTGAACCATGAACTTCCAGATGTTCAAGCTGGTTTTGGAAAAGGCAGAGGAACCAGAGATCAAATTGCCAATATCCGCTGGATCATAGGAAAAGCAAGAGAGTTCCAGAAAAACATCTATTTCTGCTTTATTGACTATGCCAAAGCCTTTGACTGTGGGGATCACAATAAACTGTGGAAAATTCTGAAAGAGATGGGAATACCAGACCACCTGACCTGCCTCTTGAGAAATCTGTATGCAGGTCAGGAAGCAACAGTTAGAACTGGACATGGAACAACAGACTGATTCCACATAGGAAAAGGAGTACGACAAGGCTGTATACTGTCACCCTGCTTATTTAACTTATATGCAGAGTATATCATGAGAAACGCCGGGCTGGAAGAAGCACAAGCTGGAATCACGATTGCTGGGAGAAATATTAATAACCTCAGATATGCAGATGACACCACCCTTATGGCAGAAAGTGAAGAGGAACTAAAAAGCCTCTTGATGAAAGTGAAAGTGGAGAGTGAAAAAGTTGGTTTAAAGCTCAACATTCAGAAAACGAAGATCATGGCATCTGGTCCCATCACTTCATGGGAAATAGATGGGGAAACAGTGGAAACAGTGTCAGACTTTATTTTTTTGGGCTCCAAAATCACTGCAGATGTTGACTGCAGCCATGAAATTGAAAGACGCTTACTCCTTGGAAGGAAAGCTATGATCAACCTAGATAGCATATTCAAAAGCAGAGACACTACTTTGCCGACTAAGGTCTGTCTAGTCAAGGCTATGGTTTTTCCAGTGGTCATGTGTGGATGTGAGAGTTGGACTGTGAAGAAAGCTGAGAGCCGAAGAATTGATGCTTTTGAACTGTGGTGTTGGAGAAGACTCTTGAGAGTCCCTTGGACTCAGTCCCTTGAGAGTCCCAGTCCATTCTGAAGGAGATCAGCTCTGGGATTTCTTTGGAAGGAATGATGCTGAAGCTGAAACTCCAGTACTTTGGCCACCTCATAGGAAGAGTTGACTCACTGGAAAAGTCTCCGATGCTGGGAGGGATTGGGGGCAGGAGGAGAAGGGGATGATAGAGGATGAGATGGCTGGATGGCATCACTGACTCGATGGACGTGAGTCTGGGTGAACTCCGGGAGTTGGTGCTGGACAGGGAGGCCTGGCGTGCTATGATTCATGGGGTTGCAAAGAGTTGGACATGACTGAGCGACTGAACTGAACTGAAACAAAAATATATGTTAATGTCAGGGAGTGAAAAGTGCTACAAAGAAAAATAATTCGGATCAGGGGATAGAGAGTGGTGGTGGGGCTATTTTATTTTTATTAATGGCTGTGCTGGGTCTTCCTTGCTCTGTGTGGGCTTTTCTTGTTGCAGAGGACTGGCCTCTAGGCTTCAGCAATTGTGGTGCAGGGGCTTGGTTGCTCCTCGGCAAGTGGAATCTTCCTTGACCATGTGGAACCATTCTTGACTACGGATCAAACCCGTGTCCCCTGCATTGGCAGGCAGATTCTTAACCACTGGAGTGGTGGGGGCTATTTCAGATCAGGTGTTGAGGGAGGTCTCTCTCTGAGGAGGTGATACCTGTACAGGGACCTGAAGTGTGAGAGAACACGTCTTGCAAAGGCTTATGGGAGTGGTGGGAGCAAAGGCCCTGGGGCAGGAAAGAGCTTCAAGGTCTAGGAAAGGTGTGGAGAAAAAGAAGCTGAAGATGATCCTGAGCCAATTCCTATCTCATATGCTCCTCTCTTTTACACCTTTGGAAGACAGGACATCTGTGGGTCTCCGATCACCTCTGGTAGGTGTCCTGTAAGGGCATGTGAGGTATTGCTGTGACAGATTTAAAGTTTTAGAAATTGAGAAACTTGAGGTTAATGTCATGTTATATATGTAAGTATATAAAGTGCTGGTGTTCAAATATGGTCCCACAATCCCTCTTTGGTTTTTGTTTTCAAAAGAAAGGTAATGCAGTGCCTACAATTGTGTGTATTTTAACATTCCATTAAAGCCTGGAGTAAAATGAATAAATATTGACACTAAGTTGCATATATAAAGACTATAAATAGCCTCATGTCAGTTGAGTTGAGATTTTGCCTCCAAATGAGGTAGGGCAGGTTTTGCAGACAAAGTGTTAAAAAAAAAAAAACAAACCTTGGGGTTTTCAGTGCCTTTGAATTTTGGAATTCCAGATAGAGGATTGTAAACCTGTAATACTTTCCTTTCATGGGTCATCTGTAAGGTCAGCACTCTGCAGAGTAACTCGTAGCAGACGAAATAAAAACTCAAACTGAACAGTCTAATTCTACCCTAGCTGCTGTTTTTGAACTATTTCCTATTTGTTAAGGATAAACTATTATGATGTTCTACTTGAGACATCTCAAGAAGCATCTCCCAGATAGATGTAGAATACAACAGTGCAAACACATCGTTTTCATTAAGGAGTAAATTAGGGTCGCCAGAGCGAGCCCCTGTGGTCGGCTTAGAGTCTAAACAGGTTTATAGAGCTGATGGTGTATGTTTATGGCACTAAGCTCCTGGTGACTAGAACCACCTTGTATAACGAGATGAAGTTTGCCAGCTGTTCCCTCTATTCAGCAACTTTGTTTCTCAGGTAAACACGGTTTGGAGCCAGAGTGGGAGCTGGGTCTCAGTGGCTAGTGTCTATACGATGAGAGTTCTCAAATGGGTTGATTGCATGTTCATAGCCCTTCAGAGCACATAGAAATACTGAATTGATCCTCAGTAAGATCTGACCTCAAAGCAACACAACGCATACAGTAGTGAGAACCTGAACAACGTTCCCCTTTCACTCAATGTTTATTCACCATTCGGTGCCAGAAGCTTTGAAATAATCCAAACTGCAGCCCGTATCTAAGCTCTCCTGGTATGAATGAGCTGTGTGCCTTCCCCACTGGTCGCTGCTCCCAGGGGTCCCAGCTTTGCCTGCCCAACGCGGAGGGCGGCTCGACCCTCTGCCGCGGAGCTCCGGCCACCAGGGGGCGCTGCGGCCCCCCTCTCCCGGGAGCGGCCGAGCCAGCCCGGTGGGTGTTTCTCTCTCCCTCTCGCGCTCTCTCTTCCCGGCCTCACATCCGGGTCTGGAGCGCGGCCGCCGCTGTCAGTGTTGCTGCGGTCGCGTCGGGGGCCGGGCCGGGGCGCAGTAAATGGCGGCGGAGGGAGGCGGAGCGGCGGCCGCGCTCAGCCCTGAACCCCAGAAACTTTAGAAGCCCCACAACTTTTCCGCGAAGTGCTGCCGCTCTGGGGGCGTGGACGGAAGGGGAAGGCGAGGCGGGAAGTCTTGGGGGAAGCGGCGGGGAGCCGGAGAGACTCGAACCCGCGGCGGAGGCGGTGGCGGAGTCCGCCCCAGCCTCGCGCCGCCGCGGCCCCCGCCTCCTTCCCCGTGTTCTCCCCGCGGCCGCCGAGGCGGAGCCGGAGCCGCGCGCCGCGCGGGGCCTCGTCGGCGGCGGCGCGCCGAGCCCAGCCGGGCTCCCTCCCCGCGACCTCCGGGCCCTGTAGCTCTGACGCCCCCCGCGCGCGTGAGGCCGGGGCTCCCCGCCGCTTCGGGTCGGGGGGGCGAGGAGGAGAAGGAGGCCGAGCGGCGCGCAGTCCCCGCCGTCCCGGGGTCGCGGGGCCGGGCCCCCGGTGTTGCATGCGGGGCGGGCTGGCCGTGAACGGAGGCGAAGATGGAAGGTTTAACGCTGAGCGATGCGGAGCAGAAATACTACTCGGATCTCTTCTCCTACTGCGACATCGAGAGCACCAAGAAGGTGTCGGCCAACGGGCGAGTGTTGGAGCTGTTTCGGGCCGCGCAGCTGCCCAACGACGTGGTCCTCCAGGTAATGCCGCCGCGTCCAGGGGTCGGCCGGCCGCCGAGGGGTCGCTTCCCGGCGGCTTGGGCCTCTAGCCGCCTGCTTCCGCGGGGTGGGAGTGGGCGCCGTGTCCCGAAGGGCCGGCAGTGGGCAGGTTCCCCGGACTCCTCCGCTGCGGGCCGGGGCCGCAGGTGCCCGGGCGGCCGGGACTCGCGAGGGGGGAGGGGGTCGCTCTTCGAGGACAAAAGTCAGGCAGAGATATTGTGGAGGCTGGGGAGGGGGTGGTGGTCTCTCTATTATCTCTGGAGAGCGTAAGCCCTGTATCTCTCGGCTGCCCCGCAGAATCTGGATTTTTCAACCCTGGAAGAGCAACTTCAGATGAAAGATCTGGGATTGTTACCATGCTTTTGAATCCTTGGTCTTGGGATCTACTTTTTTTTTTCTTAAGGAAGCTGAATTCTCAAGGAGATTAAAAAATTTGAACTTTTAAGTAATAGTTTGCAAGTAGGTATGAAAAGAACTTTAACTATAGGATGCGTGGCTGGTGTAAACTGGATCGTTTTTCCATTGGGCTTCGATAGCATTTGGTGGAACTGGTGGATTGGGTTGGTAGATAAGTATTGAGCAACTGCAAGTCAAAGGTGCGTATTTGCCTCAATGCCCTAGAGGATCGAGGAGAGTTAAGTTTTAAGTTTTCTCCGTCTTATCTAATGTATGTGGTGAGCATTGATGTTACTCTGGGTCCCATGAGTCATAGCTGCTAGTAAGATTTTGTCTAAACAGCGTATCAGAAACAGGTTTTAAGCTTTCCTCTTTATGATGATCCAAACCAGTTATCCAGATCTCCAAAACTTACTGCCATGTGCATAGGTATGATGTAGTATATTGCAGAGAGCCCTGAATCAGGAGTTTTCGGGCCTGGACCCTTGACCCCGACTCTATTAACCCGCAGTGTGACTTTGGGCCAGGCGCTTTAAACTCTTCAAGCCTAAGTGTGCTTAGAATGAGGGTCAAGTTCCTTCTGAGGAACCTTCTGGGAAATATAAAAATGTCCACACAGGCCTCTCTTTTTAGAAGTTATCTGTGCGTTAATTGTGACTAAATTGAACGAGTTCTTTTCGCATAATCTGGTTTATGTTGCTTTTTAAAAATTTTGGGAGGAAAATTGGGCGTCCACACCAGCAGCTGGGAGTCTCATATTCATTCTGCTGAAGAGACAAAGTAAATATTTTAGGCTCTACTGGCCACATACAGTCTCTGTATGTATATTCTTTGTTTTTGTTCTTGCAGTCTTTTAAAAATGTAAAAATCACTTTTAGCTCAGGGGCATACAAAACAGGGCCTCTAACTGCTGACCCCTGCTGTGTGGGTACTGTATGTTCCCCATATGGCTTTGGAGTTAGACTTACAGGAACATACTCACTAATGATTTTGCTCTTTTTGTAGAAATACGTTCAAGACATTAGAAAACTAAAATTAAGGGGGAACCTCTCGTTTTCTGTTTGGTTTCTTTCTTTGGGGTAGGGCAAGCAGAAATCGACGACATTCATATTTTTAAGAGTGCATGAAGACTTTAGGACATTATATTATTGTTTAGGATAGAAATTAATTAACCTTTGCTTCAAACATGTTTAACCCAGTCCAACTTATTTTTATGTCATGCTCAATTTTATTTACACTCAAAAATAAATTTCTATTGCCTTTGTTTAAGAGAACTTAAATAGCATAAATATTCAGGATTCAGTTATATTAATAAGCTGGAAACTGTAAAAACTCCCTAAAGCACAGTTCTTATAGCTTTCTGGGTATCTTGAAGGCAATTTACTTAAAAAATTGGCCTAGGAGATAAAATGTGGAACAAAAGAGGAATGTGGGCTTAATTCCCTAATGGAAGCTTAGGATTGTCGGAAAACAGTCCTCCCTTGCTTCCTAAGTTGAAAACATTTGGAGCAGCTCACATACAAATTAGCACTGGGCTAGGTGTTGCAGGACATCACAGCAGGAGTAAGAAGTTCTCAAGAACCTTGTAAGCTCCAGAAATAAACATGTAACAAAGCAGTGTGAATGTCATGAGATGGATAAAGGAGAGTATGACTAAGAAAGGGCTCTTCATTTAATTCAGATGGACCTTACAGTAGTATGGAGGGATGAAGAGGATTTCCAGGCAGAGGTAAAACATGGCCAGAGGTAGAAAGTGTGAGAAGGACCCTTTGCAAGGACTAGCAGATAGTCAGATTTTGCCAAAGCTGTATGTTCTGGAGATACTGGCACTTAGAGACCACATTGGGAAAGATTTTGAAGAACAGGCCAATTTCATATTTCAGGAGGCAGTGGAGGCTCACTGATAGTTTTTGACTTCAAGTGAGAAAGAGATCAGAGGCTAGGGAAAGAGGCTCGAGCAGTGGTTCAGAATAGAAGCTACATACTGGGCACCCAAACCAGGTGACAGCAGCAGAACAGAAGAGGAGGGGCTGGATGAACAGGTCTGTGTTAGTGAAGGGCGGTTAGGTGGCCGCAGTGTGAGGTGTTCTGTGGGAGAATGTTTGAGACTGGGTGGAGAGCTTTGAACTAATTGTGAAGGTGGCAGGGAGTTACAGATTTAAGAGAACTGACTCATAAAAGCTGTTCTTTAGGAGGCATTTCTGGTGGCTCAGACAGTAAAGAATCTACCTGCAGTGCAGGAGATCTGGGTTCCATCCCTGGATTGGGAAGATTCACCGGAGAAGGGAATGGCAACCCACTCCAGTATTCTTGCCTGAAGAATTCCATGGCCAGAGGTGCCTAGCGGGCCACAGTCCACGGGGTCACAAAGAGTCGGACATGACTGAGCTACTAACGCACTTAGGAGGCATTTAGGAGACCAGAGCAACTGAAAGTAGAGGGAAGAAGAAACTGGGGGACTGATTCTTTCATATGTAAATGAAGTGATGAGGAACAGGGCCAAGGAACTTAAATGTGGGAGTGGGGACGGCTAGGGGGAAGGGGATTTTGCCACCCACAAGGCCCTTAGAGACATATTTGGTTATCATAGCTCAGAGGGAGGGAGCAGTTCTACTGGCGTCTAGTGGATAGAGGCAAGAGTGCTGCTAAACAGCCTGCAATGCACAGGACAGCTCCAACAACAGAGTCATCTGGCTCAAAATGTCAGTAGTGCCAAGATTTAGAAAACTGATCTGGACTCTGGTGGTAACAGTTGATCAGAAAATGAGGTTGAAGATACAGTAGAGGATGCTGGAGGTAGACCTGATGAGCCTGGGTTAGCTGGTGATATTTTGATAAGAGAAGAGAAGGGCGCGGTTTATTCTCTGTAGGACACCACTCACAGTTACAGAAGGGGCAGGAAGAGGGCCTGATTTCTGAAGAGAAATTGATCAGTTTGTTTTCAGGTGTTTTGAGATGGCAGTGCAGTACTCCAGGAGAGAGTTGGTGATGTGTGAATGTCCACTCTGAGTGCTGGGTCTTACAGTGAAATTTGTGTGTTTGGGATTTCTCCTCTGCCTTTCTCACCTGCATATCTTGGAGGTGGAGACCAGACAGCTTCTCACACTGTAGGCATGCATTTTTACACATCAAGGCTTTGATTGATGTAGTAGTTTTCAGCATTTGTTAATAAAAGTCATGAGAAGACTGAGTCATCTGAGGAATGAGTATAGAGAACAAAGAACAGAGGGCCCAGAACTAAAGGAGAAAGGAACTGGCCTTTATTGAGTGCCTATTGTGTTCTTTTACTGTGCAGGTCATTTTCATGCAGGAACTCATTTGATCCTTGCAAAACAATCCTGTGAAGAGAGTATTATTCTTATTTATTAACTAGAAACTTGATAATCAAGGCAGAGAAGTGTTAAATAACTAGGTAGTGAATAGAATACCTCTCATTTACCATTATTTCTTGCCACCTGTCAGTTCTTTCCTACTTTTCACTGTTCATGTACTTGGTTTGCCCATAGTTCTTACAAAGACTAGAGATTTTAAATGATTTGATGTTGAGTTATATGTGGATTTCCTCATTTGCAAAATAAATATTTTTATCCATGATGATGTCTGGAAATAAAGTCACTTCAGAGAACTAGGAGGATTCTTGTGTATGGTATCCTGAGTTTCACATTGCAACACTGTCTTGGACTTCCCTCATGGTCCAGTGGGTAAGAATCTGCCTGCCGACGCAGGAGACATGGATTTGATTCCTGATTTGGGAAGATCCCACTTGTCTCGGAGCAACTAAGCCCATGCACCATAACTGCTGAGCCCATGTACTGCAGCGCCTGAAGTCCGCATCCCTAGAGCCTGGGCTCTGCAACAGGAGAAGCAATGTTCGTTACACTTGTTTGGGAATACCAGAGTAAAACCTGTTCTGAATATAAGGGTTTGTTTGGGGAGACAGTGTGTTAATTGATGAAGTGAATGAGCTAGAGCTTCATAGTATTATGTGCCACACCAGAGAGGAACAAGACTAGGCGGAGAAAAATCTGGCTCATAGGGTTTAATCATGAGGAATTTTGCTGTCTGCTGAGCGTGAAAATATTCAGTGGCTTAAAAATAATCTTCAGAATTATTTTTTAAATGTTAGGGAAGGTATGCTATTTACCACACCAATCAGTATGTTTTTCTAGCTTTTATTTAAAATTTATACTTTGGAAAATGTTTTAAAACTTCATATAGACTTAGAATGCACAACAGCTTGATAAAAGGTTCTAGTAATAATTGTTCTTTTATTAAAGATTATAAGAAGTGTACCCATTAATGAATCTGAGAAAATCTTTTAGTTCATTTGTGTTGAGCAATATCTTGGTAGAACATTTGAATAACACATTTGTTTAGTGAAGGAAGAGTGATAATAATGAAACGTGAGCCATTTTATTTTTCTTTTGGAATTTGTTCAATTATATGATCTACTCAGTAATAAGATTAAAATAAAGAAGCAGAGCTTCATTTATGCATTGAAAGTTGCAGACTTAATAAATGTCAGGTTTGTTCTGGAGAAGTGATTTTTTTTTCATTTGTAATCACTAAAATAATTATCAGTCTGTGCAGCTCAATTGTGTCTGACTCTTTGCGACCCCATGAATCACAGCACGCCAGGCCTCCCTGTCCATTACCAACTCCCGGAGTTCACTCAGACTCACGTCCATCAAGTCGGTGATGCCATCCAGCCATCTCATCCTCTGTCGTCCCCTTCTCCTCCTGCCCCCAATCCCTCCCAGCATCAAAGTCTTTTCCAATGAGTTAACTCTTCCTATGAGGTGGCCAAAGTACTGGAGTTTCAGCTTTAGCATCATTCCCTCCAAAGAAATCCCAGAGCTGATCTCCTTCAGAATGGACTGGTTGGATCTCCTTGCAGTCCAAGGGACTCTCAAGAGTCTTCTCCAACACCACAGTTCAAAAGCATCAATTCTTCGGCTCTCAGCTTTCTTCACAGTCCAACTCTCACATCCATCCATGACTTCTGGAAAAACTATAGCCTTGACTAGATAGACCTTAGTCGGCAAAGTAATGTCTCTGCTTTTGAATATGCTATCTTGGTTGATCATAGCTTTTCTTCCAAGAAGTAAGCGTCTTTCAATTTCATGGCTGCAGTCAACATCTGCAGTGATTTTGGAGCCCCCCAAAATAAAGTCTGACACTGTTTCCACTGTTTCCCCATCTATTTCCCATGAAGTGATGGGACCAGATGCCATGATCTTCGTTTTCTGAATATAACACACTATAAAAATGATCTTACCTTAAACACTTTACACAGTTGAAAAACACTGTTTGAGAAAGAAGTCACATTTATTGGCTTTCTGTAGTATCATATTTACTTAAATAATTTTTTTTCCTTATAAGGTACTTTGAATCTTTTTCTTTTCTTTAGCCAGTAGTCCAGAGTTAGTCTTAATAACTTGAGAATTCAAGCTAGGCGTTTTGACGGAGCTCTAAAAGAATGTGAGAAGTTGATGTGTAAAGGATCACTAAACATGGGAGACAAGTTCCAGCCCTGCCCCTGAGGTGATTACTTATTGCCTGGATTTTAGTTCTCACCATGGAAATGATTGAATTGGGTTTTTTATTTTTTATACTTTTTTGGCCACACTATGCAGCATATGGGATCTCAGTTGCTCAAGCAAGGATTGAACTTATGCCCCCTGCGTTGGAAGCTCAGAGTCTTAACCACTGGACTGCCAGAGAAGTTCCTGATTGGGTTTTTTAACGAAGAGGTTACAGTGTAGGAATGGCTACTCTGTCCAGCCACATCCTTAAGAAAGTAGTCACTCAGACTTGAAATTAGTTGATACCCTATTTTGAAGCTGGAATTGATTTCTTTTATGCACTTTGGGAGATACGAAGAGGTGAATCTTGCCTAGAGTGCTGAAGTGACCGTGTATATAAGAGGGAACTGAGGCAAGGTTGTACAATCCATGATACTTAGTTCTTCAGGGCTCTGGCCAGTGAGAATTTGATGGGTAATAAGACTTGGCATTTTTTATGTTTGCCCTGATAATATATTTCATTTTCTGTAGTCTTTGATAGATGCATATGATAGATGCATCTTGATTTGTTTTTTCCCTCTACCTCTTTGTAAGGAATTTATGGCTGATGAGTTGCATATATAGGCATGACAAAAATCAGGAGATGATAATCACATGGCTCAGAAATCTTTTTTTAAGTTCATGAGTGAAAGCGAAGTCGCTCAGTCGTGTCCCCATGGTCTGTAGCCTACCAGGCTCCTTCCTCTGTCCATGGGATTTTCCAGGCAATAGTACTGGAGTGGATTGCCATTTCCTTCTCTAAATTTTGTTGCAGTTTGATAAATTATAGGACTTAAAATGCTTAAAAGAAACTACACTTCTTTTGTTTCAAGAATTGACTATGTTGAATTTGAGTCTCTTGTTACATGATGAAGACAGAATTTATTAAACTGTGTATTTCCTTCAAACCTCTTGTGGTTGTGGAATCCTTTGAGATGCTGGTCCACATGCTGGATGTCTGCTTAGAAGACTTAGTTACACAAAAGTCTGCATATAATTTGGGGTTGCCAGCCTTCCCCTAACCTAGCCAAGCTTGTCCCATGGACCTCTACATTAAGACAGTTTTAAGGAACAGCACGCAGACCTGGAAAAGCTGACCATAAGTCTTTCTTAAATCAGTTTTGTATAATTTCAGAAAGTACTTCATGGCTACTATTTATGTTTGGGTTGTATATGCAGTGGTGAAAACTCAGGAATCTTCCCAGCCTTCATGGATTATAAATTGTGGTAATGTTTAAAAGGAAAAGAACTGTGTTAATACAGAATGGTGGGAGGCTATACGATCCTACCTAAGTGTAAGGAAAGACCTCTATGAGGAGATGGGGGCATAGCAAGAGAACAAAAATGAGATGTTTCACATAGAGGGAATGAGCATGTTAAGGGCTGGAACAGTATACGAAGAACTTGGTGTGTTTGTTGAGATGAAAGCTGGAGAAGTATGGGCAAGAGGCGAGAATGGCAGGGACCACGTGCTGCAGGGCCTTGTACACAGGGATCAAGCATTTGGATTATGAACGACTGAAAGTTTATGTTCGGGGTAGTTCAGTTCAGTTCAGTCGCTCAGTCGTGTCCGATTTGCAACCCCATGGACTGCGGCACACCAGGCCTCTCTGTCCATCACCAACTCCCGGAGTTCACTCAAACTCATGTCCACTGAGTAGGGGATGCCATCCAACCATCTCATCCTCTGTCGTCCCCTTCTCCACCAGCCTTCAATCTTCCCCAGCATCAGGGTCTTTTCCAATGAGTCACATCAGGTGGCCAAAGTATTGGGAGTTTCAGCATCAGTCCTTCCAATGAATATTCAGGACTGATTTCCTTTAGCATAGACTGGTTGGATCTCCTTGCAGTCCAAGGGACTCTCAAGAGTCTTCTCCAACACCACAGTTCAAAAGCATCAATTCTTCGGCACTCAGCTTTCTTCACAGTCCAACTCTCGCATCCATACATAACCACTGGAAAAACCATAGCTTTGACTAGATGGACCTTTGTAATGTAAAAGTAAAAAAAGTAATGTCTCTGCTTTTTAATATGCTATCTAGGTTGGTTATAACTTTTCTTCCAAGGAGTAAGCGTCTTTTAATTTCATGGCTGCAGTCACCATCTGCAGTGATTTTGGAGCCCAGAAAAATAAAGTCAGACACTATTTCCAGTGTTTCCCCATCTTTTTGTCATGAAGTGATGGGACCAGATGCCATGGTCTTAGTTTTTTGAATGTTGAGCTTTAAGCCAACTTTTTCACTCTCCTCTTTCACATTCATCAAGAGGTTCTTTAGTTCTTCGCTTTCTGCCATAAGAGTGGTGTCATCTGCATATCTGAGGTTATTAATATTTCTCCCGGCAATCTTGATTCCAGCTTGTGTTTCATCCAGTCTTAACATCACTCTGCATATAAGTTAAATAAGCAGGCTGACAATATACAGCCTTGACGTACTCCTTTCCCAATTTGGAACCAGTCTGTTTTTCCATGTCCAGTTCTAACTCTTGCTTCCTGACCTGCATTCAGATTTCTCAAGAGGCAGGTCAGGTGGTCTGGTATTCCCATCTCTTTCAGAATTTTCCACAGTTTATTGTGATCCACACAGTCAAAGGCTTTGGCATAGTCAATAAAGCAGAAGTAGATGTTTTTCTGGAACTCTCTTGCATTTTCCATGATCCATCGGATGTTGGCAATTTGATTTCTGGTTCCTCTGCCTTTTTTAAAACCAGCTTGAACATCTGGAAATTCACGGTTCATGTACTGTTGAAGCCTGGCTTGGAGAATTTTGAGCATTACTTTACTAGCGTGTGAGATGAGTGCAGTTGTGTGGTAGTTTGAGCATTCTTTGGCGTTGCCTTTCTTTGGGATTGGAATGAAAACTGACCTTTTCCAGTCCTGTGGCCACTGCTGAGTTTTTCAAATTTGCTGGCATATTGAGGGCAGCGGGGGAGTGACAGCGTCTTAATTATATTTGTCAGAGGTTACCCTGCTGTGTAGAGAAGATTGGCCACTAGATATGCAGTAATTCAGGCAGGAGACATGATGGCTTAGATTAGTGAGGTGGTGGTAGGGTGGAGAGGAGTGGACAGGCTTGAGGTATTTGTAGGTGGTAGACATAGTGGGACATGATAGTGAATTGGATATGGAATGTAATGGAAGAAAGAATTCAGGGATCTTGTTGCAAGTGACTATTACTGAATGGGTGGGAAAGAAATAGGCTTTTTAAAAGGGGGTTTTGTTTTATTTGGGTAATGGTGAATTCTGCAGTTTTCTTTTGTCAGTCTTAAATTCTCAGAAGCCTGTAAGATTAAACCTCTATCAGAGAGGATCAGCAAATCCTTGACTTGGAGATGTCAGTTTAAAGATCACCAGTGTGTTTGTTGTTCAGTTGCTAAGCTGTGTCTGACTCTTCGCAACCTCATGAGCTGAAGCTCTCTTGGCTTCCCTGTCCTTCACTGTCTTCCAGGGTTTATTCAGACTCATGTCCATTGAATCAGTGATGCTATCCAGCCGTCTCATCTTCTGTGGCCCCCTTCTCCTGCCCTCAGTCTTTCCCAGCATCATATTTTTTTCCAATGATGTATTGGAGCTTCAGCTTCAGCATCAGTCCTTCCAGTGAATATTCAGAGTTGGCTTCCTTTAGGATTGACTGGTTTGATCTCCTTGCTGTCCAAAGGATTCTCAAGAGCCTTCTCCATCTTTACAGTTTGAAAGCATCAATTCTTTGGTGCTTAGCCTTCTTTATATCCAGCTCTTACATCCGTACAGGACTACTGGAAAAACCTGACTGTATGGATCTTTGTCAGCAAAGTGATGTTTGTGTTTTACTATGCTGTCCAGGTTTGTCATAGCTTTCCTTCCAAGGAGCAAATGTCTTTAATGTCATGGCTGCAGTCACCATCTGCAGTGATTAGTGATATTCAAAGCCATGAAAATAGGTGAAATCCCTGAAGAAGAGAATATAGAGAGGAAAGAAGAATTGGTTAGAAATAGAACCCTGAGGAACACTACATTTCTAAGTTGGGAAAACTGGAAGTCCTTTACTAAGAAGGACAGCCTGAGTGGAAATTGGGAATATATATTGGATCATGTCGTGGATGCCAAGTAATGCAACTGTTTCAAAAAAGGAATAGTTAATTCTTGAGTTTGGCTGAGAGGGTGAGACAGTATGGGCAGAAATATGACCTTCGGATTTGGCAACCTAATGGTCATCAGTGACTATAATGAGCCTGTGTCACAGACTGGTAGAGATGGAAGCCAGATTTGAGTGACTTACAGTGGGACATACAGTGACCCAGGAACTAGAAATTGGGTTTAAAGAAGTTAAAGGAAACAGACACAGGGCCGAAGTTGAGGTATGAGGATTTAAAGGAAGTCTTTTGTTTTTTTGAGTGTATGAGAAATGCCACAGCATGGTTTTAGTTGTTAGGATTAATAAGGGAAGGAAGGAGGATGAGGAGAGACGTCCTTGAGAAAGCAAGAATGGCCTAGGAACCTGACTACACAGTACAGCAGTTCTCTGATAGGAAACAGATAATGTCCACAGTTCCAAAAGGAAGAGAGAAGGGGAAATGTATTCCCAGTAGCATCAAAAAGAATAGAACACTTAGCAATAAACTTTAAAAACAACAACAAAAAACCAAGATGTTTTTATTACAAAACATTAACCGAGGGAATTTAAATAAGATTTTTGTTTGTTTGTTTTGGGCGCACTACAAGGCCTGTGGAATACTAGTTCCCAACCAGGGATTGAACCCAGGCCCTCAGCAGTGAGAGTGTGTGGAGTTCCAACCACTGGACCAGGGAATTCTCTTAAATAAGATTTAAATAAATGGGGAGATAATCTGTGTTCATAGACTGGATGATTGAATGGTAAGATGATAATTCTCCCCCAGTTTGACCTATAGATTCAATAAAATACCTGCAGAAATTCTAGTAGACTCTTACAGATGTTGCCCAGCCGATCCTAAAATGTATAAGGAAATGCAAAGGATCGAGCATAGCCAGACCCCTTTTGAAAACAAACAAAACAGGAGACTTACCTTGCCTAACTGTAAAACTGGTATGATCTGTAGTGGCCAGGACAGTGTGATTGGCACGAGGGTAAGCATTATCGACGCCCCCTTACAGTTACGTTCACTTGGTATTTTTAAAAAGTGCTAGGACAATTCAATGAGGAAAGGGTAGTCTTTTTAACAAATAGTGCTAGGACAGTTGGATATCTGTGTGTTTTTAAAAAGTGGATTTTAATATACTGTTTTATATATTAATACTTCACACCACACATCAAATTATTTCTAAATCATAGACTTTGTAAATTTATCATTGTAAAACTAAAGCTATAAAAATTCTAAATGATTACATAGGAGGAAATCTTTGTGACCATATGTTAGTGTTCCTAGATAAGACACCAAAAGCATGAATCATAAAAGAAAAAGTAATAAATTGGACTTCTTTAATGAAGTTTTAAAACTTATACTTCAGAAGATAGTTAAAAAGACAAGCCACAGACTCACAGAAAATATTTGCATATTGCAAACTTGGTAAAAGTCTTTAATCTAGAATATATAAAGAAGTCTTACAATTCAATTATAAAGGAAAAAAGCAATTTAAAAATGGGCAAAAGAGTTGAATAGATATTTCACCAAAGGAGATGTTATGAATGGCAAATAAGCATATGAAGTGATATTCAACATTAGTCATTGAGGAAATGCAAATTGAACTGCAATGGTGTATTGTCACACATCCACTTAAATGGCTACAATTTAAAAGACTGGCATTCTCTAATATTATTAATGTGTAGAAACTGAAATCCTTACATACTACTTGGAAATGTAAATGCTACAGCCATTTTGGAAAAGTTTGATTGTTTCTTTAAAAGTTAAACATATGCTTACCATACGAACCAGCAGTTCCACTCTTAGGAATCTATCCAACAGAAATATAGATGTGTGCCCACAGAGAATTGTGTATGTCCATTTTAGCCGTATTCACAATAGCCAAAAATTGGAAAACAATCCAGATGTCCCTCAAATGGTGATAAGCAATATATGGTATATCCATACAATGCAGTACTTTCCTATAAAAAATAAGGAACAAATTACTGATAAATGCTACAGCAGAAGTGGATATCAAAAACATAAGAAGTAACAGAAGCCAAACATTAAAGAGTATATGCTCTGTGGTTGCATTTATATGAAATGTTTAGAAATACAGAAAACAGGATGGATACCTGAGGCCAGGGCAGAAATGGAAGCACTAGAGGAAAATTTGGAGGGTGATGTGATGGAAAAGTTCTAAAACTGGATGAATTTTCTTAAAGCTCAGTGAACGGCACAGTTTTTGTGAAGTATAAATTATGCCTCAAAGCTGTGAATTAAAACTTTAACAATTTGGAGGGTGAGGAGAAGGCATGAACTTGTCCTCTTGGAGAATGTGCAGGTGAGTGGTAGCGAATAAAGGGCCCTTTGTGCTGTCTGTGTAACTTATATAACAAAGCCTCAGTGTCACTTAATGTAATGTGGCATTTGGTTATGCATTTGTGTTTTGAATATCATATGGAAGATGACATATCAATAGATATTATGTATGAAGGACATTGCCATATGAAGATTCATTACAGCTGGGTATGAATAAGCACATTAATAGATGAAGAAGGGGCTGAAAAACTTGTGATGTGAAATAATGGAAATTAACTTCTATCTATTAACTTTGGGTGGTATGCTGACTTTATATACATTTAATTCAGATACTTTATGGAAAATTACAGAAATTAATACTTTAATCCAAGTTTGAAATAATTGTGCCCAATAAGTAATAATTTTAATGAAATAGTGGTTTCAGTCTACAGGACTACTTCTGGTTGCTTCCTTTTATTGAAATAATTACTGTCACTATCATGACTTTTTTTTGTCATTAAAAAAAAGCTTCTGTTACTTAGTCACCAGTTTGTTGTCTGTGTAGTCTCTCTACATTGCTGTATCCAGTCTGAGGTATAGTAGATAGATCTTGGGCCACATTATATTAATCTGCTCCTTTGGATAAAAAATAGTTTCTGAGAGTGCTGATCTAAGAGTGATTATTGCCTCTTATCTGTGGATTATGTAAAAAGGTGTATCTATGTCCTTAAAAAATGGAATTATTGTCTAGAAACTGTTCAAGAGTATTTTTTATTTTCTTTAAGTCTCATTTGTGGTTAGAAAGATCAGAGATTTGACTCCTTAAACTACAGAATGTTTATTGGTATTGTATGTTGTTATTACTTGTTTTATAAGAATTCATATTTTTTCTAAAGCACTTAATTATATTTCATAGAAAAGCATTTACTTATAACACCCTTGTGATTTTCTGTGTCAACAAGTATTGTATGTGGTCAGAATACATAAGACTTAGGAATGTGACGGTTCTGGGTTTGGATCTCCACCTCAGTGCTCATTGACTTTCTTGCTCTGAGCAAGTACATTAACCTCTTTTAAAGACTCCATTTCCTCATTTGTAGACTGAGGATGATACCAAATCCAAAAGTTTCGTAATACCACAGTGAAGTAACATGTAAACATCTAGTGTAGTGCCTGGCTCTCAGAGGGTGAGCAAAGTTTTGTTCACTCAAGCTCTGCTCTGTTAAGGAAAACTCATAATTTGTAGGATCTTGGCTTTTAATAGTAGTAAAAGTCTCTACATTGTTTTTCAAACCTAGCTTTATACCTTTTGTTGTTTTTGTTGCATTGAACTTAACACACTGCCCCCAGTCCTTTGATCCTATCAATATTGCCTTATGTTTCTCCCTTTTACCCTGTAATTAGCGGATTTGTCCTTCTGAAGTTTACCCCAAAAGATTAAAATAAAAGATGGTTCTGATGTCCTGAGTCTACGTGACTTGCTGAGTGATGATAACCATTAACAGAAATAAAGAAGTGGAGGAAGGGGTCTAGTTTAGTTGAGAGCAATGTGCTGAATTTGGATGTGCTGAGTGAGCACACACACCCATGTCATGTTCAGTCCATCTGGGTAGCAAGGTTTAGTAGGCATTTGAAAGCTTGTGAGCAGCAACTGGGTGGCTTTAGAAGCTTTTGCAGACTTGGTAGTGTCTCCTGAATAAGGCCATTCGATAGAAATGATAGGTGCAAACTTAACTTACTGTATTTGAAATGTCCTTTCAGAGTAGATGGTAAATTGCACTTCTGTGTAGAGGTTTAGGTATTCTCACTTAAACGACTTAAAATTTTTTCTGAAACTATCTTGAGACTGTTAGCAGAAGACAAGGTGAATGAGGAAGTCACATCTCTTTACCTGAACTTAGTCCAGCCTCCAAGAGTTGAACCTTGGATGTTAAACCCAAAAGGTGTTTGCACATTTAAATCAAGAGGTCTTAGCTTTTTGCAAGCAAGTTCCAAAGCAAGGGCTCAGACAGTAAAGCGTCTGCCTACAATGCGGGAGATCCGGGTTCAATCCCTGGATTGGGAAGATCCCCTGGAGAAGGAAATGGCAACCCACGCCAGTACTCTTGCCTGGAAAATCCCATGGATGGAGGAGCCTAGTAGGGTATAGTCCATGTGGTTGCAAAGAGTCGGACATGACTGAGCGACTTCACTTCCAAAGCAAAAGAATTGCTTTCAGCATTTCATTGCAGTTCTGTGCTTCTCATTTAAAACAAGATCTCTTTTAATCTTTATAAGCCTGCCAGATATTGTTATTCCTATTTCATTAATAAAAAATTGGGTGCTGTCTTAATACTCAAGAATTAGTAGATGTGTGGATCAATTCCTTGAGGGTGAGTCACCTTGTATTGTTGCTGTACAATTTCTTCAAGGGTGGTTCTGTTGAATTCTGCTTTCCATATATTCAGAATTTTTTTTTCTATTTAATATCTTATCTTATTATAATATCTTATAATATCTTCCATGCACCATTCATGAATTCAGCAAATACTATTATTAAACATCTAAGCATCAGGGTATACTAATCTCCTAAGCTCCAAGAATATAGTAGGGGATCAGTGTTCCTATCTGGTTCACCACTATCTCTGGCACATTGTTGTCAGTTAACATTGTTGAGTGTTGAATGGGTGAGCATGGATTTATCCTTTCCCCTCCTCCACGTATCTTTGCTTATCACTAACTTGACTATATATATTGCACCCAATTCAAATAATAATAATAGTGTAGTGCCTACTCTATGTCAGACACTGTTTGCACTCTTCTACAGATTGGTTTTTCAGTATTGTGAAATGGATAGTTTATTATGCCTGCTTTTAAAATGAAGATAAAGAAAGGACAAGTGTTAACTTCTCCAAGGTCATACAACTCCTAAGTGGTAAAGCTGAGATTTAAGTAGTCCTTTTTTTTAAAATCACTGTGCTCTGCTTCCTAAGTATTATATGATTAAATACTTATTATCTCACTTCCATGCTCATATCTTTACCCTCTACTATATCTCTTGTGTATCCTGCTAAGTCACTTCAGTCGTGTCCAACTCTGTGCGACCCCAGAGACGGCAGCCCACCAGGCTCCCCTGTCCCTGGGATTCTCCAGGCAAGAACACTGGAGTGGGTTGCCATTTCCTTCTCCAGTGCATGAAAGTGAAAGGTGAAAGTGAAGTCGCTCAGTCGTGTCCGACTCTTAGCGACCCCACGGACTGCAGCCCACCAGGCTCCTCCGTCCATAGGATTTTCCAGGCAAGAATACTGGAGTGGGGTGCCATATATTCTAAATCCCCAAATTTCTTCTCTAGAGTTACTTGATGTTTATAGATCATGTTGAGGGCCCCATACCAGCTTGCAGAGTCCCTGTCCTGTTGTGAGTCCTGTTAGACTCTAAACGTTGTAGCAAGTCCTGTTCATCCATGTCTTTCAGCAGCATGTCTTGGAATAGTTTTGTAAATAAAACTTAAAAATAGGTCCTTCTGCCGCATTTACTTGGATACCATTGTTTATTTTCAGCCATTTGCTAGGTAAATTAACAATTTTATTGAAATTAAGGGATAAAACTTTAAACTTTTTATATGAAACACAAATAACATTCTAAAGGATGGCTAAGCAGAATAGTTTGGTTTACCAGGGCTGACTTAGTCACTGTCTTCTCTGGGAAGTCTAGGTAACATTAATTTGTGCCATTTTTATGAGGACCTGCTTCTCTAGAGGACTGGAACTTAGGAGAAGGTTCCTGGTAACCTGGTTTGGATCCCCTTAGGATGGGGTGGCGGTTTATGCCACAGGTACAAAATAAGATCATTCAGGATGGATTTGCGGAGTGAAAGGAGAAAGCAAAAGGAAGCCTGAGGTAGTAACTGCTTGAGGCATTAGAAGGAAAGGAGCAACATTCAGTGTAACTCTGTTACTGGGAGTTGTGTTTCTTTTCCCTTAGGATCCAGAGCAAATCCTTTTGATGAGTTCTCTGTGCGGAGATATTTACAAACTAACTCATGTTTTATAGTCCTTTAGTTTCCTTGAAAATTTTTATTCCATATGTAACATTTATCTGAAAAATCTGAATCATAAAGGAAAATCTTGATGTTCTTAAAGACAGTGTTGTATTGTTTTCATGAAATTATAAAAGTATTTCATAATTCAAGAAACATTAAAAAATACCACTTATGTTTTGTTTTAGTTAGACATCCTACTTCTTTGAACTTTCCCCTCATCCTTGTAACCAGATAACCCCCGTTTCTGGTATCTCCCCCTACTGGTGTATATGTTTGTACTTGTATACAACTTGTACTTCCTGTTGGTGTGTGTGTATTATCCTTGATAGGTGACAGGCAATTTGAAGGCAAGTGTTATCTTATCCTTGTTTTCCTTAGATCACTCTGGATATGATAGGCACCCAGATCTTACTGGACTGATTGGTGCTACAGGGTTTTACTCCTCATCAGTGCCTTGGTGGGTCCTAGCCTCACCGTGTCATTTTGTCATGCCACTTAGAAAATCCCAAATGACAGGGAATGAGCCTTTTTGAACTATATGGAATCTCTGAGTTCTTGATTGTATAAATCTTTCAATTAGACTGTGAGTAAGCTAGCTAGTACTTTTGAAGTTGATCAGGTGACTTTAGTCAGGTATAGTAAACATGCGTATTAATAACTTTCCTTTAAGCTATTGTACCTCAAGGCTGTTCTTTTAATTTTTTTATTGTTAAAGATAGTTCACTTTAATAGTAAACTCATATGAGATTTTCTGCCTTGCAGAGGTATAATTTCTAAATCTTTAACCGGACAAAGAACAAATAGTGGTAGATGAGTAATCTAAATAAGGAAATATGTCAGTAGTTTCTCATTTAATTGATTTGTTTGGAAGAAAACAGCATTCTGGTAAAATGCATGGTAACAGGGAGAGCATATCAGATGTGAGCAGTCATGCTTACCCAGCCTTAAAAGTTACCTACCAACTCACTCCCACGCTGCACAGTCTTGTTTCTGATTCTTCTTCTAACAGGGACTTTGTGTTCTAACCCAGCAGATCTGTTTTCTGTTTCTCACACAGTTGCTGTTAGTTGTTTTGTGTCTTTTTTTTTTTAACATGTTACTTTCTTTACCCTCCCCCAGCCTTCATGCTTCCATCCTCCCCTTTTTTGAAAGGCTCCTTAGCTTTTGTTTGTTTCGGAGGTCTTATTTAAACAGTCTGACCCTCTGCAACTCTCATTTGCCTCCTACCTATCCTGTGTATGTTTTGCACTATTGGTGCTTTTTGTTCAGTTATGTCATTGCTTAACTGCTTTTCCAGGATATTTACATCCCAGCAGAATTATAAGTAAACTCCAAGTAACATTCAGGTTTCTTTTCTTTCGTGACCTCATGATTATCTCGAGTAGCAAAAGCACATAGTAGATGTTTAGAAAACAGATCTATTAAGGGTGCTTAGCTCCTCTGTTTCTATGCATCCGTGGACGTGACTGGGGTGATGAATTAAGGCAGTTCTGGGCTTCTCACCCAGGGAGGTAAAAAGTGGGGGCGGTAAAGTGCACAGCCTTGGACGCTCCACTGCCAGCACTCCGGGTGCTCTCCCCACCCCAGTCAACATTCTGGGCATGAGAAGAGAAGGAGGCGGCGAGAACAGAAACAAATAGCACAGGATTCTCTTTGAGTTTTGACTTTGCACTTTGCTGACCGCCATTGCCAGTGCCCTCTCCCTTCCTTCCGCCTCTTCTTTTTTTTTTTTTTAACAGCAGAATGCGAGAAACTTAAAAAGAAGCAAAACTAGGAATTTATTGGCAGTTAAATTATGGTGGAATATAGATATCTTGGCACTATTGTTTATGTTTTCTTTACAAAATTAATAAAACACAGTTAAGTTCCAGTGTACCTGGCTGAAAGGTAAGAACCACAAATCCATTTAGAGGGCGGGTGCTGGATACACTCACATGATATCATGTGGTGCTTGCACATCCCCCCACAGGCTGTTGAGATTTGTGTCATGTCACAGTTACGGGTTTTACTGCGGGTCCTTGTCACCGTAATTGTAAACAGGACAAGAATAGTAGAAACTGCTGATGTTAAACCTTTGAAATCTAAGAGCCTACTTTATTCTGTGCCTGCCTTCAGAAAGCTAAGGATTTAATAACCAGAGGAAGGGAGTTTATAGTTAGGTTTTCTATTACTGTTGTTGTTTGGTCACTTAAGTCATGTCTTACCCCCCCCCCCCACTCCTCCCAGACTGGAGCCCACCAGCTCCTCTGTCCCATGGGGTTTCTCAGGCGAGAATACTGGAGTGGGTTGCCATTTCCTTCTTCAGGGGATCTTCCCTACCCAGGGATCAAACTCATGTCTCCTGCACTGGCAGGCAGATTCTTTACCACTGAGCCACCGGGGAAGCCCTTTCTATTACTACCCACAATTTAAAACCCCTAGAGAGAGAAATCTTTTACTTCCCTTATCACCTTTCTTAGATTCCCCCTAAGACTTGTTTCTGGAATGAATCCAGACAAGTGTTTCTCGCTTACACCTAACAAAAGACAAAAACATTATGGTCATAACTAACTAATTATATTATGGTTATTTTCTATTTATGTAGTGTTCCTTTTTGCTTCCGGTGTTACACATTTGATCCTGCACACCCATCCAGTTGCCTTCCTAGTTTTCTTCTTCCTATTACTTCTGAATAACAAATGACCCACATTTCTTCTCTGCTGTCTGTAGTAGTAACCTAACTTTTCTATTCCTCCCACTCTACCCCTTGAAAAAAAAGAAGGATATTCTTAAAGTTCACCTTTATCCTAGTCACCAACTCCAGTAATATTTTCTTAGGTTTTGTTCTCTTTTATCACTTGCTTCCCTTGTAATTGCCACTGAATTACTTCTTGGATATTATCTCTTTTTTTGTTCTCTGTGATGCTAAATTATGTTATTGTCTTTAGTATCCCATCTTCCTACTATGTTTCTCTCTTTTGTAGAGTCAGCTTTGACTCCTTTTCTTACATTCAGCCTACAAAGTCCTTCAGATGTTCTTTGAAAAATTTCAGCGAGTCATCCTTTTCTGTCCTGTTTATTAATTACTGTCTGAGCTTCAATCAGATCATTGCTGCACTATTGCATTAGCCTCCTAAGTCTTAACTAGCTTTTTTTTCTGTAATTGCTGAAGCGCAGATGAGTGAATTTCTTAAAAATTATATGATATTCTTCAGAAATGCTCAGTAAAAATTAGTCTGGCATTTAGAACCCTCACTGTCCAGTTTGATCCAATTTACTATCTAACCCCTACTAGGATCTCATCTGTTGGCACCCCCAATCACAATGCCCATCTTGTTTTGACTTATCAAAAAACCTGTTCATTCTTTAAGATCCAGCTCAGGCTCCCCCCCCCCCCCCAACAAATATTTCTAATCTGTCTCTAATTCTTACAGAAACAAGTATTAATTACAAAGTACCTATTATGGGTCAGGCATAGAGCTATTTGACATGTATTTAATGTTAAACTTAAGAGAATATATATTATTTCCACTTTATAAATGAGAAACCTGGAGTTCTGGAGGCTATATGCCGAACATGAGCTGGTATTCAGATCCAGCTTTACCAGATAACAAAGCTTGTATTCAAAACACCAGTCATTTCAATATATAAGAGTATAGCCTTATATGATAGCTTTTTTCATTTGTATGTTATGTTTGTAACTAAGTTAGAGATTTCTTGAAAATAGGGGTTGCATGTGAGAACCTTAAGTACCTCCCAGCACCCACTGTATACTTTGAACATTGTGCATACTTAAGAGGAGAACATTTTGCCAAGGCCTATCTGTAGTGCTACAAATTAATTATAACAGCCTGCCTCCTTTCCGGGTAAGAGCATTCTCTACAATGTTGTGAGTTCAAGAACGACTGCATGTTTGCATGCATACTTGAATTATGGGAGGCCAGTGGAGCAGCCTTTTGGTTTGTTTTCGCACAGCTGTGAGAAAGCTATTCTTTTTGAATTGTTTTTTAAATCTGATTAAGAACGTTTCAGTTTAGTGCTGGTAAGTTTTTAACATCTTTCTAACACAGTTAACTCTCTTAATAAAGAACAGATAGGCCTTGAGATAGCCACATGCATATGTTGTGGACAGTGGTATTTGGCTGAAATTAAATGACAATTTTGTTTTCATTCAATGTGTTACTGGTTTTGTTATTTTCTGTTTATCTCAAGTGATACTTAATTTCCATTTACATAGTGATAACAAGTTCCTTCTAAAATCTGTTGAGTTTTTAAAAGCATCTTGATTTAGAGAAGAAATACTAAGAACATAATAACACAAGTGGCTCATGGACATGGCAAGCTTGTGAAGGTGGTATGCAGGAATCTGAGGTGTGGGAAACACAGAAGGGGAAAAACAGGCTTTCAAGTTTCTCACAGTTGGGCTCCTGTCGTGGCCCTGCTGATTTCCAGTCTGTGACCTTGGGTGAGGACTTTCTCTTTGTCTCTCTGTTTTGATTTATAAAATTAATGTAACAATGCCTACTTTTAAAATTGTTTGAGGATGATCTTAAATAAGTACTAGTATGAAAGTGAAGTCGCTCAGTCGTGTCCGACTGCGACCCCATGGACTGTAGCCCACCAGGCTCCTCTGTCCATGGGATTTTCCAGGCAAGAATGCTGGAGAGCGTTGCCATTTCCTCTTCCAGGAGATCTTCCCGACCCAGGGATTGAACCCGGGTCTCCCACATTGTAGGCTGATGCGTTACCATCTGAGCCACCAGGGAAGTCCTGGTATACCACTGAATAAATAGTAGCTTTATCATCAATTTTGATAATTTG
Organism: Capricornis sumatraensis; assembly: GCF_032405125.1. NCBI lineage: Eukaryota > Metazoa > Chordata > Mammalia > Artiodactyla > Bovidae > Capricornis > Capricornis sumatraensis. Next base: position 64,200,868 of record NC_091081.1, on the reverse strand, counting down.
TTTATTATTTCCTCATTTGGTCAACTAGGAATCTTTGATACAATTTTAAAGATCCAGTGTAATTCTTAGTATTTCTGACCTTCGAGCAAGTATTTCACTGCCCTGGGCCTTTGATTCTCTGGGCATTAGTTTTTCCATCTGCATATTGAGAATAATTTAGCACCCATACAGGGTTGTTTTGAGGACTGAATGAATTTGTGAAATAAGAATATTATAGCATTACAGTAGTGCTGTATAGTTATTTGGAGTGTGCTGTATAGCTATTAGCTATTACTATTGTTTTCTCCTTAGAAAGAAAGTAGCTTTCTGGCAAATCCTGAAGCATTTTTCCCTTCTGTTCTTACATCCTGAGTTGGGGGTGGAAGGTGTTCTGTGACGTTTGGTATGTTCATTGAACATCTACTGGGTGTAAAGCATCTTGGTACTGGGATCACTGTAAACCAGCAAGGGAGAACTTGGTCTTCCGCAGAACTGCTCTGAGCCACCACTCATACCCGCAGTTACTACAGCATGCATTGAAAGGAACTCAAGGGAAGACTGATAAGCCCTGAAGGATTGAAGGGGTCTCATGCTGAATCATCATGAACTTCTGTATTGTGCAGTATTTTCTAATGGAGTAAAATGTGATGAAACATTTGATATTGATATGTACAAGTATTTTTAAAAGTATATGTATAATATGGGTTCATAATAGTTGAATGGTTATATTTAATACTACTTCTATTCTCCAGTTTTTATCTATTTTGTAAGATACACCTGGTTTCAGGACAAGCAGAGTTTGTTTCTTATTATGTGCATTATGTTCCTAACTGTTATAAAACAAATATGGCAAGCCAAATCATGTTCCTATTTTTTTTGAGTAATTAAATCGGTTCTCTTCCTAGAGAGGGAAAATTAACTCTGAGACATAATAAAAAACTAGAGTGCAGAGTTTTTCACTGTCAAATATTTAATAAAAAAATGTGATAAAACATTCAATTACAAAACAGAAATGCTAATCCTTGAATTTCATACTAGATATTGTTGGAGCTATACTTACAGGACAGAGTTTAGCAAGTGACTTATTAATAATTATTCCTACTTAAATCCCCAGTGAATTTAATTCCTTGTGGTTTTGCTATCATAACAACTCATATTTTAAAACATTATTTAAATATGTATCATCTTTAAAGGGGGCACATAACTAATAATCTATGATACTTTGGCAGAAATATAGATTTTTGAAAATTCGATGTTTTCAGAGGGTAGTTTGTATTGTAGTTACCGACTGGACATGAAATTTTCATTCAGAGAAATAATATTTGCACTTGATGCAATCTTAGAAGTAAACTCTAACCTTTTCCTTATATTTATGAGGAAACGATATATTATGTAGCTTAGCTATGTTCATGTAGCAAGCAGTTATGAAAACTTGATTCTGTGACCTAATCACCAAAACTAACAGCTCCTGTTTTATAATGTAACATAGTAGAACTCTGGTATAGTACAACTTGTTATATGAATTTACCACTGGGAAAATATTCAATATGATCCCTAGCAAATAATGTAATGGTGAAGTGTATGGTTTCAGTCCAAGTTCTGTGGGACCCTTCTGTGTGTCCTTGAGCAAGCTCACCAGCATATCAGTTTACTCTTTTGAGAAAAGTCCCTACTTTATAAGGTTGTTAGGATGATTATATTAGTTAATAGGTTACTGAGCTTGGAACAGTACTTGACACATTGTATATACACCGTCAGTGTTAACTGTTACCATAATCATCATACTGTCATTGTCCTCCCCCTGTAATAACCTGCAGCAGCCCATAGCACAGGTTAGAACATTATCCTAAGAATGGGATGTGGGTTTTTCTTTATCACAAGTGATACAGAAATTTCCCAGGCCCATGTTTTGCTGACACCTGGCCAGTGGTAGAGAATATGCACAAAAAGTTATATCACAGTGCTTAACCCTGTTCACACTGACTCTGCTCATTGAGTGCAGACGCTTTAGACCTCCACTCAATTCTGTGTGCTTATGAAACGTCATAAATTTCCAGTCTTCCCACTAAAGGAGCAATAGTGGTAACTTAGTGCGGTAGGGAATTCTCTGCTCCCCCACTCCTTTGCCCATGGAGGGTGACTACCTCTGTGCTTTAGTTCTCTTATCTATAAAATGGGAAAAAGTCTCTGTCTTTCAGGATGAAAGCTTCTGGTATGAAGACTAAGTGACTTAATTTGTAAAGTGCTAAGAATGATGCCTAGCCCACAGTATTTAAATGTTTAACTTCTGATATTATTTTTAAAATTTTGCTGGAGTAGAGTTGCTGAGGCTCTAGAGTAGTCAGTTAAATCTTCATGTAGAAAAACAGAGAGGTTCGACTACTAGTAACTGGTTTCTAAAAAATGACTCTTTAATTAAGATTAATATTCAATACGGTGTATTGTAAGGGAATAGATTTTAAATGTTGCTTTTCCAATCACCTTTTGCCCCTTACTGGTTAAATGGAATCATTTATCTTTAACGATGTTTTGGAAGGGCAGTTATAAGCCTGGGTTTGCTTGAAACAATCCTGACTTTTACCTCTTGTCCAGGCATACTTAGAGATTGTGTTCCCTTTCACTCCTGCAGATGTCTCAGATTGGCTGTAAATTATGTGGTCACCCTAAGGATAGTTTACTGGCCAGATTTACTTTAGAGATTATCTTCATGCCTTAGTAACTACCATTTTAAGCTTAAGGTTTGGATGGTTTGTGGAGTTTTTCAAATCACTTTCATATTTTTATTGTTTGTGTCCTTTCTTACCTTTAGTCTGTATTACAGTTGTTTAAGTTGTTAAGTAGGCAGTACAAAAGAATTAATTGAGTGTGAGTACAGGAACTACCAATAAACTTTATTAGCAGTCATATAATTTTTCATATCAGAGTCCTTATATTCAAGGCTGTCAGAAGTATTTTATTTGTTTAGACAACTAATGACTATGATACTGACTACAAGCAGTAAAATACTTATTGGTCTGTGTGTACTACTTTTATCATGGTTGACTGTCAAAGGGAGTTGATAGTGCCCAAAGCAAGTAAAATACAGTTACAGAACAGGGAATTAGATATTGCTAAGAGGAATCTCTTTAATTACCTATACTATTCAGAAGTTCACGTTAAGAACTTCATAAACTTTTAAAGTCTGTCTCTGTTTGCTTTTATGTTAATTATTTAACTCAGTACATTCTTTATGGTTTCTCTTTTTAGCAGGTAGAATGAAATCTGCCTTCTAATATTAAGAAGCTTCTAAATCTTATAGCAGTAATCTATATTGTAATAGTATGTTCGTTGATGAATTGCTGTGATAATATTAGTAAGGGGAAAAGATCATATATTTGAACTTTTTCTGGTGATAAATTATAGGAGACATTGGTAGTTCTTTACATTGAAAAAATATGACTTTTGCAAATACATGTATTGTAGAAAGCAGATTATTACTTATTTAGTACTTATCTGATATTTCAATCCCTGATACATAGTAAGGGCTCAGGAAAATTTGATGTTGCTGTTTAGCTGAACTTTGACAGATTTTATGTTTTTCTTATTTTTGAAGTAGTCTGTAAAATAAAGTGTGCTATTTGTCACCAATGAATATATGTTTTCTTAAAATTTTCTCTAAGGACATAACTGTTGAGGAAAAACTTGAAGAACTCATCCTTAACTGAGATGGAAAAGTGGTTGAAATGTGAAATGAAAGTTATGAATGAGAGTATGAGTGAAAGGAAGAAAAGAATCAAGAGAATGCCTGTTTATTTACCTAAGTGTTAGGAGAAAATCATAGCTGGAGAAAGCAAGAAGCCGTGTGGTCTTGAACTATAGGCTTGTAATCTAAAATCATTTGAGATGTATAAGTAAAGCAAAAGTGTTACAGGTTTTAATAAGAAAATAATATAGTAAAAGTGAGATTAGATATTTGCCCCAGTAAGACAAGTATCTTGAAAGGGTTGGTAAGATTGCATTTCACTTTAGACCTAAGTTTAGTAGGGAATTGGCGGTTGAAGTTGGTCAGAGTGACAGCTAGAGTCATTTAGGAACGCATACATGCTTCATGAGTCTAGTAACGGGTGGGTTTCCCATATTGTTGGACTATGCTAAGTATTTAAATTGTTCTTGTAACAAAGGAAATACTAGAGATTGATGTGTCTACATTTCTTGTAAACAAGCAAAACATACTCTGTTGACAGAAGCATTTGAAAGATATTGTCATGTTGGAATGATTGGGCTTTGACTTGTGCCCCTATCTTCTTTGCCATTGACTTTTTATTCTTAACCTTTCTACTTGCCACAGTGTACTGCAGTAAAGATGATATGTAGTGTGCATGGATCACGTGTAATTCAAACTACATTGAACAAAGCAAGCATGTTTATTGTTAGAAAATCTTTAATTTTTAAAGAAAAGGTAAAAACGATCTTTCCTAGTAAGAAAAGTTTAATTCAAATGAAGACTAACAATGAATTTGATAAGTCAGGAGGATGTGAGCACCATGGGAGAGCAGATCCCTTCAGCACTGTCTACTCTGGCAAAATACAGTGCCGTATCTTTCAGTGGGTTCCAATTGTGACTAAGTCATGGTCTCTGCCCTCAAGGAGTTTAATGGAGGGAGGAAGTGCCAGTAGTGTTAACCTAATTACACAGATAAGTCACTCAAATGGTATCATAGAAGCTGGAATGCTAGTACAAAGAAAGCACTAGTTTTCTTGTTTATGGAGTAGAAAGGATAGAAAATATTATAGGAAGGAAGTTCTTGCTATGGGTTGTGAAGGAAGGGTATAATTTTAACGGGCAGACATAGATTAGAGACTGATCTGGTGAGAGAGAGAGCCAAAAGTATGAAGATAGGTGAGCCCAGTCTAGGCTGACCAAAATTAGACTGGGAAGACAGTTGGGGACTACTTTACAGAGAGTTTTAGGAGCTAGACTTAAATGAGTGTGTTCTTTACATATAATATACACTGTTTGGAGCTGTACTTTAAGATTTTTAATCCTGTAGGCTGTGTAAAAGTGGAAAGACACTGCCGCAAAATTGATTCAAAAATATTTAATTCATTCTTTCATTTATGTATCCATCCAAAAAACATATATTGGTACTGTGCATCAGGAGTTGTTCTGACTGCTAGAAATAGAAGAGATCTTCCTTGTTTGTTGGAGACTGGCTTGTTTGGAAGATGTTGGCAATAAATAAGTGAACAGTAGGGTATTCGTGGTAAACCCTGAAATTGCACTTTGAGACATGAATTTGAGACCTGAATGACCCAGAAAGTAGCCAAGCAAAGATCTGAGGGGCAGACAAACTGAGGATGCAGCAAGGGCAAAGTCCTTGAAGTGGGAGCAGTCTTCACTTACTGAAGGAAAGGAGGAAGGGTGTTTTAGAATTCTTGTATGTGGGTGTGTGTAAGGACTGGACCTGACACACACAGGTCAGGGAAGGATGAGATCATTCATTTCCCTTGGTTACTCTTCACTTGTCTCAGTCATTTGAGTCTCTTGCTAGATAACGAAATATTATATTAAGCCATTGTATTCATTAAAGCCTGAGAATAATTTGGAGGGGCTTCAGAATCTCACTCTAGTATTTCTAGAGCTAAAACACTCAAGGACCATTAGTAGGATTATAATATGTAATAACATCTGTATATATGATTATCTTTCATGAAAGTCCTTCTCACCTTCTTCCACCTTGCTTGCTAGAGGATCTGAAGGAACATTACTGCAGTTTTTGCCATTTATTTTATGCCATTTTTCTAGTAGTAACTGTAGAATACTCTCTGAGACATTATGTGTAGTAGGTAGTCCAGGTGTTTTAGTTGATCTGCATATTTAAAAAAAATTATCCGAATCCATATTAGCATTTAAAAGTGAGAACAGTATCATGGAATATTCTAGTCTTCCAGCTTCAGAAAAATCTCAAGATTGCATCATTTGACAGCTGTTCTTCTATAGCAACAGTTAGCTAGAGCTGAATAGCAGCTGCTCCTGTGACACCTGCTCATCTTAGCTCACTACATCCCCGCATTTGGCCAGTTTCCCTAATTTATGGTATACTTGCTTGCACCTGTAGACATGTTTTCAGTGGCTGCTCTAGGGCATGGAGTGTATAGCGTTGACATCAAAGCAATCACTACCATATAGAGAGTGTGCCCTCCAATAGCATTTCTCAAAGCTTGGTGTTAGAGCCCTGGTCTGTGAGATTAAACTATGTTTTCATAATGATAGTGTTATTCCGCCCTGCTGCCCCTTTCTTTTTTTTCGCTGTGCTGATGTTTTCATTCATAATGCAGAAGTTGTCAGTATAACTGACTCGTTGGAAAAGACCCTGATATTGGGAAAGATTGAGGGCAAGAGGAGAAGGGGACAACAGAGGATGAGATGATTGGATGGCATCACTGACTCAGTGGATGTGAGTTTGAGCAAACTCCGGGAGATAGTGATGGACAGGGAAGCCTGGTATGCTGCAGTTCATGGGGTCGCAGTTGGACATGACTTAGCAACTGTGATAGTATTGTATTCTTTACTGACATACAGGCAAAACACCAGTTTCACTTTAAAATGTTCTGTATGTAGAAAAAATTAATTTAAAAAATCTTCATCCTTTAGTATGTATCTTTTTAGTATCTTACATGATGCAATGGAAAGTATGCATAAACCATATTTGCTAGATACTGAAAAGTGATGATTGTCTTGAGAAGTACTTATTTTACAATTTGAGTTGTGACCTATCCTGACTTTTCTTTTCTTTTCTTTTTTTTTTTTTCAATGGAGCATCCTTTTTCTTGAAGAAACAGCTTACTTGGGTATTGGGCAAAGATTTTCTTGAAAATGAAGAAAGTATGATTGTCACTTAAGGGAAAACAGCTATTACTGTTTGTTACTAATGATATAAAATTCAAACTTTCTGCAGAAATTAGGATATTGGAATTTACCTGCAATCATGTGTTTGACTGCTTCCCAGTGTTTAATGGCCTTTCTTATGAGATATTATGAGATATGATATTAACAAATGTAATTTTTTAATATTTTGTAAATATGTCAACATTTGGAAGATCTGCATGACTTGATGAACCAATAGGTTACATATGGGGCAATATGGGATGCAATAGACCAGATACACCGGTGGATTTTTGATGTAAGAGTATGCAGAAAACTTTATTAATGTGGCTTTGGATTCAGTATTGCAGCTAACCTTTAAGCAACTACCACTTGTAGAGTTTTGGTGTAGTATCAAAAAATACCAGGTTTATCTGAAAAGACTATGTAAATTGTCCTCTGTTTTCCAACACATATCTATGTGAAGTGGGAATGTCTTTATTGCTTTCAACAAATCAACATATTGCAGTAAGTCAAATATAGAAACAGACATTAGTGTTGTTGTAAGCTTGACATTAAGGAAATTTGTGTATATGTTTATAAAACAATGTACTCTTCTCATTTTTTTTTTAATTTGGGGAAAAAGTTATTTTCATAAAATTTTAAGTTACATGATGGAAAATTATTATTCTTGTTATCCTTGTGTTTACATAAATAATTCTTGTGTTTACATAAATTCATAGGTACATATTTTTTAGTTTTCCGATTTAAGTTCTAACATGGTAAATATCAATAAATATAACCCACAAAAACAAAAGCTTTGAACAAGTCCTCAATAACTTTTTAAAGCATGTATAAGGGATCCTTACACCAGAAGAGTTTGAAAATCGCTGCTCTGGGTGGGGTCTTAATAGCATTGATTCCCAAAGTGTGTTAATATAGAGTATCTGATTATGGACCACTAGTTTGGAAACATTTTAATAGATCCTAAACCAAAAAGAGGTTTGTTCCTAGGCTGTAGGATTTTTTTAGTGCCTCTTAGGGGCTAAAAATGCATTGTGAAGTCTCCAAGGAGGCTGTAATACATCAATTTATTCAGCTGCAGAGCCTTTAACTTGACCAGTGTTTTTTGGAATACATTTGGAACTACTGCCCCGTAAACATGCCATTGTTAAGAGTTCTGTTTAACTGTGCTTCAGAGGCACCTGGGAACGGAAAGCCTCTGGACTCAGACTAATCTGGATTTGAATCCTGACTGCCGCTTGCTTGCCTCAGTTTCCTTTCCTGTGAACTGGGGATAATGGTAGCCAACATTAGAGGATTGTTCTGAGTATTAAGTGGGACAGCAGGTAAACAGTCTTCCTGATAATAAGTACTCAGTATAATTATTCCCTATTTCCCACTAATTTGTAGTAAACCTGAGTCTCCATTACAAGTATTCTCATGTCATTAAAGCTAATGAGTCACAGAGAGGTGTGGAGACAAGTCTAGCAAGTCAGTGGAACAATAAAAGTTAGATTGACTTGGTAGCAGGTGTTGTGTGTATAGGTAGACCAAACTGGGCTTTTAAGCCAACAAAAACAGCTTGTCCGCTGACCCAGCCCAATTTAAACTAAAGAATGTTTATAAAAACGAAAGCAATAGAATCCCCTTCTTAATTTTAACTTGATGACTTTAAAGGGAGGATCTTCTTTCTATTGTATTTTATTATATTAAACATTCATAAGATTTCATTTTGGAGGGAATTTTGACAGTATTCTCAGTGATTATGTATTCTCAGTGTTATGTATAGTTTCAATATATTTCTTATTCCATTTTTTTGGATTTTTCTATTTATAATTCAGCTTATGTATTCAAGCTGAAATTCTCAAATAACTTCCATCTATCTCTATTGTTAGCATTCCGTGTACCCAGTGTTATGAGCATAGGATCAAAAAGCCTTCCTAATGCATTTAAACTACTCTTTGATTGTCACTGTGTACTAGGCATTCTGGATTTTTAGGACTTATTGGGGACACTTGCTCTGAGGTAGCCAATATTATTCCAGGAAAAGGACAGTGGACAGCAAGTCTTGGTAGAAGATTAAAAGCGTGACTTTGAATTACAGCTCTTGCCCCCTTTTGAGTCCGCTGGGCTTAGTTAGCCAGTCTGATTCTTTTTCTTCTTCTGTAAAATGGTAATAATACTAATTCTACTCCATTATTTTCAGAATTAGATGGGAACACCTTGAGTATTTAGCACTGTGCTTAGCATTGTTTGTGCTCAATAATGTTAGCCCCACCACCACCTCCACTTTGTATATCGGAAGTAAAAAATGATGTTTGTGTCCTTTTTGCTCATTGGAGAGCTTTTCGAGTTACTATTAAAGAACTGTTTAGTCTTATTTTCTACAGTATAAAAAGGGTGGTTCCATTTCTAAACAATGGCATACAAAGTAGAAAGGCAGCAACTGGGACGACTACTGATGGAGCAGAGACGATAGCTTGGCAAAAAGGCAAAAGTCATAAGTCACTAAAAAGAACAGAACGAAACAAAAACTGTTTTACCAGTGTTATCCTGTTAGGTGAAAGAAAAAAACTTTGCTGAATACACACATATGTTATCTTCTGTGAGTGTTATAATTTTGTGCTTTACATTTAGATCTGTGATCCATTTTGAGTTAACTTTTGTAGAGGGTCTAGGTGTACTTTTTTTTGACATATATCCTGCTTTCTGTTCTCTTAGCTTCCTGGTTCAGCGGTTCCATTTCTGGCATAGATTTGAGGGAAACTTACTCATTATTGTTTCAAATATTTCTTTTGTTTTCAGTTCAGTTCAGTTGCTCAGTCGTGTCCGACTCTTTGCGACCCCGTGAATCACAGCACACCAGGCCTCCCTGTCCATCATCAGCTCACGGAGTTCACTCAGACTCACGTCCATCGAGTCGGTGATGCCATCCAGCCATCTCATCTTCTGTCGTCCCCTTCGCCTCCTGCCCCCAATCCCTCCCAGCATCAGAGTCTTTTCCAGTGAGTCAACTCTTCACATGAGGTGGCCAAAGTACTGGAGTTTCAGCTTCAGCATCATTCCTTCCAAAGAAATCCCAGGGCTGATCTCCTTCAGAATGGACTGGTTGGATCTCCTTGCAGTCCAAGGGACTCTCAAGAGTCTTCTCCAGAACCACAGTTCAAAAGCATCAATTCTTCGGCGCTCAGCTTTCTTCACAGTCCAACTCTCACAACCATACATGACCAGTGGAAAAACCATAGCCTTGACTAGATGAACCTTTGTTGGCAAAGTAATGTCTCTGCTTTTAAATATGCTATCTAGGTTGGTCATAGCTTTTCTTCCAAGGAGTAAGCGTCTTTTGTTTCATTTCTCTTTATTCATCTTATTACACATATGTCATATCTTCTGTTGTCCTACAGTTTTCAAATATTCTATTTTTTCCTGTTTGCTTTTCAGTTTTAGAGGTCCTGTTGAGATATCCTTAAGCTTGAATCAATGATTATTTCCTCAGCCATGCCCACTCTGTTAATAATCCCATCAGAGACGATCTTTATTTCTTCGATAGTGTTTTAAATATCCAGCTTTTTTTTCCCCTTAGGATTTCCATCTCTCTGCTTATATTATCTGTCTGTTCTTGCGTGGTGTCTGCTTTATCCATTAGAACTCTTCACATATTAATCATAGTTTTAAGTTCCTGGCCTATATTTCCAACATCTCTGCCATATCTGAGTCTGATTCTAATGCTTGCTTTGTTCTTTCAAAGTGTGATTTTTTTTTTTTTTTTTGCCTTTTGGTATGTCTTGTAATTTTTTTTTCTGGATAGCATGACATGAAGTGTTGGCTTAATGGGCTACCATAAATACTTCTTTAGTAATGTAGTGAGGGGTGGGAGGAAGCAGAGCATTCTGTAAGTCTCATGATTCTGTCTCAGTCTCCCAGTGAACCTGTGAACTTCATAATTGCTTCTCAGTCCCACCCGTATTCCCTCTACCCTTCTTTGGTGGGACAGGATGGGTAGAATGGCATTTCCCTTCTCCCAGATCAGTTAGGCTCTGATAAATACCCGGCAGGTTGGGCTCTGGTTAAATTGTTTCTCCCGAGGACAGGCCTTGTTAAGAGCAGAATGCTTTGGTGGATTTCAGGATGGTTTCTTTCCCCCTCTCCCTCCTAAAAGCACTGGGTTTTTTGCTCACAATCACTATGAGAACCTGGTGGAGGTTTCTCCTGGAGGTAAAGCCCCTGTATGACTAGGTCCCCCTGTAGTTTTCTCTCTCAGATTTGTGCACACTGAGCCTATAGCAGTTCATCAAGGACAGTTCAGTCTTCCCTTCCTTGGCACTGGTTTTAGAGAAGTTGATGTTGATGGGTTTCTCTTCTAGTAAGCTGTGATTCTCTGTATTTGCTCCCTCTTGGTCTCCAGTTTGGGTAGCAGCAGTTTTCTCTATGATCTCTGTTCTCCTACATATCCAAAAAGAGTTCTTGACTTTTTTGGTTTGTTCAGGTAGACCAAAACCCAGAAGCTGATGTCTTTTCCCTTCACCTTCTCTTATCCTTCCCTTAGCTCTACTTTTACATACTTAATATTGAGAACATTGGCACCTTATTCTAGAACTATAATTCTTAATTTTAATGTTTTGACTTTAGGTTGACTTAATCTAAAAATTCAATGTAAAAAGGTCTTTACAATATGGTATCAATATTTTTACTTCCGTTCCAGGCTTTGTACTGTGATTACATTCTTTTACTTTCTCAACTGCCTTTCTGTTTTTTTCTTGCACTGTTGCTTTCATATCCATTCCTTTATTTTTTCTGAAATGTTCCTCCTAGAGCATTCTGTCAGTTTGTCTGAACTGGTTACTGCTGAGGCCAGTTGCATAGCCATTCTCCATTGCAACATTATTTCTCTGTTTTCTTGGTATGTATCTACTTTTTTTCTGTATACCCTGTCTGCAGATTTTGCTAAATAACACCATTTTCCCAAGAAAGAGTTTGTAGGAGATAAACTTATTAAAATTTCTTCATCTATGAAAGTATCTGTTTTTGTTATCATATTGATACTGGATATAGAATTCTAGGTTGAAAATGCTTTTTCTTAGAACTTTGAGAATGTTGCTCTATTGCTTTCTGGTTTTCTTTATTACCAATGAGAAGTCTGATGCTAATCCAGTTAATATTTTTTCTGAAGCAGTCTTCCTTATCTCCCTGCACTATGCCTATTTTGGCTGCTCTTAAGATCTTTGTTTTATCTTTGGTGTTCTGAAGTTACACAGTAATCATGTGTATAGGAATTCTTGAACTCATTATGTTGAGCACTCAGTAGACTCTTGCAATCTGCAAACCTCTTCTTTAGCTTTGGGGTAAATCTCTTGTTCTTTCATATCACTTTTCTCCTTCCTCTACGCTGTTTGTAGATATATCATTTTAATAAAAATTTGGCCCATCTAGATTAATCATCTTTGTTTCTTTTCTCTCATATGTTCTAATTCACCTTTTCCTTTTCTGCTTCTGGAGAAAAAAATATTTTTTTAATCTTCTCATATTTTTGCTGAACTTTGTATACAATTGACCATTGAACAACATGGGTTTGAACTGTGCAAGTAATGTGCAGATTTTTTTCCAACAAGTATACAGTTGGCTCTTGGTACCTGTGGGTTCTGCATCATCAGGGATGCAGAGGGCCAGCTATAGGACTTGAAGCATCCTTGCATTTTGGTATCCCTGACAGGCCCTAGAACCAGTCCCCTGTAGATACCAAGGGACTGACCAGCTGTATTTCTGTACCTCTTATTCTCTGATTTTTCCTTTTTCATAGTATCATTGCTATCCTGTTCTTGTTTTGTGGGTGAGGCAGTATTATCTTAAATCTCCCAGAAGATACACTCTAGAGTATTTTTAAGTGATCTTTCTTCCTTGAATTATGTCTTTCAGAGTTTTATTTTCCCCGTTTGTAACTTTGGCAGTTCTCTTCCATTTTGTAGGCTTTCTTCAATTGGTTGTTGATCTTAGAGGCAGTAGAAAAACTGAGTACTGTATAATGGGGAATAACACTTCAGAAGGCTGCCTCACTTAAGGAGGAGTGGGTCAGATGTTCTTCATAATTGGGTTGCTAAATGCTAGAAACAGCTTTTCCCTAGGGCAACAACTCCTGTCTGTGTCAGCAGTCCTAGTACTTCCTTGACATTTGCTTTTGTTAGTTTTTTGTTTCTTTGTTTTTACTTGGAGGGTAAAGTCTAGTTGCTAATATTCTGTGAGCAACTGTAGGGATAGGGAACTTCATCTCTGTCCCAGCCTCACTCTCAGTCGTAAGTCGCATTTCTGGATGAGTCCCTGCATTTTGCAGGCCAAAATGATTCTTCTCTGTGGATATTCTTGGCACTGACTTCTTCTGTCCTACTTCATTAGGTATGGCACCTGCTTTTCTTAAGTTTATTTATTTTGGCTGGGCTGGGTCTTCGTTGCTGTGCGGGCTTTTCTCTAGTGCAGCTGGCAGGGGCCACTCTGGTGTGTGGGCTTCTCTTGGCAGTGGCTTCTCTTGTTGTAGAGCTTCGGGGTCTAGAATGTGTGGGCTTCAGAAGCTGCAGCACGTGAGCTCAGTAGTTGTGTTTTTCAGGCTCTAGAGCACAGGTTCAATGGCGGTGGTACATGGGCTAAGTTGCTCTATGGCATGTGGGATCTTCCTGGACCAGAGATTGAACTTGTGTCTCCTGCTCTGGGAGGCAGATTCTTTACCACTGAGACACCAGGGAAGCCCCATCTGCTTTCTAATTGCTAAAATTTACTTAAATTTCCTGTCAGTTCTTTGTCCCCCTTTTCCTTTTGTTTATTTTTATGAATTCCCTTACTATCATTTAAAAAAGATACCTGAAAGGAAAGGAGATAAATTTCTGTGTTTGGTGTATTTTCTTAAGCCACAAGTTCAAAATACTTGTGAAGGTATGAGGGCACCCTGTATTTTAGAATTTAAAGACTATTCTTCAGAAATTATAATAAAACCCAATTTGGTGCTTATAGGCAATAGCTCTCAGCTCTCAGGAAAATGTGGTTTTCAAGAATGATTTAGTCTTTGACATCCCTGACTAAATTAAGTACATTATGATCAGGATGGTAAGTAAAAAGTGATAATAATGATATTCGTGGACCAGACCTTGTTGTAAGTGCCATATGAGATGGTGTATTCTTTTCCCCAGTTTACATATGAGGAAACTGAGGCACATTAAAATTATATAACTTCCTCAAATACTGTATGAATGATATAGAATGATTGCCTAACTACAGTAATCTCTGTAGGTATTAAAGCAAACTATAATCTACTTTATCTTTTCCTGGAAAAAAGAAAATCCAGGCAGCCAGGATTCTGTGCCCTTCAGTAAGATGTTACAGTTACTCAGAGTTACAGTACTTGACTGTGTTACATTTTAAAGCATATTCTGTTTCTGCAGATTTGTTCTACAGTTGTACAAGTGTACAAAGATAGATACATGCACATGAATGTTTATTGCATTATTTGTAATATAAAGCTGGAAAAAACATAAATGTTCATCAGTAAGGGGCTGGTTAATTTGCAATAAGAATATCCATGCAATGGAACACTGTGTTAAAAAAAAAAATGAAAGAGAACTATATATGCTGATATAAAAAGATCTTTGAATAGTATTATGTGGAAAAAAAATCATATATAGTATGACCCTATATGGGTAAAAGGTGTATGTGAAGTATGTGTGCTCATATGTTTGTATATGTGTAGAGAAAATTGAAAAAACATAAAAAAATTGTTACTTTTGATGAGGATCATAAGAACTTTTAATTCTGTATCCTAAGTATACCTTGTTTCTTTTACCATGAGCATATAAGTTTTGTAATGTTAATAAAATAAAGGTTAATCGTTTTCAGTAGCTGTCAGTAGTAGACCAGCAATCACTCGCTGGCCCTGGGTTTCCTAAATGAGTTAGAATCTAATGGAAAGGGTGTGGGACTCTGTATCTTAGGGACTTTAAGTGGTTTTCATGATCAGATAGCTGTGTAAGCTTTTGCACAAATATGCATGATTTTAAATAAGGGAAAATTACCATAAAGAGGCAATTTAAAAAGTGACTCCTTTGAATAATGTTGAACTAATAATAAATTTCTAAATTTGGATAAATGATTTTCTTGGAAATTATCAAATGTTTTAGAGATAGAAAACCTAGTTTATTCCCAATAACATGGAAGAAAATGAGTTGTATATCAGAGATGCCGACCCTGTGTCATTGGTGAATTGTCTAGTAAATCTTTAAGGATTATGTAATTCCTAATCTATTTAAAGTATTTTAGAGCAGGAAAAAAGTAAAGCTTGCTAGTTCTGCGTACAAAGCCAACTAATATCAATTCCATACCTTTCAGATATAATATTTTTTTAACACTTAGTCATTTTAAGATTGTGGTTAAAATTTTATATAAATATTATTTGAAAATGTAATGCGCCATGACTAAATGGAATTCATTTTAGGGATCAAAGGGTGATTTGATGTTAGGAACTCTATTAATAGAACTATTAATAAGGCCAAAGAGAAAAATTAACCATCTTTTCATTTTCTGCCCCAAAATGCATGTAATAAAACTAACATCTCTCTGTGGTTTTTTAAAATATAAGGCCCCAAACAAAACTATTAGAATAGTAGAACTAGCTAAATAGTTTCTTAACAAAGGTGTTGCACAGTATTAGCCAACAGTGTCCTTAATGATAAAACGGTGAAGTGGTCTTGTTAAAGTTAGAAACCAGACTGTACATGAAAATTGCTGTCCCAGTTAAAATCTTAATTTATTTTGATAAGTGACTTTAAAGATTATTTGAAAGATTAAGTAACATGAAATTAGCAAAGGAAATTCTAAACAAGAACAAAAAACGAAGGCTGGGCTAACCTTACTCCAGGTATTTAAATATTATAAAGCTAAAGTAATTTTAAAAGAAGGTTAAGCTGCTGTATCCCAATTTAAAATTGTTTTATAGAAATAAAGAGATGACAAAAAAAAAAGAATGCTACAGATCCAGGAATAGTTATGTAGAACTGTGTAACACAGGAGGTTAAAAATAAATACATCTAAGTATGTGAGTGGCTTTTCAAGTTGCTGGAGAAAAAGATGAAATGACAAAAGATGAGAAACATTCTCATACTGACAGTGAGAGAGTAAGTTTCAGTAACCCTTTGGAAAGGCAGTGGGCGACTGGTAACACGTTTTAAAATATACTGATAGTTTGGTCCAGCAGGTCTCCTTCTAGGAATTTATTCCAAATATTTCTTTAGAGACAGATTTTGTCTACTTCACAGATTGTGATAGTAATTTAGACTTCTTGGTAATTTCAGTCTTGATAGACCTCTTTAGACTATTTTGTCAGGTATTACTTTGTAAATTTATATGTTGTAACGTGTTTCTTCCTCTCCAGTGTTCACACAGTGACACACATGCCTGACTTGGGTCACAGAATGAGTCTCGTAAGGGATGCAGCCGGGAGGAGCTATAGAGGAATAATTGCATTTATTGCCTCTGATTCTTTTTATCTACTCTTTTCAAAACATCTTTCTTGAGGCGGCAGCTTGGCATACAGACTTCTAAAATTTTGTTATGTGTGCTACAGTAGAAGGCTAGTATTTCTTCCTGCTCTTCTACCCCATCCCACTCCCCACTTCACCCTTACATCCTGGGAAGAACTTTGGGTTTGGAATCAAAAGACCTGATTTCTAGTGTCTCTTCTGCTGAACTAGCTCTGAGACTTAAGAGAAGCAAAAGTACCCTTCTAAACTTTCTTTCTTTAAAGCCAAATATCTTAACCTGTTTTGTACTTCTCTTTCCACTTAAATCCCTCCTGTTTATTCCCTAACCCATTGCTAACTGGATTTTACCCTACCGCATCCCTATAACTGCTCGAGTAACAAAACATAATTGCAAAACATAGAGTATATTCCCCCCCCCTTTTTGGCGGTTCTGCTGCTGCTCCTTTTTAGAAATTATTTATCAATTTTCTGATTAAATAATATTATATGTTTTTGGAGTAAATACAGCCTCATGTATATAAATATAAAAATATTCCTTAATCTCAGCACCCAGAAATATATGCTGGCATGTTCACTACCATTTTTATGTATGTATTAGAATAGAATTGGGTTATGCTTATGTATATACTGCTTTGTGTTCTGCTTTTTGCTTTCATAACATTAATCCTATAAGTGAATTTTAAAGGCTACATATTTTTCTCATATGGCTGTTCCATAGTTAATTTTATATATTCTTGTGAGTTTAGGTTGCTTCTCATAACACCTTGTATGTAAATCTGTATGTGCAATGATTGTTTCCTTTAAAGCTTGCTCGCACCTTCCAAAGCCTTGTCCCCTTTGGTTTCCCACTTTCTGCTGGTATTTTTTCCCACTTTCTCTTTCATAAGCTCCTTTTTATACCTGCCTGTTAGGTTTCCTTTTATCACTCTGGGCTTGCTAGCAGTCTTATTTATTGGTCCCCCAACTTCAGTCATGACCTCCTGTCTGCTTCCCAGGTATGGAGCATATCTCCTCAATGTACTCCCTTCTGAACTCTACCTCTTTGTTCTGTTCCCGGGATATCTCCCCCTGAAAATCCCACAGGCACCTGAAACAGGTGTAATAGGGATAAACAAACTACACGTGATCTCCTTTTAGGTCTTCCATTTATCTGGCTCTTACCTGGTATATTTTAGATGCTTTGGGTTATAAATAAAAGTCTCTGAGGGGGTTCCAAGTGGCATAATAACCATAACACAGTGCCTTCACACCCTGCACGGCTGTGTGCTCTTCCATTCCTAACTCTCACCGTCCTTTTCCCCATAGTTCTCGTAATGCAAACCTGCCTCTTTATCCTCCTTGCCCTTTTAAATTTACACAGAAGTGATGCCCCTTAGTGGCAGAAACAGGAACTTCCTCCCATGATGATCAGTCATAGCAGAAATTGTCTTCATTCCTTGGGAAAGAAAACAAATGGTTATTGTTATTGTGATATATTGCTGAACCATTGATAGGTACTTTTTTGCAATTCTACTAAATACTTCTGACTTAGTATCACAACATCTCAGGTACCTTAATCTTCCTTTGAATGTGCTGGGAAAAAGAAAATAGACTAAATATGCTCACTTTGTACAAGAATTTGGATTTTTGAGAAGCTCAGACAAGGTTACTTAGTGCTTGTTTTAGGGTTACTTTGTGATGTCTGTATCTGCCAAGTCACTTCAGCCGTGTCCGACTCTTAGCGACCCCACGGACTGCAGCCTACCAGGCTCCTCCATCCATGGGATTATCCAGGCAAGAGTACTGGAGTGGGTTGCCATTGCCTTCTCCAGATGTCTGTATAGTAGATATTAATACACCTTTTGGGATTATAATTTAATTTTGTAACCTAAAATTCTCGTTTCCTCAGTAGCTCAGCAGTAAAGATTCTGCCTTCCAGTGGAGGAAACATAGGTTTGATCCCTGGGTCGGGAAGATTCGCCTGGAGAAGGAAATGGCAACCCACTCCAGTATTCTTGCCTGGAAAATCCCATGGACAGAGGTGCCCGGTGGGCTACAGTCCAGAGAGTCCCACAAGTCTGAGTGGCTGAGCACAGTTTGATACTTGTAGTAGCCAGTCAAGAAATATTTGTTGAATGACTAGAACAATCCTTAAAAGGCTTCATGCTTTTTTTTTTTTTTTAAAAAAAAAGCAAACAAAAATTGTTGTTTTAAAGAAAGTAGTATAACCACATTAAATATAATCTGGAAAGTAGAGAGAAATAACCCATATTTGCAATCTTACCTAGCAAACTTGCTGGTAGAATCTTCATATATCTGGTTGTTTTAAAGTTTGTGTTTATGTGGTCAAAATTATGGATCATGCCCTTTCCCACTTAGTATGTCATTTTATGATTTACCTTAAATGACTGAGTAATATCTATTAGTTGCAGAAACTTTTGACCCTATTGTATGCACAGTATTTATGAAGAAGAAGAATAGATGGTACATTTGTTTCTAAAAGATATGATTCTTAAGAAAAAAGTTATTCTAATAAAATATTGTTTATCACATGAATTTTACTAAGTAAGAATGATAACCTATTGTAAGGTCAGTGCCTTTTTATTTTCAAACATTTAAAACTGAAACTTGATGAGTTTGGTCGTCAGTTGAGAGTAATATGCCATATGTCAGCTATGCATTTTGGAAAAGTTACAGAGGTCGGATAGCTGCTTATGTGGAGAATTATTGTCATAATTCTTGATATTAACATTTTTTTCTTTTATAGATTATGGAGCTTTGTGGTGCAACAAGACTTGGTTATTTTGGAAGAAGTCAGTTCTATATTGCTTTGAAACTTGTAGCTGTTGCCCAGTCTGGCTTCCCTTTAAGAGTGGAAAGTATAAATACAGGTAACTATGGAATATATTAGTAACTGAAATGAAAATGAACTTCTAATCAAAAGTGAAGTAAAGTCAGTAGAACTGTGGAGTCTTTCTGATGTTTCAGTGGCATTTGCGACCTTGAGTTAAAGTATCATGACTTTATTCGTGCCATGCTTTTTTCATTTGTTAATATTAGAAAAATGTGTCTACCTTAACTCTGTTATGGCATTTATGTACTTCACACATATTTTATAGTAATATAAAAACTTAAAATGGCAACTTTAATTTACTAAAAAATGCTTAGAATTTAGATGAATAATTTTATCAAGGTAGCAGATGAGTTGTAGTGACTATCTTCATATATGCCTTCCTTATATTCTTTTCTACTAAGTATAAAACAACATTATACTTAGTGTTTTCCTGTTTGGAAAAACTATGAAAGTTCCATTTGAAATTTAGAAAGTATTAGTTAACCAAAATTTTGATTGGTAGAGACAGTGTTAAAATATTGGCAGACTAAAACCCAAATGCAAACATCTGCCCACCCTACAAGTATGACCTAGGATAATGTGGTTTTCTGTTATTTGAAGGCTTATTGATGCCTAAGTAGTTGAAAATTCTTAATTTCTTAAGAATTAAATCCTTAAGAATTTCTTCTTCATTCTTAAAATGCAGAGTTCTTTGGTTTTCATAGGGAATGGGGTGGGAAGAGAAAACTTTAGGTTTTTTGTAATGTTAGAATTTTTATAAAATAGTTTTAAGTACCACCTCTGTTTAATAGTCATCCAGAAGTTTTCAATGTGGAGCTCTCGTTTCATTGTTCTAGAATTGAGAGTTTACATTCTTTTTAGGTAATTTTTATTTCCTTAATATAAATACTGCATAAACATTACTATTTTCCCTCCCTAATGTGGAGATTCTAAAGAGAAATGCAGATAATCATGGTGCAGGGAAGTACGCTTTCTTCTAAAGATGCTGCTGCTGCTGCATTGTTCTAGTCTAGAAATGTGCAGAGACATTCTCAGTCTTTTATCCTTTTCTCTGTTTAAAAGTGAATAAAAAATATTTGCATGTAGGAGTGTCATAGCTGGACTAAAGTGGGAGGTATAACTAAACGCCTTGTACTGTGTCCTTGGTAGGTGGACAGTAAGATGTTTTCATGAATTTCTTCAAAGAAAATGTCTAGATTAATCTAGTTTCAAACTTAGTGACATATTCTTGTTTTGTTTAGAGCTCTAACATCTTCCTTTAGGGAACCAGTGTGAGTAGAAACAGTCTAGGCTTCAAGGTCAGAATGACCTGGCTGCAGATCCTGATCCTAATAGTCAGTTACTGTCAGTGACCTTGGCATCTTAGAGTCTCACTTTTTTTTACCTATAAAATGGGGATTTTGTAAGGTTTATATGGTTATGAGGTAAAGTACAAACAAAGGCCTGATATGCACTGAACATTTCATACAGCTTAACCCCTTAGAGTAACCGTTTGCTGTTACTACTACCTTCTAGATTAGAGTTTCCCTAAACAATCTAAGGGAGATGATCTGAATTTTGTGGCGATAAACATTTTGTGTCTGTTGTTTCTTAGTTTTTGCAAAAATTCTTTCTAATAGCAAATTCATCTCTTATTTCAGTTTTTAATGTGTATACCCTATTTCATTTTGAAGTAATAAGTATTTTTGTGGTTAACAGTAAAGGACCTTCCTCTGCCAAGGTTTGTTGCTTCAAAAAACGAACAGGAATCTCGTCATGCAGCCTCATATTCTTCAGATTCTGAAAATCAAGGGTCTTACTCTGGTGTAATCCCCCCACCACCTGGCAGGGGACAAGTGAAAAAAGGGTCCACAAGCCATGATCCTGTCCAGCCTCGTGCATCTGTAGATCAGCAGGTAATCATGCACATGCGCATGCTGTCAATTGATGTACTGTGGGAATGCTTACACTAAAGCATTTATTGACGGCCTGAGTAATGACACTGTTACCTTAAAATTTAAATTGTCAAATAATGATGTTCTTTCTAGGAACCTGTGTCCCCAGTAGTCTCGCCACAGCAGTCTCCACCAACTTCTCCACACACATGGAGGAAGCACAACCGTCATCCCAGTGGAGGAAGCAGCGAGAGGCCTCTTGCAGGACCTGGGCCGTTCTGGTCTCCCTTTGGTGAAGCACAATCAGGTATTTAGAAAATTTTTTAAAGTAACATTTATTAAGGATTGTAAATGGAAGGAAACTTGATAATGTTCCTTTAAGAGTTGCCTCTAAGTCAGCTTTTAATTTATAAGTTCAGTTCAGTTCAGTCGCTCAGTCGTGTCTGACTCTTTGCAACCCCATGGACTGTAGCATACCAGGCCTCCCTGTCCACCACCAACTCCCGGAGTTTACTCAGACTCATTAAGTGCCTTAAATAGAAGCAAAAGCCAACTGTGAAAGTTTCTAAGTAAATTGAATGTAATTGCATTTACTTACATATATGATGCTTAGACAAAAGTTTATAGGTATCAGATTCTATCTGAAGGGTAAAATGTATAAGAGATATATCATATTGGAGATATATTCCCAGGTATATATATTATATTAGTGAAGGGAAGTATACTTTGTTACAAAAATGATTCTGCTGCTGTATTGCTTATTATAGCAGTAAACTGGTTATTATGCCAAATGAGGTATAATTTTAAATTGGCAGATAAGATTCCATTTTGGAAGTTGTTAATATTTCCTCAGAATTAGCTTTTTAAAAGAAAACTTGTTCATATGTGTGGTGATTTGTTATCATTAAAAACCTGGTAACTTTATTTTTTCTTCCAAAAGTGAGTCAGCATGTTTACCCATTCTGTTTTTAGGTTCTTCTGCTGGTGATGCAGTGTGGTCAGGACATTCTCCACCTCCACCTCAAGAAAATTGGGTCAGTTTTGCTGATACTCCACCAACCAGTACTCTTTTAACCATGCATCCTGCTTCTGTCCAGGTGTGACATTTTATTGGTATTGCATTTTTATTTGCTTCATTAAGAGTATTGCTGCTGTCATTGTTTTTATATTTTGCTGTTGCACATTTTATAAATGCAAGTTGACTCTTTTATTAAAACAAAAAAGAACTTTGTGCCTTTTCTTCAAGTCTGTTTTCATTGGAATGTTTTATTGAAAGTTTTGGCTGATTTTCTTGCTAATCCCATAGTGAAGTTTTGAAAGGTTTCTGCATCTAGGAATGTATTTGCTTGGCTTTCTTAGCACCTTTTACATAGCTTTCTGTTGCTTACATATTGCTATCATTCTACACATTTATGTAATCTTTGTGCAAAAATGTTTAATAACCTATATAACAAATATGTGGTTTGTTGATGAGTTTGTTAAGACTTATTTTTAAACATCCACAAAAAGTAAGTTTTACTTTCAAAGATAAGTAACTTAACGATCTTGGTCCATATAGGCATATAGATAGATACTGTACTGAGGAAAAAATGTTTCATTACAGGACCAGACAACAGTACGAACTGTAGCCTCAGCTACAACTGCCAATGAAATTCGTAGGCAATCCAGTAGTTATGACGATCCTTGGAAAATAACAGATGAACAAAGACAGTATTATGTAAATCAGTTTAAAACCATTCAGCCTGATCTAAACGGATTTATTCCAGGTGAGTTGCTAAAAACAGAAGTTCTTCTAAATGGGATAGGACGGTCTCAGTTTCATAATCTCAAAGATATGGTTTCATTCGTCAGTGATGATAAAGGATAAATTAATTCTCAAATTGTCTAAAAAGTTTATAGTCACTGGAAACCAAAAATATGACATGTACACATGTTAAGGTTACCTTTTTTTCAGTGGCAGAAGTCTTAAGACTCTTACCTCACATTTTATTCTTGGAGCTGTAAGTTCAGAATAACACTAAACAATATTGTTTTAATATTTCAGGATCTGCAGCTAAAGAGTTTTTTACAAAATCAAAACTTCCTATTCTTGAACTTTCTCATATTTGGTAAGTATGGTATATCATTAGTTAGGTAATGTGGGTTGTTTCAAACGAGTTTACAGCAGGTAGATTTTTGAACTTAAAAATAAACTATGAGAGTAACCTTTTCAAGAATGTTCTCAGAGAACTCAGTATTGCCTCATAATATCCAGCTTCTCTCTCTCTCTCTTTAGAAAGGAACTGAGTGATTACTCTGCAGTAGTTCTTTAAAGTGTGCTAAAAGTTTTTAAGCTGTATCAGCTGTTTCTTGTTGAAAGAATAATGTGTGGCATAAAAGCTGGTTTGCTCATACATGGTTATGTCTATCCCATTTGGTTTTTAACAGGGTGAGTAAGTCCTATACCAAGGCATGATCTCAAGAGCATGCTTAGCTCCCATTTAAATTTAGACTGAGACTCACGATAGCTGGTGTGTAGTTGAAATTAGCCATTAGAACACATATTGCAATCACAAATTACTTTTTTAAAGCAATTATCAGATAAATACGTGTTATTTCTACTTTATGTCAATGTATTTATTTATATTCTAAATTACTTTGTTAGTAGCATCTTTAGACGCATAGGATACTACGGTAGGAAGCAGGTAGATAATGCCTAAAACCAAGAACTGACAAGATATGCATGCTGTTAACATTTATGTAATTTAAGGTAATAAGTTTAGAAATGATTGCTTCTGCAACCGGGAAATGAACACCAGGGTGGGGCTGCTGTTTCAATGTATCAGGACTTGTAATTCTGTTAGATGCTTTAAAATGCATACATGTAGAAATTTGATAGCAATAAAAATAATTTTTAAAAATTTCAGTAACTTATTAAGTAAGCCAGGGTTTAACTAAAACCTTTTACTAGAAATCCAAGTGTGTTAAAGGTCATTTTTTGGTGACTTTATTTTATTATGAGAATTTAAAGTATACAGAAAAGTGTAAAGAACTGTGCCTTGAACACCCATATGCCCACTGCCTACAATTAACAGTTTGCTATATTTGTTTTGGGCTTCCCAGGTGGCACTAGTGGTAAAGAACCCGCCTGCCAATGCAGGAGACATAAGAGACCCGGGTTCGATCCCTGGGTAGGGAAGATCCTCTGGACAAGGGCATGGTAACACACTCCAGTATTCTTGCCTGGAGAATCCCATGGGCAGACGAGCCTGGCAGGCTATATAGTCCATGGGGTCACAGAGTCGGACATGACTAAAGCGACTTAGCATGCACATACTTGTTTTATTACATGTCCTTCCATCTGTGGAATTTTTTAAATTCTTAATTGCTATTTTCTGGGAAATAATTTCTTTTGCTTCTTTTTGAAACCTAAAAGAGCCAAAGCAGAATATGATTATATTAATAATAAGTTTTTATTCTAGGGAACTCTCAGACTTTGATAAAGATGGAGCCTTGACACTGGATGAGTTTTGTGCTGCTTTTCATCTGGTAGTTGCTAGGAAGAATGGCTATGACTTACCGGAAAAACTCCCTGAAAGCTTAATGCCCAAACTGATTGATTTGGAAGATTCAGCAGGTAAGATCAGGAGCTGAAGAAACCTGACTGCATATCTTCATAAATATAACACTTGATTCTTAAAGCAAAATCAAGATGTTATAACTTAGGTTAAGAGCTTAGCCATTTCATCAGAAGTACATTGATTTGCCATCAGAATAGACTGTATGGGCTAAACCTGGAATAATGGTTTCACTTATTTAGTAAACTTGAAATAAAAAGATAAAGAATATATGCCACTGTTTCACTTAACACTTATGAATTGTGAAGCTCTGAAGAGCATTTCACAGTGTCTTGTTATTTTGTGGCATTTAACTGTATTATAAATTATCTGAAGTGGGTAAAGTAGCCAGTCTTCATTATCAGCATTTTTTCATTTAATGCATCTTGATTTGTTGAAGGGAATGCCTGACTTATCATTAGATCTTTGCAATCCGAAAGCATTTCCTTTAAAAAGCCCACTTCTTTTCTTCAGACTCTGAAGAAGTCTGGAAAATTTGTATTTGATTATAGATAATGCTTTTAAAAAATGTTTACCAGAAAGTTTTTATAAGGGCTCATATTGACTGGTAGCTTTCTTTAAAAGGAAACAGGAATAGAATACATTTTTCTTGCATTCTGAATGAATAAGAGGAAATTAATGCTAAATTCTTAATAAGTTTTTAAATAAGTTTAATTAAAACTAAATTACTGTTTTCAAATTTTTAAAATCTAAATTCTCTTGTGTATTATGTTGGAAGGAATTTTATAGTTTTAAGAAGATAGAACAGAATTTGGCTCTTAAAAGGGCAACTTCTATTTAACTCAAAAATGAAATGATCTGACTTCTTTGTCTAAATTATATGCAAGGAACTACATACACGTCATTACTGTCCAGAAGAGAACAAGTCTCCTTGGAGTTAAGAACCTGAGTGTGCTTCTAGTTTGTAAATTACTCTCTGACCTTGGGCAAGTTCTAACCATTTACTCTGTTTTTTCATCTGTTTCTCCACCTGAAATGTGAATTTTACCTATTTTAAGACTGAATTGTATCCTAACTTATTACCAACCAATAGGTTGATTAAATAATTTACTCTTGGTTTCAGTTTTTTACAAACACTGTGCTGTAAGAATCCCAGGATTTTCCTGATCATTTCAGGTAGTTATTTGGTATCAGTTACCCTCTAACTTCTCACTTCCCTGGTGGCTCAGATGGTAAAGTGACTGTCTACAATGTGGGAGACCCGAGTTCGATCCCTGGGTTGGGAAGATCCCCTGGAGAAGGATATGGCAATCCACTCCAGTACTATTGCCTGGAAAATCCCATGGACAGAGGAGCCTGGTAGGCTACAGTCCATGGGGTCGCAAAGAGTCGGACACGACTGAGCGATTTCACTTCACCCTCTAACTTGAGCTGAAAGCTAAGTGTTTTTGTTAAATAACTTTGCTTTCAGTTCAGTTCAGTTCAGTTCAGTCGCTCAGTCGTGTCCGACTCTTTGCGACCGCATGAATGGCAGCACGCCAGGCCTCCTGTCCATCACCATCTCCCAGAGTTCACTCAGACTCACGTCCATCGAGTCAGTGATGCCATCCAGCCATCTCATCCTGGGTCGTTCCCTTCTCCTCCTGCCCCCAATCCCTCCCAGCATCAGAGTCTTTTCCAATGAGTCAACTCTTCGTATGAGGTGTCCGAAGTACTGGAGCTTCAGCTTTAGCGTAATTAAGAAATAGATAAAAACTACTACTTTGTTTAGCGTATTTGTTAGGTAAGCCAAAAGGGAAACAGTTGTGGTAGCTACAGACTTGCTGTATCATTGATTTATAAATTGAACCTTGTATGTAGAGATTTTCTATGACTTTAATTTTGTAAAAACTGGTAGTGTACTAACAAGAAATGAGTCAGACTTATTCTGTTGTATGTCATTTTCTGGAGACTTCTGTGGTCTTATTAACTGTTGGATTCAGATAGGTGAAATCTGGCTTTCACGTTTTGGCAATGGAGTCTTTTTTTTCTTTCTTTAATTTAAATAAAATATTATTCTTTGTCATGTTGATCTGATGGAGTTTTAAGACTGATGATTCAAGAAGTTCTTTCCTGGGCATTTGTCTTTTTACGTCTGCTGGATTTGTTTAGCACAGAGACACTCTGGTTTTTTGCCTGCGTGTATCTATACACTGTTGCTCTAACTATAATTTTAAAGGTGTCAAAGTCTCAGTTTTTTCCAATTCTAATAAATATATGGTTTTCCAATCACATTTATTGTAAATGTTTTGACCACACAATATTAGATTAAAATCTGCTTTGCCTACTTATAAATGATAAATTTGGAGTTCTGTTTGGAGGTGGGAAGAACCGTTTAATCTTTTTTCTCTTACCTATTGTAAGCCTGAGATTTATATGACACAAAGTCCCTTGAAATATAGGAATTGTTGTGTGACACTGTGATGCAATCAATATATTTAAAAACCATTTTTAAATAGCTGTGTTTTTAGAAGTTCCCAATTAAAGGAGAAATACCTAAATCCTTTCTTTTGGCTGACCTGAGAACTTATCATAAATATCCCTTCTGTGGAGTCTTTGTGACTTACAGGCATAGGTGGTTTCTGTCTTCTCTGATCTGTCGAAGCATATCCTACGTTGCTGTTAATTTCGGCACACATTATGCTGAATCCTGTTCTTTTGTTCCCTTCTTTCTACTACAACATTCTGAGCACCTTAAAAAACTGGAAATGACCATATTCATTTTTAGTATCCTCAGGACCTTGCACTTTGCAAGCAAGCACTAAGTAGCTCAGTAAATAATTATTGAGTTCAGTTCAGTTCAGTTGCTCAGTCATGTCTAACTCTTTGCGACCCCATGAACTGCAGCACGCCAGGCCTCCCTGTTCATCACCGACTCCCAGAGTCCACCCAGACCCGTGTCCATTGAGTCAGTGATGCCATCCAACCATCTCATTCTCTGTTGTCCCCTTCTTCTCCTGCCCCCAATCCCTCCCAGCATCAGGGTTTTTTCAAATGAGTCAGCTCTTCACATCAAATGGCCAAAGTATTGCAGTTTCAACATCACTCCTTCCAATGAACACCCAGGACTGATGGACTGGTTGGATCTCCTTGCAGTACAAGGGGCTCTCAAGAGTCTTCTCCAACCATAGTTCAAAAGCATCAATTCTTCGGCGCTCAGCTTTCTTTATAGTCCAACTCTCACATCCATACATGATTACTGGAAAAACCACAGCCTTGATGAGACGGACTTTTGTTGACAGAGTAATGTCTCTGCTTTTTAATATGCTGTCTAGGTTGGTCATAATGTTCCTTCCAAGGAATAAGCGTCTTTTAATTTCATGGCTGCAATCAACCATCTGCAGTGATTTTGGAGCCCAGAAAAATAAAGTCAGCCACTGTTTTCACTGTTTCCACATCTGTTTCCCATGAAGTGATGGGACTGGATGCCATGATGTTAGTTTGCTGAATGTTGAGCTTTAAGCCAACTTTTTCACTCTCTTCTTTCACTTTCATCAAGAGACTCTTTAGTTCTTCGCTTTCTGCCATAAGGGTGGTGTCATCTGCATATCTGAGGTTACTGATATTTCTCCTGGCAATCTTGATTCCAGCTTGTGCTTCTTCTAGCCCAGCGTTTCTCATGATGTACTCTGCATTATTATGCTAAATATGTGCCATTTTTTAAGTAAAATATTTTTCTTAACATTTATATCTTTGAAAATAAAATCATTTGTTGTCATAAGTTTATGATATTTTGTTATTTTGTTTAGTTGCTAAGTCATATCTAACTCTTTTGCAACCCCATGGACTGGACTCTACCAGGCTCCTCTCTCCATGGACTTTCTCAGGCAAGGACACTGGAATGGATTCCCATTTCCTACTCCAGAGGATCTTCCTGACCCAGGGATTGAAACCCCAAGTCTCCTGCATTGGCAGGCAGATTCTTCACCACTGAGCCATTAGCTCCACAAGTATTCTGTATTTATAATTTAAATAACTCTTATAGAAAGGTAGATGATGAACAGTGATGACAAGTTACAGTTGCTTGTAGGCGTGCAAACGTAGGTGGGATAAATATGTATTTTATCCAAAGTCATTTGGACAGATTTATAGGATTAAATATCAGATGGCTTCTCTGGTGGCTCAGATGGTAAAGAATCTGCCTGCAATGTGGGAGACCTGGTTTGGAAAGATCCCCTGGAGAAGGGCATGGCAACTCACTCCAGTATTCTTGCCCGGAGAATTCCATGGACAGAGGAGCCTGGTGGGCTACAGTCCATGGGGTCGCAAAGAGTCAGACACGACTGAGCGACTAAGCACAAATACCAGATAAACCAGAAAACTCTAAGGCTCATAGGTAGAAGTACTTGTGCAGACCTGAATTAAAATATTTAACATTGAACATCTCTGAATTTGGCAATGCAGTTCTTATTGTTAAGTTGCTAAGTCACGTCTGACTCTGTGACCCCACAGACTGCAGCGTACTAGGCTCGTCTGTCCTTCACTATCTCCCACAGTTGGCTCAAATGCCTGTCCGTTGAATCAGTGATGCTGTCTAATCCTCTCATCCTCTGCCACCGCCCACTTCTTCTCCTGCCCTCAATATTTCCCAGATTCAAGGTCATTTCCAGTGAGTTGGCTCTTCGCACCGGGTGCTCGAAAGTATTGGAGCTTCAACTTAAGCATTAGTCCTTCCAATGAATATTCAATGCTGTGCAGTAGGTTCTTATTAGTAACCTATTTTATATATATAGCATATATGTGTCGATTCCCAGTCTCCCAATTTATACACCTCACTTGAAAAAAGATTAAGGTTACAGTGCTAGCCTACCACAACTGTATCTTAAAGAAAAAAGAAAGCATGTTAAGTTGCTATTTATCTTAAAACTCCGTGACTCAGTTTCCAAAGAATCATCTTTTTAGCACAATTGCTATTTTATGTATATATTTTATGATCATTTGATCAGGCTCTTAAACTAGCTTAGAGATTCCTGGGCAGGTAGTAACCAGATCTGTCTTGTTCATGGTGTCTAACAGGGTGCAAATTGAGTATATAAGTAGGCGTTCACATTTTTGAAATGTCCAAATGACTGAACCACTTGTTTTTTAAAACCGTTTCCTGTCTTCACGCCACACTGCTCACATGAGTACCTTGGTAGTATCTGGTTGAGATGCTCAAAGACGGAAAGGAATTTGTTCACTATTCTGTGTCCTTCTCCATAATCACTTCTTTAAGCAGTAAATTTGAGTGTATTTCATTGTTGTTAATATGATACATAGCATAGGTCTCCAAGCTCCTAGTGGTACTTAACATGAATGTTTTTAAAGCCAGAGACGTTTTATTTATGAGTAATTTGCCAAAAAGCCATACTTGAGACTAGGTTGATTAATGTTAAGTTTTTTTCACCCAGAAAATTTAACATATAAAAGCCTACAGAACTAACACATGCAGCTGTTTTTATACAGGTGCAATCACACTATACATGCGTGAATTTTTTTCTAATAATGTTGGACATCTCTGTACTTTATTACATGTAGAGTTGTCACATTCTTTGTCATACATATGAATGTTCCTTCATTCAACCAGCTTCATATTGATGGAATTTTCAGATAATTTCCTGGCTTTACCTTTAAAATGGTGCTGGGAAAAAAACAACAACAACACATATCTTTGTTTTATACAAAGAAAGTTGAATCTTTGTTTTGGAAAATTTGCTCTCCAGGTGCCTTTAGTTGCAAAGATAAAAATAATGGAAATAGGCACAATATTCACCATTACCACTACACCTAAGGAATTCGTTCTCAAGCACACCCCACCCCATATCTGTGTACATTCTTAATGGTGTCATTCTTTTCAGATAGTGGGGTATTGGAATTGATGAATCAGAACAACTGCAAATACTGGCAAAGGGGCACCACTTAATGAAATTGGAAAAAATACTTAGCCTCCTCAAATTCCTGGCAGAAATTGACAAACACTTTTCTGTTTATCACAGAAAAGTGACAAACAAGGCTAGCTCATACGTAAAGGAGAAAATCTCTGCAAGAATGACACTATGGGCTTTACAAGATTATGGTTTAAATACAGTAGATGTAATAAGAGTCTTGGGAATATTTAATGATACCCTTAATTATTTTTGCAGAAATGAGATTTTATCTTGATGATTGTGTTGTGAAAGTCAAAATGAAGTGAAGGATGTCTGTCTTGCTCTGTTACGATGAGAGCTCCATGGAAATAAATGGGAGCCTCATCTCTTTGCACAATACTGTATCTTTGTTTACTGTATTTACTTATAAGCCCTCAGTAACAATGCATACTACTGAATTCTTGCTTTTATTAATTGTGCCACCAAATTTCACCCCCAATTTTTTAACATCTTTTACTCTTTATACTCATTTTCTATGTTAGTCTTAAAGATGAAGCCCCAGTTTAGTTGGTTTTTTTCTGTTTATGAAACTTGAGTCCTTATTTTAATTGGATTAGCTTTAAATGGGCTTTTTCCATTTTTAGGTATCCTTAGACAATGGAAATCTCCCGTGTATCTGTAGGTAGTTTTCTTTGAAGTATAATAGCTCAGTCAAAACAGTATTTGCTATAAAATATTGATAAATACTGCAAAAAAAAAAGAGAGCGAGAGACAAGTGCAGTTTAATTAGTATTTGGGGTAAATGTTTTATTCTTTTCAAACCTTGTTGGACATGTTTTTACTTCAATTTTAGAAGTAAAAATCTTAGGTTTTAATTCAAAATTGACTCCTTCTTAAGATCTGCTTACTGAGTAGGTTTCCATTTGTGGAGTATCAGGGAGAAATGGAACTAATTTTGGAACTAGAGCTTAGTTTTTAGATCCATGTAATATCATTCAAGGCAAAGCATATCTTAAACTGAGTCCTTAATTTCTTTCTGCATATGCATTTCTTGCCTCTGTCTTTTAAAAATATGAATGAGAAAAGTACTATTTAATAAGGTTTGTTTTTGAAAACTCAAAATTTATTGAAACCTGCATTTTTAAATTAAAATTTTTTTATTGTACAGGTAATATTTACACCTAAAATAAATAAAATATATAGTTACTTTTGCTTAGATGAAACTGTTAAATGAACTTAGAACCTTGAACCTTCATGACTGAAGAATTCTTCTTGGATTTGTTTTGCTACTTGAAAATAAGTTTTAAACCATAAGATTTCAGGTAGTGTGCATATATTGCTAAAAGATTAATAATATCTGGCAGTCATTTTTGAAATAGTTTTTTAGTATATTGAGTGTAATACTAGGAAAATAAGATAAATTTGGATTAGGTAGGTTATAAACCTAGAATAAAACTGAAGCTCTTCATGAAAGAGCTTGTTCAGGAGGTAAACTGAACTGAATTGAATCTGCGGAACTTCTAAGAGTCTATGGAGGCTCGAAGGATGAAAACTACTGACTGTTTATTTGCTAGTGCTAGCCTGAAAATAAGGCTTGTATTTTTAATGTTATTATTACTAACTTTTCAGTGTAGGTTGATAGTACATCAGTATGATCATACTAGGTTGTGTCTTCCAGACAGACTTTTTATACATGGGAATACTTTCTGCATAAAAGCCCTTTTGGGGTTGACTTTAACAAATAATTTAGGCTCATGCTCTTCTTTTTCAGCCCTGATGCTCTGATGATGTCAGGGGCAGAGCAGAACCCTCAGGAGGGAGGCAGGGTTGACACAGTGTTCAGCAGGAGGCTAGGTTGGAACACTGCCTCAGGTAAGAGTAAAACTACACCCCTGCCTCCATAAGAATACAGTCTTAAAGACTTAACCAACCCTGTGGATGGGCGTGAAGCCCTTTGTTGGAGTATTTGTAAGGAGCCAAGTTGAAGGAGGTGCAGTTAATTTATACACTTAATGCCTCCCTCCAACTCATGACTGTTAGTTTCTAGAACATAGGTAATTTGCTCTTTTTCTACTGCCATTTGTTCTATGTATGAAATTAAGAAAGAACCAATGGGCAATTTTGCTAATTTATTCCAGAGATAATTTTTGAATTTTCAAAGACAGTGATTTTTTTCAAAATTTTTTGTCTTAGGATCCCTTTATATTCTTAAAAAAATTTGTGGACCCTCAGAAAAGCTCTGTTTTTGTAGATTAGATCTATCAATAGTAACTTTATTAGGAATTAAAAGTGATACACTTAAAAAGATACTTCTTTATTTTGAAATAAAAATAGACTCCTTATATATTAGCATAGATATTTTAAGGAAAATAACTGTATTGCAAAAAGGGTGGCATTGTTTTACAATTTTGCAAATCTCTTTAATATTTGGTTTAATAGACGACAGCTTAGATCTCATCTATCTGCATTCTACATTCAGTCTGATGAGTGTTTTATTTTGAAGTATAGCAGGAGTTGGCACACTTAAGCCCTGAGACCAGAGCCAGTTTACTGTTTTTGTATAACCCACAAGCAAAGAGTGGTTTCTTTTTTCAAAAAAGAATAAATTTATCACACATGAAAATATATGAAATTCAAGTTTCAGCATCCAAAAATAAAATTTTATTGAAACACAGCCAAGCCTATCCCTTTATGAATTACCTGTGGCTTCTTTTGACCACAGTAGCATATTTGAGTGGTTGCAACAGAGACCTTAAAGCCTACAAAGCCTTAAATATTCACTCTCTGGCCTTTTATAGAAAAAAATAGCTAATTCTTGGTACATGAAGAAAATTTGGCCTCACATAGTAAAAGGAAGGACTATTTTCATATAATTTTGGATATTCTTTGGTACTAGCCCAAAATTCAACAAATAGTAATTTCTTAAAGATTAATTGCAGTGAAAACTGAAGCCATATTAATGAATTGTTTGTACTATTACATAGATCTGTCTTGCACTTTGAATGAATCTTTTACCCACTCATGGTTTTATAACAGAATGCATTGATTATTTGTAAAATATCAGTTCATTGAGTTATACAGCTCTTTGAAATGTTGGAGCGTTTTATTGTAAAATATCAAAAAGTGTAGTTGTTAATATTGCAACCTATCTTGTCGAAGAAGTCTTTTAAGTACTGGGAAGCTCTTGAGCTTATAGACATGGTATACATTTTCCAGAATTCCAACTTTCACTTAAAAGTTCAAACTTTGTCATTGGTAACAAATATTAAAAATAGTTATTTTAAATACAGGATCACTTAATCCATTTTTGAGGAAATCTGTGCTGTACCATGTATGAATAATTATATAGTTTTATCAACTATTCTTTCAAGCATAGATAGTGTTCAGTGAAAAAAGTGGCCTGTTCAGCTAACAGCTGAACACAAGGAGTTTTCCATGAGAAAACCACTGCACTTTAGTATGGAGAAGTGCTTTATATATGTTTCCCATTTTATCATACAGAGTATTTTAAAAATGAGTCTTTGGGTGAAATTTAATAAAGTTAATAATTCTTACTGCTTAATTGTTAACATTCTTTAGTGAAGTTATTGGTTTATTTATTTTTATATATTTTAACTGGAATGTGTGGCATAAAGAACACAATGACTGCTAGTGTATTTAGGAGCCACTGGCTTAATTCTTGCTGATAAGCTAGCAGTTTTACCCACCATTGCTTTTGCACCGTCAGTGCATGTGCCAGCACAGGGGAAAAAGCATTATTACTATTACAAAAATAATAGACTTTTTAGACCCCCTAGCAGAGTCATGGGGGTTCCCAGGAGTCCATGGTTCACAATTTTAAGAACTACTACTCTAGGGAAATAACTGTATTGGGATGACTATGAAGTGTAATTATTTGAGTGACTAACTTCAGTTCTCAGCCTCAAGGGGCTAGACCCGCTGCACCTTTATACCAGTGAATTAGAGAGGTACCCAGAATCCATCCCAAACCTGAACTTCCCAGCAGTGGTAGTGGCATGCACCCTGGCCCTAAGTTTCTCAGTAGTGGACTAACAGGAAAACAGAGATCTAGACAGTCAAATGAGGGCCCCAGTGTGCTCTAAGGTGATACTCGGAGCTTAAGTTAAGATGGAATATGACTTTTGAATAGGTTCTTTTGAAAATTAGTCATCCTGTAGTTAATACTATTTATATTCTGTTTCTCATTTCTTTAATACCTGCTTTGAGGGATCTTTTAAAGATACTTCTTCAATCTCTATCCTTCTAACAGTTTCACTTCCAGTAAACTGTTACATCTATAGCCATATCCTCCTTCAACTGCCTTTCCCTTTATTACCATAGGAAAAAAAGTCCATGATTTTTGTTCAGACTGAAAACCACAAGCTGTCTCCATGAGGAACTTGCTGCTACTATTTATCATAAATAATTTTTTTCATTAGTTGTTCTCTGAGAGCCTTGAGTTAAAAAGTCTTTATAGAATGTTACTTAAAGCATTTCTGCCTCTTACTGGTTCTATATCACTATGGTACTTTTATTGAGAAGGCATGGAAGTAAGAAAGAAAGCTGAATAACTCTTGATCTTTGAAAACCAAAATTTATCAAAATATGATAGATTAGAACTTGCAGTGTGATTTGACTTATAAAGAAATAATGTCAGGGTGAGTAAAAGGGAAGTATTGATATTTCGAGGTAATCATGTTCACCTTTTCTTCACGATAAGGTGAAGAAAAATTTTGAGAACTTTTCAAAGTCTCAGTAGTTAACTCTGGTTTTAGGGAAATAACACTAAAGAATGAATTTAAATGAAGATCACAAAAAGTAACTCATTCAGTAAATATTTGAGTGCCTAGTAAGTATTAGGTTCTGTGTTCAGTACTAAAGTGTGAAGGATTTACTTACGAATAGATTGAAAGGTTAAACCTATACTTCACTAAGTTATTATATGTCTGTCTCTATAGGAATCTGAAATATAGTACTAACATTTAATGGCAAGTGTCTTCCTTTCTGATGGAGAATCCCAGGTGCTGTTTATTTTATTCAGCTTACCCATGGTCACAAACAAAAAGATAGTGATGGATATTAGAATCATATTTTTTGACACAGGTTCTAAACAGATTAGGTATACTCCATTAATTTGGCAAAGTTAATGTGATTTGCAGACAGGAATTATATTCAAAGCCATGTAAAACTTGGGAAGATTGGAATGAGAATTTAGTTACCATTGAAATTTTCTTCCATTTTAAAATTACAGTTTAAGAGAGAGCTTAGATGAGGCCTTAACTAATTAAAAGTAGGACATGATATCACACAATACTTTAAAAACCACTTTGAAATTGTGTCATGGATTTGTAGTCCTCTTGGTTAAGTCTGTAAATGCTAGTGAGCCTAACGATAAGTTTGTTTCATGTGGGCTTACTGACTTTGCTTTTTGCTTGTGCCTGGGTTCTTTCTCTCCTTTTGCTGTCTGCCTTAAAAATATATGCTGCTTCTTGGTTACAGGGAAGACTTCTAGAGAAAATGCAAGTGAACTAGTGTAAATCAACATTTCCTAAAGTATATGCCAAGGGAATGTTGAGAGGTTTTTATCTGATTTTAAGAAAGTTTATATTTGGGAAAGACTGATTTAAACAAAGCTTATTTGCTCTAGGTCTTGCATGGGGACACATCCAACAGAGAATTATGGTATCCTCAGATTTATTTGAATAAAAAACCTAATTTTTAAAAATGCCTTGCTGATTAATGTTCCTCGAAGTACACTTTGGGAAGTGGTACAAATCCATCTCTATTAGAAGAAGATTCAAGTACCTTATTGAATTGCTACGTAGAACATTCTTTCTCTGTGTATTTCTAACTAAATTTTATTTTTTCCATGGAAGACTCTGGTTTCAGATATACAATAAGTAGCAGGAATACATATTGCCTGATTAATTGTTAAAATGTTTGTTTGGGGAACATGAGAAAAGGAAATTCAGGTTATAAATTACTACTTGTGAAAATCTTCTGTTAGGTTTTTATGAATAAATATTCCAGAACTAAAATATTGTTTATAGAAAATTTCTGTATTTTTAAATTGCAGATGTTGGGGATCAGCCAGGTGAGGTAGGTTATTCAGGCTCTCCTGCAGAAGCTCCTCCAAGCAAGTCTCCATCAATGCCGTCACTAAACCAGACTTGGCCTGAGCTGAATCAGAGCAGTGAGGTTAGCAAAGCTTCCCTTTTCTTTCCCTAACGTTCACTTTTTTAAGGTAAGAAGTTCCAAGCAGAGTAATTTCAGCCTATAGCTCTTTCAGCATGCGTATGGACCATATCAAATGTGACTGTGATAGATACTTGTAATTATATGACTCTTTGAGGTTTTCAAAAAGTACTTTTTCATACGTGTACTATCATTTAGTTTCCACCATTCATTCCTATTAAAACCCTTTGCCTTAGATGAGGCAGGTACATGAACTTAACAGTCAAAGGGTAGATGTCTTAGACAAGATATCTTACAGCCTGTAAGGGACAAGGGCTGAGGTTTGAACACAAGTCCTTTGACATTCAGTCAGCTAGCACACCCTTTGTGTCACACTGCCTTCTCATTCCTGTAAGAAAGCCTGGGATAATAGATTTCGAATCTTAGCATTGGGAGTGATATAAGAAGCCACTCAACCAGCTTTCCACATGAAAAAGTATTCCAAGCTATTTGTAGTAATTTATTTTGTTTAATACAAAATGGAATGATTCAGCCCTGTTAAATGCATTGGTTAAAGACCATTATATAAAGACCATGTTATGTAAGACCAAGCACAGCATACAAAACAGAATTTGAGACACATTTCCCCTCTGCCCCATTACTTTGGAACTCAATTATATAAACTAGTGAAAGTAGGACCACTCTGGTTAGAATAAGGGAAGAGGACCTGAGGCCCTGCCTCCACAAAGCGCTCCCTGAGGCTCCTCTGTTAAACCTTAGTGCTCTGTAGATCTCAAATTGAAAAACACTGCTTAACTTATTAGAGCAGTCTTCTTTGTGAACAAGTTATATCTATATATTTTTTCTTACAGTTTTTTTATATCACTTTTAGATAGTGCTACAAATATAAAAGTTTTTTGACTTTCAGGAAGAAACTCCTCTAAGCTTCTGTGTTTTCCATGTCTTTTAAAGCCAGAAAAATATTGGGTTTAAGAGACACCAGTTAATTTTGTACAGTTGAAAAACAGAGAAGTAACTGGCAGATTTAAAGTGCTTGCCGCTGCTTTATGACATAATCACAGATACCTATTTCTGAGACATTATAACATACATCCGTTGTGCTGTCAGTTATAAAACAATTTATATGAGTGTTTTTCTGGAGGGAAAATTTAAGCCTTGAAAGAATTTACTAGTAGAGAGGCTTTATAATAAGAGAATAGGGTCAGTTTCTTGAAAGCACTATTTTTGCTGCATTTATTAATTTCTGTCATTTTTAAAAAGCAGTGTCAGATTTTAAAAGTATTTTTATCAATGTCAGTTCATAAGTAAAAGTAACTCTAAGGCATCTCAATTCAAAAGTTCAATTCAGTTCATCTTCATTCTAAATAAAATCACGTGATCATTAAAAATTAGGAAGGGAAATCCTTTGATCTCTGATTTAAGCAGTTGCATTTTTTCTTCTTAAATATTCCTAGCAAGTTTCATTTTGTAGTATTTGCTAATAAGGTTCTGAATGTCATAATTTTTCTTTTTTTTTTTTTTTACTGTGTGTGGAAAATAAAAATGCTACTAAAACTAACATTGATTTTTTTTTTACACATTTTAATAATATTTCTTTTTTTAAATTTCCTTAGTATATGGAATTTATATTTTAGTTTTCTGCCTTGAAGCACTAATCTTTCAGTAAATATTTATTCACCACCTGTTAATATAGATGAGGCACTGTAGGGGATAACATTAATAATAATCAATAAAATTTATTGAGGACTTTTGATGTGCCAGCTCTGTTCAAAAAGCTCTTTACGTATATTAACTGTTTACATCTTTATAACAATTCTGTGATGTAAGCATTATTAATCTCATATTTCACATGGTGAAACTGGAACATAGATTAGATAACTTGCCTAAGGGTGTACGGCATAACTAGGATTCCAGGAGTCTGGTTCCAGAGACTGTGCTCTTAACCATTATACCAAACTTATAAAGATAAGAGTGTTTCTCTGCACTCCAGGTAGCTTACATACAGCCTTGTGAAATCAGGTAAAATCTCATGCCACCAAATAGGTAAATAAATGTCTTCTTTTTGGAAAAAAATAGTCTGCATCTCAACTTTTCTCCACAGTTAGATAATTACAATTTTAAAAATTCCTTCTGACCTATGCAACAGTAATTATTGAAGAAACTAATTAGATCAACAGGTATTGGTAAGTCACTTCCCTGAAGTGATGTCCCACAATAAGTGAATTACTATGGACTCTCTATTCAGGGGACACTCTGAATGCATCAGTGTTTCTAAGTATATCTTAATTTTATGATTTTGAAACATCTGAGAGAAAAACTGTTGAATGATTACATTAGCCATTTTTGTAGATAATTTTTATAAATGTGTTCATTTGCTATTATTTAATTTCTACATGTCTTCTCAAATTGAATAGCACTGTTTTAAATATTAAGTCGAACTTTGAAGCATAAAAATGTTTACTGAATTATGAAAAGAGGATTTTAGTTAATGGGATAGGTGTGTCTGTGTGTAAACATTTGTGTGTATATATTTTATATGTGCAAATGTTTTTCCTTCTTCAGAGTCATTGATAATTCTTAAGAATCAAATTGTAATCATAATTTTAATGATTTTGATCTAAAAATCCTATACTATTTATTACTAAGATCTTCAAATGGAGTTACTAAAGTTATTCACTTATCACTCCACCTAATTTGAGGTATGATACTTGTGTACCTCTTTTAGAAGAGTAGTATTTCATATCAGAATAC
Source organism: Capricornis sumatraensis (assembly GCF_032405125.1). Lineage (NCBI taxonomy): Eukaryota > Metazoa > Chordata > Mammalia > Artiodactyla > Bovidae > Capricornis > Capricornis sumatraensis. Next base: position 64,161,432 of record NC_091081.1, on the reverse strand, counting down.
ATCTTCTATATATAACACATACTCAGTTGCTTGATTTGCTCTCATTGTGGCCGCATTCTGATTTTTCTAGCATGGGGTTGGAGGTGGGTGCCTGATTGGCAGTTCTGTCTTGTGGTCTGGCATGGCCCTGTTCATAATGCTGAATGTAGGGGTTGATTTGCTGCAGATTGACATAAACTGCAATTTATATTAATTCCAGAATTCTTTGCATTTTATCTCAGTTATATTTTATTAAATATCTATACATTTGTATAAAATATGTGCACGTACATAATAGAATCATCTTTCAGGGGTCGCACTGGCAAGTCACACTGACTTGCTTTGTTTTGGCCAAAACTCTGATACAATCAGAATTCATTAGCATCACTAATTCAGTGCATTAACACTTGGATTTTCAGTGAAGGATTTGAAGTTATTCTTTCTCTAGTCTAGAAAAAACTCTTTAAAATTTTTATCTTGTTACCATTTATACCACTTAGACTCTGTTCCTTTGTTCTGTAAGGCTTTGAATCTCTCCCATAGAGAGATCAGTTATTACTGTACATTTGATTGTGAAGCTGCTCACTTTACATAGATAATATAAAATGTTTATGGAAAAGTAAAACTTAACGGAATTTGTCAGGCCTGTGAAACACAACTTGCAGTGCAACCTCTGAATTACTTTGCTAAATCTTCTCCAGTGATCTTTTACTCCATCTTTCTCATCATGCTGACTTGTCTCTCCTCTGTCTGTTCAGCAGTGGGAGACATTTAGTGAACGCTCTTCAAGCTCACAAACTCTGACCCAATTTGATTCTAACATTGCACCAGCTGATCCTGTAAGTCAATCACTTAGCTTGCTTGTTTGAAATTAATTTTATTAACCCAAATTTTCATTCATTATGGTTTTTAGCTGATGTGCATGATTCAGTGGAGTGCTTAGAGGGAAATGGTGGCAGGCTTTTCAATTTTTATGTGTTCAGTGGTGGAAAGAACTTTTTCTTTTTTTTTTTTTTTTAACCATTCTCTGTATTTTCTAGTTATTTTGGTGAGAAATCTATGTTTTTAAAATCCGGTACATGTGTCTAAAGAAGCATTTTGTGAACAATTGATACTGTTAACTTTGTTTTTATTTGCTAATTGAGTGTATGTTTTTATTAAACATGCTGTTTATTTCAGTGTAATGACAGTAAATACTATTTTATTTGTATGCTTACACATCATGTAATATGTACTATGTATGTAAATATGCAGTGTCATCATTTATTTAATAGTCCAGATGGTACAGCTTTGACTTAATCAGTATGTTGAGTTCTGTTACAAGAGAATCAAGTTCAGAAAAACAATGTAGAATTGTCAATCAGATTTTCATTTGTGCAGAGGACCTCTGTCTTGTCTTGCTGTGGTTTGCTGTGTTGCTTTGAAAATGCTACAAAGTTCACATCCTGATTTAAAAAATAAATTCTGTCCCCATAGATTGAACTTCATATATGCCCTGCTTGTTCCTCAAGTTATTTGAAAACTTCAAAACCTTAGCTATTAATCATTCTTCTCACTGTTCACCTCGGCTTTTTCTTTTAATTTTTTTTCCTGTAAAGAGAAGGACATGGTAATAAGCACCTTTCAAAAAGAAAAGAGGAAGTAAGTAGGAAGGGAAGAAGAGTGTAAAGGTAGGATTTTTAAAAACGAGTTCAGTGAAAAGATACGGAGAAGGTGACATGAGGCATTCTTTTGAGGTGTTTCTGACCGAAGATAGCCAGCATTTTATTCATTAAATGTAGAAATACTCTTGTTATTTAATATAAATTGGGGAGAAGTGGCATTTAAAGATAATAGTATGGCTTCAGCATTTTAAATGAATGAACCTTTGGTGTTTTACAGTTTTAAAGAATTTGTATCTATTTGAAATATAGAGAATGCTGTTATAGTCAAACATAATATATCAAAATGTTTTAAGTGTCTATATTATGATTATTCATTATTTAGGGAACAGTTAATATGTAGATTATCTATGCCTTTGGCTTCTCTTTTCTTACCACTTTGAGGATGTTAATATTTGATTTTAGTCTCTGAAAAATGGAAGATAAATAAAAGGTAACGCTTAGCAATTTTTGCTGCTTATTAGAAGCAGTAATTAAGGTCCCTTGGAAAGTGACAGGTGTGCTATAAGCTGTTTTACTTTAGCTCTGAGTTTCATTTCTACATATTATTCCTATCTCCTATTTGCAGAGTCAAGTTAATTTTGTTTAAAGTACTTTAGTAAAAGTACTTTACAGGGAAGGATATAGCAGTCGAGACTCTCTTTTATTCTCTAACCCTTAAGTGATATTGAAAATAGAAATTCATTGTATTATGATTGTCAGGCTAGGAAAGAACATTAAAAATATAGACTCAAAGGCAAAATAAATTGATTCATGACTGGCAGAAAATGCAGGGAAATAGTTGACATAATAACAGTGATGTTCTTGTAACTTCTTGAAAATAATATCCAAATTTGTGAATTCCAGCCTAATGTTTTACATGACATAACACATTACTTTCTTTTGTTATTTCTAGTATGACAGAAGGCTCTAGGGAAAAAAAAATATAAATGGTCAATCAACATTTTAAACTTGAATTTAGACCTCTAAATTTAATAATGTTGGCAGTCTTAAATATTTATAATCTGGTACCAGAAAACATCTTTTTTCTCTTGTGGTGAATTATAATCTCACTATAAACTTGCAATTGGTACAATGCTCTGCTCTCAGTGAGGGTCTGAGCTTCTTAACCATCATCTAATTCTTACTTAACATATTGCCTATCCACAGAACAGTCTGTAGTCACAATCCCAAATGATCCTCAGCAAGGCTTTTATAAATGAGAATTATAAGTAAGTAAATAAGATCCATTCAAATTAGAATCACATAGGAGAGAAAGAACACCACAGTTCAGATATACAAATTTAGCGTACCTTACCATGTCGGAAAGAATTGATGGAGTAATTTTTAAAAGCCAAAATTTGATAAGTAGGCATTTGCTCAATAAAGTTTTAAGTCTGTGAAGAGCTTCACTCTGCTCTGTGACACTTAGAGACAGCTGTCACACAGTTCAGTAACCTCACATGAAAACCAAGCTGGCTTTAGGCTCTCAGATTTCTTATGAAATTGGGTTTTTGCTATCTCGTTTCCAGAAACTTGATTACTTTTGTTGAACTGCTTATCAGTTAATAGCTTCTGGTAGAATCTGTTTCTGCTGGGAAAGTCTGAAATGATGAGAAGCGCAGTGCACTAGTCTTCGCCGCGGTTTATGTCTGATCTTGAGTGCTGTAGAATGTTCGTGTCACTCAGCATGTGAAAGGGAGTTCATTGGACCACTGATTATGCCCAGCCCAGTCACTTGGTTTGGTGGAGCCCCCTTCCAGGTGCCCATGTTATTCTCTAGGAATACCAAGATGTCAAAAAAAATTCCAGTCTTAAGTAGACCACAGCTTGATCATTACAGGTTGATGATTGTAATATAGCTGATTGTGATAATTATCATATGTAGCTGTGAACAAACTGTGGGTAGAGAACTGTAGAATAACTCAGCCCAGTATGTTTGGGAAAGTTTTCACAAAAGAGGTTACATTTGTATGATGAATTTTTAAATGAAACTGTTAATTGGCAGGAGTGGACAAGGGCATTCCAAGCAGAGAGAAAATCATGAGCAGGAGCAGTTCAGTGCAGTGAGATATAGGGTAGGTGTGTATGGGGCAGTGATGGGGAGTAAAGAGCATGATTGAAACACAAGTGGGAAGATCTTTGTATGCTCAACCAAAGATCTGAACTTAATCTCATAGACACTGGGAGCTAACAAGAAGTTCCATGAGAAGATGGAGGTTCTGAAGAGGTAGCTGGGGAAGGTTATTCAGGCAACAATGTGAAGGATTGATGGGGTTGAGAGTGTCAGATGATGAGCACCTGAGCTAAGTGACACAGGAATAGAAAGTAAGCAGGATAATAAGACAAATAGTGTAATAAGATTTAAGCCAAGTAGAAAATATAGATATATGAGCACAATGGAATATTCAGTAAAGTACTAAGTTGTATCAGATGAAGTACTCAAATATATGATACAAATGTGCCATGGTTGTGAGTGTGTAGGAGTGGGTCCTAAAGGCTTTGTGTGATTTGAGTAGACAGAAGAAATGGGCAGAGCCTCCAGTCAGTCTTTTTACTTTTTTCTCTATTTTTAAATATGAGGATGCTAATTTGGAGCAGAAGTTTTGCTTAGCATCTTTTGGCTCGGGACTCAAAAGAATCATAGGCATTTATGGTTCTTCATCTGGATGTTGAAATGCTCTTTATTGTGCTGCACGTCATAGTCACAAACCAAGCTTCCAGTCCGGTAGTCTGAGGTTAGGCCTGGTCATCTGTGTAAAACTCTTCCATGTATTGCCTTGTCCTGCTAGTAGCAGGAGCTAGTGGATTAACACTGTTGTAGGCTCACAGAGTCGGACACGACAAGTGACTTAGCAACAGCAGCAGCAGGCTCATAACAACAGAAAATTGATTTACTAGTACAGAAACTTAGGCAGATTATTTAGAGAATATTCATTCTAGAAGATTTCATGATTTTCTTTTCTTGGTGTCATTACTGTGACTTCTGTTTTTTGTATGGTTAATATGTGAAAAGGCTGTTTAATATTTCTGTTACAAATTTCATAAATCTGACTTTATAAACACACACACAGAATACATACTAGATCAGTATTATGAGTTAAAGCATCTAATAAGTTTTTCTTGCTTGTTTTTTCCTAGTTTGTTTGGGTTTGGAATAATGAGATATCATGCTTTCTCCTTTAATCTTGCCTTAGAATGTTAAATCTCCTTTAATCTTGCCTTAGAATGTTAAATTCTGGTTCTTAGCAGTTATTTCTGCTATTAAAATTGTAAGTTAAGAAAATAGTTATTCTTGAAGCCATATTTTTTATAACCATAGCCTAGAGTTATTGTTAATAATTTTTTGAATATGACTCATTATGATGTGAGAAATCTATAAACTTTTATCTATTATATTCATCTTTTATAACTATAATTTTAGAGTTGTAGGTGAAATGTTAGTTCAGTTTTATTAGATAGTACATAACTATCTGTCCAGAGTCTCACTGGTATGGGGACAGTAAATTACTGTTAATGGATTTATCCATACAATTGCAATAAATAATTCATTTGTTATTAATGGTTTGAATTTAGAGATTACGAGAATTAGCCAAGGAGACCTGTAATTTAAACAGGAGATGGTATGCTGGAACTCAGCTTTCTGTGGTGTTACCTAATACTGTCACCAGAACAGTGTCTAACTTAAATTGAAAGGTCATTATTCTTTACACTAAATTATAAACTCATTACAAGATATTCAAAATTTAAGGATCTCAGATTGTCTTTAGCAGCAGCACATTCAAAATATAAGCCAGCTCCTTGTAGAAGGAGCTGAACTCCTGTAGCCATGTTATCAGCTGGTCTTTTGCCATTAAGCCAATTGCTTGATCCTGTTCTTGTTCCTCCCCTGGGTGGCTCAGCTCCCAGGGCCAGGCCTGCCTGGCTACCCATATGCACCTTTCTCTCTTCCTTCCCGTTTGGAAAGGCTGCCATGCAGTGCCTTATACACTTTTCAGTCTTTTCAGAAATTTGTTCTACCAGTTCCTTAACTGCTCTTAACTAGACTTGCTACTCATGACTTAAGTTGAGGATTATCAGATGTATTATAGTCATGAAAAGTTTAAGTATTAGAGTAGGAGTGTTACTTATCCTAACTTAGAAAATGAATTCCTTTGTGGAAGTTTTATGCATGAATTTTAAACAGTTCTGTGAAACTAATCTATATGAAGTATGTATTGTGCCTACTGTTACAATACGATGGGCATTTCATTAACTTTGTTTATACATGAAAAAGAAGAGTGTCAAGTTTTCTTGAGCAGTTTAGTGAAAATGAGTTCAGTCTGTTACTCAGTCTTTGGATTCTCATAAATAGTTCACTTTTAACCTCAAAGGTTCAAATTTATATAATATCATCAGATCGTTTCACACTTTGCCTTTGAATATTGTCGTGAATTGTGTAAGACCAATTTTTTTCTTCACATCTTTAATCATTCAGAGTTAAAATATACTTTTTATAAAACAAATCAGATTCTTAAGCATATACAGTAAGCTTGATTTTTTAAATATAATTCTGGAATTTTTAGTTAAAAAATTACTTCTCATGCTTAGTTTAGTGTGAATGAGAACTCTGTCCACTAGTTTTTGAAGTATTGTTAGTTTTGGTTATTTCATGGTATCTACTTGGCATTTTTAATACAAATTCTGTATGTCCTCCCATTTGTCTGTAGGATACTGCTATTGTTCATCCGGTTCCCATTCGGATGACTCCAAGCAAAATCCACATGCAGGAAATGGAACTTAAAAGAACTGGCAGTGGTAAGAAAACTGTTGCTGGGTTGTTTTTTAGTTTAGTGTGTTGTGTTAATATTTTAGGTTAGCATCAAACCAAAATACACAAGCAGTCATTCTGAGTTCAAATTCCTTTTGTTAATTACTTATTTTTAACATAGTACTTTCTACAGCAATATATGTATTATGTGTATATTTTTAAATTTAAGCAAATTATTGAATTTAATTTATAAAATTTTAAATAAGGATGCTTGGAAAATGTGACTTTTATAATGCGTTCTGTATTTTTATGATCATTCTTATGAATCTACATTGAAAAATGTGTTCAAATTTTAACTGAAGAGGTATATGTTAAAATGAATATTGTCTTTGTTTATTTTGCTTTAATTCTTGAAGTTTCTCCTCATTTTAGATTAAATGTTTTAGTTAGGGTCTCTCAAAGGTAGATTTGTTTTCTATGTAGGTCAACAACAATAAATTACTTATTTTACGGTTGTTTGTGTGGTGCTTTATTTAACTAATTGCCCTAAGGGATAAAATTAACAAAGTATGAACATGCAGCTTGACTTTTTCATTATAAGATATCTTCTGTTGTGGCAGATAACAAATTCTATATAAACAGGTTTATATTTATCCTATTAAAATATTACTTTGTCTTATATTTCATGGATTTACTTGCTACTTCTTTGGAGTATTAAAATGAAGTCTTATACTCTGAGGTTTATGAATTTATTAATGCAGGTATCTATATCTTGTATGTTTACCTATTAATTCTCTCCTAGATCATACTAATCCCACTAGCCCATTGCTTGTGAAAACATCTGACCTTTCAGAAGAAAATAAGATAAATTCATCAGTGAAATTTGCTTCTGGAAATACTGTAGGTAAGTGAAAGACGAAATTACATCTTCCGTGTGAGGTTTATTTTATTAATTAATTTATTTTTAATTGGAGGACAATTGTTTTACAGTGTTGTGTCGGTTTCTGCCGTATATCAACATGAGTCATCCATAGGTATACATATGTTCCCTCCCTCCCACCCCATCCCATCCCATCCCATCCCATCCCATCCCATCCCATCCCATCCCATCCCTCTAGGTTATCACAGAGTACCGGGTCGCACTCCCTGTGATACTCAGCAGCTTCCCCTTACTATATGTTTTACATATGATAATGTTTGTATTTCAGTCCTACTCCCTCAGTTCATCCCACCCTCTTCTGCCCACACTGTGTCCATAAGCCTGTTCTCTATGTCTGAGTCTCTTTTCCTGCCCTGCAAATAGGTTCATCAATACTGTTTTCCTAGATTCCATATATATGCATTAATATATGATCTTTTTCTCTTTCTGACTTATTTCACTCTGAATAAATGGCTCTAGGTTCATCCATCTCACTAGATCTGATTCAAACTCTTTCATTGTTATATGGCTGAGTAATATTCCATTGTATGTTTGTACCACAACTTCTTTATCCATTCATCTTTCAACAGAGATCTAGGTTGCTTCTATGTCTGCAGTGAACATTGCAATACATGTGTTTTTTTCAGCTACTGTTTTCTCAGGGCATATGCCCAGTAGTGGGATTGCTAGGTCGTATGGTAGTTTAATTCCTAGTTTTTAATGAAATCTCCATACTGTTCTCTATAGTGGCTATATCAGTTTGCATTCCCACCAGCAGTGCAAGAGTGTTCCTTTTTTTCCACCTTCTCTCCAGCACTTATTTTTTGTACAGTTTTTGATGATGGCCATTATAACTGGTGTGGTGTGATACCTCATTGTAGTGTTGATTGCATTTCTCTACTAATAATTGGTGTTGAGCATTTTTCATATGTTTGTTAGTCATCTGTATGTCATCTGGAGAAATGTATGTTTAGGTCCTCTGCTCGTTTTTTAATTGGTTTGTTGGTTTTTCTGATACTGAGCTGCATGAGTTGCTTGTATATTTTGGAGATTAATCTCTTATCAGTTGCTTCATTTGCAGTTACTTTCATTCTGAGGGTTGTCTTTAAATCTTGTTCATGGTTTCCCTTTGCTGTGCCAAAGCTTTTAAGTTTAATTAGATCTCATTTGTATATTTTTATTTCCATTACTCTAGGAGGTGGGTCATAGTGGATCTTGATATGATTTATGTCAAATAGTGTTTGCCTATGTTTTCCTCTAAGAATTTTATAGTTTCTGGTCTTACATTTAGGTCTTTAGTCCATTTTGAGTTTATCTTTGTGTGTGGTTTTAGGAAGTGTTCTAATTCCTTCTTTTACACGTAGCAGTCCAGTTTTCCCAGCCCCACTTATTGAAGATACTGTCTTTTCAATAAAAGACTTTTCATCCTATAGTCTTGCCTCCTTTGTCAAAGATAAAGTCTTGCATCCTTGTCACACCTGCCCATAGATGTGTGGGTATATCTCTGGGCTTTCTATCTTGTACCATTGGTTTGTATTTCTGTTTTTGTGCCGGTACCATTCTGTCTTGATGACTACATTGTAGTGTAGTCTGAAGTCAGGGACGTTGATTCCTCCAGTGCCATTCTTTCTTAAGTTTGCTTTGGCTATTCAGGGTCTTTTGGGTTTCCATACAAATTGTGGATATTTTTTGTTCTAGTTCTGTAAAAAATGTCATTGGTAATTTGATAAGGATTGCTTTGACTCTGTAGATTACTTTGGGTAGTATCTTCATTTTCACAATATTGATTCTTCCAATCCAAGAAAGAACATGGTGTATCTCTCCATCTGTTTATGTTGTCTTTGATTTCCTTCATCAGTGTCTTAATAGTTTTCTGTATATTGCTTTTACATTTCCTTAGATAGGCTTATTCCTGGGTGTTTTATTCTTTTTGTTGCAATGGTGAATGGGATTGATTCCTTAATTTCTTTTTCTGATTTTTCATTCTTAGTGCATAGGAATGCAAGGGATTTCTGTGTATTAATTTTATATCCTGCAACTTTACTAAATTAATTCACCAATTAGCTCTAACGATTTTCTGATGGTATCTTTAGGCTTTTGTAGGTAGCGAATCATGTCATCTGCAAACAGAATTTTACTTCTTCTTTTCCAATATGGATTCCTTTTATTTCTTTTTCCTCTCTGATTGCCGTGGCTAGGACTTCCAAAGCTATGTTGTTAATAGTGGCAAGAGTGGGCACCCTTGTCGTCTTCTTGATCTTCAAGGAGATGCTTTCAGTTTTTCACCATTGAGAATAATGTTTGCTGTGGGTTTATCATATATGACCTTTATACTTGAGATAGGTTCCTTTTTTTCCAATTTTCTGGAGAGTTTTACCATAAATGTGTGCTGAATTTTGTCAAAAGCTCTTTCTGCATCTGTTGAGATTATCATATGATTTTTATTTTTTAATTTGTTAATATGGTGTATCGCATTGATTCATTTGCATATATTGGAGAAGGCTGACATCCCTGGGATAAGCCCAATTTGATCTTGGTGTATGATCCTTTTAATGTGTTGCTGGATTGTGTTTGCTAGAATTTTGTTGAAGATTTTTGCAACTTACGTTCATCAGTGACATGGACTGTAATTTTCTTTTTTTGTGATTTCCTTGTCTGGTTTTGGTGTCAGGATGATGGTAGCCTCATAGAATGAGTTTGGAAGTGTTCCGTCCTCTGCAATTTTTGGAAGACTTTGAGAAGGATAGCGCTTCGCAAAACATTTGATAGAATTCACCTGTGAAGCCATCTGACTTTTGTTTTTTGGGAGATTTTTGATCACAGTTTCGATTTCAGTGCTTGTGATTGGCTTGTTCAAAATTTTTATTTCTTCCTGGTTCAGTCTTGGAAGGTTGAACTTTCCTAAGTACCTGTTCATTTTTTTCAGATTGTCCATTTTACTGGCATATTGTTGCTCGTAATAGTCTCTTATGATCCTTTGTATTTCTGCGTTGTCTGTTGTAACCTCTTCTTTTTCATTTCTAATTTTGTTGATTTGAGTCTTCTCCATTTTTTCTTGATGAGTCTGGCTAATGATTTGTCAATTTTGTTCATCTTGTCGAAGAACCAGCTTTTAGTTTTACTGATTTTTGCTATTCTTTCTTTATTTTTTACTTATTTCTGCTCTGATCTTTATTATTTCTTTCCTTCCATTAACTTTGAGATCTTTTTCCCTTATTTTTAAGTGTAAGGTTAGATTGTCTATTCAGTGTTTTTCTTTTTCCTTGAGGTAAGACTCTATTCCTATAAACTTTCCTCTTAGAACTGCTTTTGCAGCATCACATAGGTATTGAGTCATCATGTTTTCATTATCATTTGTTTTTCTAGGTATATGTTTATTTCCCTTTTTATTTCTTCAGTAACCTGTTGCTTATTTTAAACGTATTATTTAATATGTTTTAAACATATTCCCCATGTGTTTGTGTTTTTTACAGCTTTTTTTTCCCACAGTTGAAAATCTAGTCTCATAGCACTGTGGTCAGAAAAGATGCTTGATATAATTTCAGTTCTCTTAAATTTTACCAAGGCTTGATTTGTGACCCAAGATGTGATCTACCCTGGAGAATGTTCCTTGTGCAGACCTTGAGAAGAAAGTTTATTCTTCTGCATTTGGATGGAATGTCTTAAAAATACCAGTTAGATCATCTGGTCTAATGTGTCATTGAAGGCTTATGTTTCCTTATTTTTTGTTTTCATGACCTGTCCATTGGTGTAAGTGGGGGGTTAAAGTCCCTTACTAGTTGTTTTACTGTCGGTTTCCCCTTTTATGACTGTTAGTGTTTGCCTTGTTGAGATGCTCCTATTTTGGGTGTGTAAATATTTACAGTTGTTGTGTCTTCTTGGATTGATCCCTTGATCATTGTGTAGTATCCTTCTGTTATTTTTTGTAATATCCTTTATATTAAGGTCTATTTTGTCTGATATAAGAATAGTTACTCCAGCTTTCTTTCAGTTTCCGGTTGCATGGTATATCTTTTTCCATTCTCTCACTTTCAGTCCATATATATCTCTAGGTCTGAAGTGGGTCTCTTGTAGACAGTTTATATACGGGTCTTGTTTTTGTATCCATTCAGCCAGTCTGTCTTTTGGTTGGAGCATTTAATCTATTTACATTTAAAGTAATATATTCCTATTGGCATTTTCTTAATTGTTTTTGTAAGTCTTCTCCTTCTCCTATAGAAGTCCCTTTAGCATTTGTTGTAAAGCTGCTTTGGTGGTGCTAAATTCTCTTAACTTTTATCTGTAAAGCTTTTGATTTCTCTGTCAATATTGAATGAGATTGTTGCTGGGTAGTGTAGTCTTGGTTGTAGATTTTTCCCTTTTGTTACTTTAAATATATCCTGCCATTGCCTCTGGCCTGCAGAGTTTCTATTGAAAGATCAGCTATTAACTGTGTGGAGTTTCCCTTGTATGTTACTTGTTGCTTTTCACTTACTGCTTTTAATATTTTTTCTTTGTGTTTAATTTTTGTCAGTTTGATTAATATGTGTCTCAGCATGTTTCTCCTTGGATTTATCCTTTATGAAACTCTCTTGTGCTTCTTGGACTTGATTGGTTATTTCCTTTCACACGTTAGGCAAGTTTTCAACTATAATCTCTTAAACAATTTTCTCAGACCCTTTCTTTTTCTCTTCTGCTTCTGGGACCCCTTAATTTGAATGTTGGTGTGTTTAATATTTTACAACACAGTCCATGGAATTCTTCAGGCCAGAATATTGGAGTGGGTAGTTTAATATTATCCCCGCAGTCTCTGAGACTATCCCCAGTTCTTCTCATTCTTCTGTGATTATTCTGCTCTTCAGCAGTTATTTTCACTTATTCTGTCTTTCAGTTCATTCTTCGGCCTCAGTTGTTCTGCTGTTGATTCCGTGTAGATTATTTTTAATTTCGGTAATTGTGTTTGTCTCTGTTTATTCTTTGTTTCTTCTGGGTCATTGTTAAATGTGTTAAATGACGTGCATTTTCTCCGTTCTGTTTTCGAGATTGTGGATCATCTTTACTATCATCACTCCAAATTCTTTTTCAGGTAGTTGGCCTATTTCCTCTTTGTTTATTTGGTGTTGTGGGTTTTTACCTTGTTCATTCGTTTGCACAATATTTCTGTTTTTTCATGTTATCTAACTTACTGTGTTTGACGTATCCTCTCTTGTTTTTGGTCTTGGCCATCAGTGAGTGAGGTTGGTTCAGTGGTTTGTGTAGGCTTCATGTTGGGAGGAGGTGAGTTTTTCCCCCCCTCTAATGAGCAGGGCTGTGTGAGTGGTGTGTTTTGGGGTGTCTCTGGGAAGCCTGTCTCCTCTTGAGGTCTTGCTTCTTGTTTGGGTAAGGTGCTCTTTGCTGGTGCTGCCAGCAGTTGAGTGGTGCCAGGCCTTGGATACAGGAAGAGGCCTTTGTGGGAGTTCTCACTAATTAAGGCTCCCTGGGATCAGGAATTCTCTGGCCAACTAGTGTCCTGGACTCCGTGCTTCCAACCCAGAGGCTCAGGCCCAGTCTCTCATCAAGGAACCAGGATCCCACAAGCTGTTTGTTATGGCAATAAAGGGGATTAAAACACACACACAAAAAAAAGAACCCCAGACAAATGGTGAATTCAAAATCAGACAAATAGTAACAGAAACAAAGGAACACACACACACAAAATCAAAATAGTCCAAAAAAACAAAGTACAAGAGAGTGACCCTGTGAGCAAAGGAAACTATAAGTGATATCAACAAATTAAAAACAACACTAACTAAACAGAAAACAAGACCAAAGAAGAGAGCCAGGTGAGGAATAAAGCAAACTAACACAGTGAAAAGAAGAAAGAAAATAGAAAAGTAAAGTATATAAAAAGATTTATATAATAATCTTATTGTATATTCTCTATATATGTATATATATTCTATATATATATAAAGAACATATTGTATACAGTAGTGTATATATTGTATATATATAATATATAATATATAAACCTTATTCTATATAAATAGAATTTATATATAATAAATAAGGAAACGAAACAACAACAAAGAAAAAGCCCCACAGATCTGCAAAAAGCCAATGTAGAGATAGATGTATATGAAGGAAATAAAATGTGTTTTAAACAATTCTCGAAAGGTTAAATAGATACAATAATAATGAAGTCAACAACCACAGCATCAGAGGAAAGAAAACCAGAATCAACTACAGAACAAATCAAAATATAAGAATAATAATAAATGTTTTTCTCAGGTCTCAGCTGTCAGCATCCTTTCCCCTCCTGTGATTCACAGTCCACTTCTGCCTTGCTAGGAAGCCCTCCAGTCTTGGGGGAGCTGGTCTCTAGACCAGTTGTGGGGACAGCACAGACTCTAATCTAATTCTCCTCTTGTAGGTTCTTGCCTCCAGCGTCCACAGCTGTCAGAGCTAGGGCATTTTGTTTTGTGGATATACTCGCCCTTCTATGCATTCCATAGACACAGAGTCTGCCTAGTTGATCATGTGGATATAATCTCTAGCTAGTATAGCTGGTGAAAAGGTTTTCAACCCTCTTCCTTGTCCACTCTGCCCCTGGAACTCAGTTGTGGTTCTACCCCCACCTCTGCTTGTGGGTCATTTACAGGAATTAGTTCCTGAGGCTGCCTCTAGGACTTGGGTCTGCCCCAGGGAGGACCAGGTGTGCAGGTAGGGTGCTTAGGTCGCAGGGACTTTGATGGTGCCAGGTATGCCGGGAGGCTGGCAGCCATGGGCACAGGAGATGTGGTGCTGTTAGAATCTCTTTCTAGCTTCTGGCAGCTGGCGTTCAGAGGGTCTGATGAGGGTCCTTCTCTGTTGCTTGGCATGTCAGGCACTCAAATGGCCGCCTTCTCTGGGATATTCCTCTGTTACTCAGCTGCACATGCCAGCATGTAGGGGGAGAAGTGATGGCACCACTCCTTGTATGTGACTCAGCAGTAGCACCCTGCTTCCATGACTGCCTGACTTTATTCCAAAGGCACTCCCTACGGCAATCTCCTCCCTCCCATCCCTCTCGGCTGTTTCCCCAAAATCAACAGCAGTCTTTGCCCTGGGATTGCGGTTACGCCCCAGCTCCCAGCTGCTCTGCATTCTGGTGGGCTGTGTCCCTGCCTGGGCTCTGTAGGGCCACGGCACAGATTGTCTGTGTGGTTCTCACTCCATTCAGACTGTCACAGATCAGCTCCTTCACTCTCCAACAGTCTCAGATGCTTCCCCTTTGTCCCAACCGACTGCCCTGATATAGGGATATCACCCCTTCTTCCACTTCCCCACCTGCTGGGGACAGGTTCAGTTGTGCTGACTCTGCTCCTCTTTTTGCCTTCCCTTCTTTGTCCTGCCCAGTTTTGTGTGGATCTGTATGTTCCTTTCCGGTGGTCAGGGACTCCTGCTAGCTCTAAGCTGGTGCTCTGCAAGGTCTTCTGCATCTGAAGATGTGTTCCTGATGCATCTGTGAAGAGAGGTGTACTCCACTTCCACCTGCTCCTCTGCCATCTTGTCTCTTATCCTTAGTCTGCATTTAGAATCTGAAGAATTTGAGTATATAACCATTTAGTATTATCTTCACTGGATAATGCAGAGAATAGTCAATCCTTTTAAAGACCCCTACCCTCTGTATTCAGAGAAGGCAGTGGCACCCCACTCCAGTACTCTTGCCTGGAAAATCCCATGGACGGAGGAGCCTGGTGGGCTGCAGTCCATGGGGTCGCTAAGAGTTGGACACGACTGAGTGACTTCACTTTCACTTTTCACCTTCATGCATTGGAGAAGGAAATGGCAACCCACTCCAGTGTTCTTGCCTGGAGAATCCCAGGGACAGGGGGAGCCTGGTGGGCTGCCGTCTCTGGGGTTGCACAGAGTCGGACACAACTGAAGTGACTTAGCAGCAGCAGCAGCAACCCTCTGTATTAATAAATGGATCTTGTTGTCACTGCACCTGCTTCAAGGCAGGCCTCCTGTTGGCCATCCCTCTCAGCTAGCTCTTCCCCACTCCTTTCTTCCTCTCACAGGAAATTGTGTACATGTTCATTCAGTCATTGTTAATGGAATACTATTAATATGTGTCAGGCTCTGTTCTAGACACTGAGTATTCAGCAGTAAACAAAACAAAAATTTCTTTGCCCTTATGAAGTTTGCATTTTATAGGGGAGACAAGAGAAAAAGGAAATAAAAATAACTATCTTAGGATATAGTTAACACCCTGGATAAAAATTAAGTTGTGAAAGGGGAGAGGGAGTGACAGTTTAAGTAAGGTGATCAAAGAAAGCCTTACCAAAAAGTGGCATTTGAGTTAAAACTTGAAGGATATGAATTTAACTGTGTGAGTATCTTAAGGAAGGATGTTTTAGGCCAAAGGAATAGCCAATATGGAGCCCTGGTTTAGGGAAGATTCCTTCTTTATATCTACTGGAAACAGCCAGCAAACACCTGAACTAGAACTGCCACGTGGGAGAATAGTAATCGGGGAGCAGTGTAAGACTGACTTCTACCGAGAAAGATGAAACTCCATTTAGAAGGTTTCTGAATGGAAAAGTGATGTAACCTGACCTTCCTTTTTTAACAAGATCATTCTGGCTGCTATATTGGTAATAGAAGGCAAGAATTCAAACAGGGAAAGACGGTTTTAGGAAACGGTTATAATAACACAGGCAAGAGAAGATGATGTCTTGGCCTAGGGTGGTAGCAGTATAAGTGGTCAGATTCTGGCTAGATTTTGTGGGAAAAGACGACAGGATTTGCTTACGTTTGTGATACACAGGATGTGAGGGGTGGGGCCAAGGGAATCAGCGTGATTCAAGGGATGTTAGCCAGAGCCACTGTAAATTGAAGAACTCTATTATAGTAGAAGATTGGTGGGAGAAAGGGTAGGAATTCAGTTTTGGACGTGTTCGGTCTGAGATGCCTGTTGACAACGTCCAAATGGGAATGTGTTAATTTTAGCATCCTTCCTGTACCAATTATTTAACTTCTCAGTGATTTGACAGGAAAAAGAAGCGGGATACACTTTGAAATGAAACAAAACTAAATAACCAGTCCCTTCAATTTATAACTCTTGAAAGGTATTTCGTAGTATTTCTTCAGATGATCCCTGGAGTTTCTGTTTTAAAACTTCTTTATTGCTTTATAGCTGTTAGTCTGATTCTGGGGTTCTCTGCTCCTTTATAAGATTTTGAGGAAATTGAAAATATGTCCTCAGGTGAAAAATTGGTACCCTCTGGCTAATTTCATAAGTTTTATCATTGTCTAAGCACAGTTTATTCCTTTATCAACTTTTTTAAAATTTGCATAAACAATTAAGTTCGCTTTTTAACTTAAAATGCTTCTAATTTATCCTTTAAAATGAATTTTTTTCATTATAAAAACTATTCACACTTGTAGAAATTAATAAAAATAAGAAAATACAAGTTATAATCTCACTGTTCCACAAATGACCATAATTAACATCCATTGTCAACCTTAATCTTTACTTTGTGCATGTTATATTTTTAAATGAAATGAAGTTGTGATATATGTACTATTTCCTGCCCTGCTTCCATGTAACTAATTTTGAATATTTCTCTATTATCAAACAGTAACTTTTTTAGATTGTAATTGCTCTCTGTGCATAGTATTCTGTTGTATAAGTACACCATTTATTTGATTTATATCTAATCTTTTATGGTTAGTAATACAATGCTGAAACATTAACCTGTTGGCCAATCTTTGAATATCCCTGGTTTGAAACAATAATTCAGTTACCTTTTTAGGGCATATAGAATAAAAAGTAAAGAAATGATTATTATTAAATAGGATATATCCCATTTATCAGCAGATGGGTACAGTAGTTCAGACTCTTTTACTTCGGATCCAGAACAGATTGGAAACAACGTAACTCGCCAAAGGTTAGTGTTTCTGTTAATTAAAAAAGCATAATTGAAGTATTTTGTTACATTTTAATATTGAAAATTATTTGAAACCAAGTATAAATTATTTTTGGAGAAGGAAATGGCAACCCATCCAGTATTCTTGCCTGAGGAATCCCGTGGACAGTGGAGCCTGGTGGGCTGTAGTCCATAGGGTTGCACAGAGTCTAAGTGACTCAGCATGCATGCATGCATAAACTATTTTTCTCAGTTCTTCACATCTCTGTAGGCTGTCAGGTTACCTATTGATTGATGTAAAAGGGAAATGATTTTTACACTTTGCAAAGGAAAGCAAAGCAAAAGGAATCGTTGTCTTCTTGGTGTTCCGTGGAAGGTTTAAAATAAACTGATAACTTCTTGGCAGTTGGTTTAATACAGTCCTTTTTTGTAGCTGAGCAGTGAGAGTCTCTTTAAGTATGAAATGTTCAGATTTCCTTTTAGAGCGTTATGGGACAAGTACCAAAAGAATTTGGTGTTTTAAAATGTCATCCGGACACGCAGCCCAGTGTTGGGCTACCTACCCATCCTGAAGACCTGTATCACATGTTAACATTTCAGGCACAGACAAGAATGATACGGGACAGGGTGAGGTGGCAAGGGGTCTGTCTCCCAGGGCTTCACCATCCTCTCAAAACTGCACAGGACAGAAGCATCTTTTTCCACTGCTTTTCATACATCATAAGAGTGTTTTGCCACACACCTGGAGGATGTATGGAGAGACTGGTAACGTAGACTCTCCAAGACCTCACACAATCAGAAGGCTGCTTCTTCATATGTCTTAGAGTTCTCATTTGGGATTTTAGTCTGCTTTTTATTCCTATAAGTGAGGATTAGATTGTCTTAGTCCATGAGATTCTTCAGAATATAGAAGACTTTGGTGCTAATAAGCACATCTCCAGGGTGAGTAAACATGAGTATAATCGCCTCTAAAACGAGTGATTTTAAGGTGAGATGGCATCTCACATAGTTGAGCCAAAGTGTACTTCAGCTTACCAAATTTAAATAAGTTGAAAGCTAACCATATCTGAAAGTACAGTTTCTCTTCTTTG